>NC_139964.1:22804610-23139610 GCF_963993115.1 Abramis brama | reverse complement strand
GCTCTAGTAACCACCAAATATACCCTAGCAACCACCCAGAACACCCTAGCAACTGCCTAGCAACCCCCCAGAACACCTAGCAACTGCCTAGCAACCACCCAGAACACCTAGCAACTGCCTAGCAACAACCCAGAACACCCTAGCAACCGCCTAGCAACACCATAGCAACCTGCCAGAACACCCTAGCAACCGCCTAGCAACCACCCAGAATACCTTAGCAACCGCCTAGCAACACCATAGCAACCACCCAGAACACCCTAGCAACCGCCTAGCAACCACCCAAAATACCCTAGCAACCGCCTAGCAACACCATAGCAACCACCCAGAACACCCTAGCAACCGCCTAGCAACCACCCAGAATACCTTAGCAACCGCCTAGCAACACCATAGCAACCACTCAGAACACCCTAGCAACTGCCTAACAACCACCCAGAACACCCTAGCAACCACCCAAAATATCCTAGCAACCGCCTAGCAACCACCCAGAACACCCTACAACCGCCTAGCAACCACCCAGAACACCCTAGCAACCACCCAAAATACCCTAGCAACCGCCTAGCAACCACCCAAAAGACCCTAGCAACCACCGAAAATATCTTAGAAACCGCCTAGCAACTACCCAAAAGACCCTAGCAACCACCCAAAATGCCCTAGCAACCGCCTAGCAACCACCCAGAATACCCTATCAACCACCTAAAATACCCTAGCAACCACCTAAAATACCCTAGCAACCGCCTATCAACCACCCAAAAGACCCTAGCAACCACCCAAAATATCCTAGCAACCGCCTAGCAACCACCCAGAACACCCTAGTAACCACCCAGAATACCCTAGCAACCGCCTAGCAACCACCCAGAACACCCTAGCAACCACCCAAAATACCCTAGCAACCGCCTAGCAACCACCCAAAAGACCCTAGCAACCACCGAAAATATCTTAGAAACCGCCTAGCAACTACCCAAAAGACCCTAGCAACCACCCAAAATACCCTAGCAACCGCCTAGCAACCACCCAGAATACCCTAGCAACCACCTAAAATACCCTAGCAACCACCTAAAATACCCTAGCAACCGCCTATAAACCACCCAAAAGACCCTAGCAACCACCCAAAATATCCTAGCAACCGCCTAGCAACCACCCAGAACACCCTAGCAACCGCCTAGCAACCACCCAGAACACCCTAGCAACCACCCAAAACACCCTAGCAACCGCCTAGCAACCACCCAAAAGACCCTAGCAACCACCAGAAATATCCTAGCAACCGCCTAGCAACCACTCAGAATACCCTAGCAACCGCCTACCAAAAAACTTTCTGGTCCAAACTTTCTCAAGCCAACTTAAAGTTTGTCTCGACGAACTTTCGCATCTAGTTATTATTATTATTCTTCTTACCAAAAAATTACACTCAATCTCCTCCTAGAGCTTTAACTCTACATACTCCAAACTCGGCTCAGACCTTCAAACTGATCTGACTCGAGTTGCTATATCTTTTCAGACTGATCGGACTTACGGTTTTCCTAAAAATGACGATCAAAACTCGGAAAAACTCCCATTGACTTACATTGGGGAGTTCTAAAAACATTTGAATCCAAACTGCCGTTTTCACACACACAGACTCCAAAGGGCCTGACACCCCTGCATCTCTCCCTCTCTCTCTCCCTCAGAGGATTTATATTATCAAGCAACCAATAAGTAATGGCCTAAAATCTTCATAGCCACACCCTAGCAACCAGTTACAGCACCCTAGCAACCACTAAGAGCTCCCTAGCAACCACCATAAACCCAAAAAAAACCTTTTTTATATTTTTTTTATTTTTTAAAGCAATATTGCACTCGTGGCCTTGCGATATTGCTCCATGCTTGTGCCTATTCGGCCATAGGCACGAGGCCGCAGGCCGAGTGCCGTACTGAAGGCACTCGTTATTAACTCCCTATAAACCATCTTTGACAACTACCAACCGCCTAGCAACACCATAGCAACCACCCAGAATACCCTAGCAACCGCCTAGCAACACCATAGCAACCACTCAGAACACCCTAGCAACTGCCTAACAACCACCCAGAACACCCTAGCAACCACCCAAAATACCTTAGAACACCCTAGCAACACCATAGCAACCACTCAGAACACCCTATCAACCACCCAAAATACCTTAGAACACCATAGCAACCACCCAGAACACCCTAGCAACCACCCAAAATACCCTAGCAACCGCCTTGCAACCACCCAAAATACCCTAGCAACCATCCAAAATATCCTAGCAACCGCCTAGCAACCACCCAGAACACCCTAGTAACCACCCAGAACACCCTAGCAACCACCTAGCAACCACCCAGAACACCCTAGCAACCACCCAAAATACCCTAGCAACCGCCTAGCAACCACCCAGAACACCCTAGCAACCACCGAAAATATCTTAGAAACCGCCTAGCAACTACCCAAAAGACCCTAGCAACCACCCAAAATACCCTAGCAACCGCCTAGCAACCACCCAGAATACCCTAGCAACCACCTAAAATACCCTAGCAACCACCTAAAATACCCTAGCAACCGCCTATCAACCACCCAAAAGACCCTAGCAACCACCCAAAATATCCTAGCAACCGCCTAGCAACCACCCAGAACACCCTAGTAACCACCCAGAACACCCTAGCAACTGCCTAGCAACCACCCAGAACACCCTAGCAACCACCCAAAATACCCTAGCAACCGCCTAGCAACCACCCAAAAGACCCTAGCAACCACCAGAAATATCCTAGCAACTGCCTGGCAACCACTCAGAATACCCTAGCAACCGCCTAGCAAAAAACTTTCTGGTACAAACTTTCTCAAGCCAACTTAAAGTTTGTCTCGACGAACTTTCGCATCTAGTTATTATTATTATTCTTCTTACCAAAAAATTACACTCAATCTCCTCCTAGAGCTTTAACTCTACATACTCCAAACTCGGCTCAGACCTTCAAACTGATCTGACTCGAGTTGCTATATCTTTTCAGACTGATCGGACTTACGGTTTTCCTAAAAATGACGATCAAAACTCGGAAAAACTCCCATTGACTTACATTGGGGAGTTCTAAAAACATTTGAATCCAAACTGCCGTTTTCACACACACAGACTCCAAAGGGCCTGACACCCCTGCATCTCTCCCTCTCTCTCTCCCTCAGAGGATTTATATTATCAAGCAACCAATAAGTAATGGCCTAAAGTCTTCATAGCCACACCCTAGCAACCAGTTACAGCACCCTAGCAACCACTAAGAGCTCCCTAGCAACCACCATAAACCCAAAAAAAAACGTTTTTTTATATTTTTTTTATTTTTTAAAGCAATATTGCACTCGTGGCCTTGCGATATTGCTCCATGCTTGTGCCTATTCGGCCATAGGCACGAGGCCGCAGGCCGAGTGCCGTACTGAAGGCACTCGTTATTAACTCCATATAAACCATCTTTGACAACTACCAACCGCCTAGCAACACCATAGCAACCACCCAGAATACCCTAGCAACCGCCTAGCAACACCATAGCAACCACTCAGAACACCCTAGCAACTGCCTAACAACCACCCAGAACACCCTAGCAACCACCCAAAATACCTTAGAACACCCTAGCAACACCATAGCAACCACTCAGAACACCCTATCAACCACCCAAAATACCTTAGAACACCATAGCAACCACCCAGAACACCCTAGCAACCACCCAAAATACCCTAGCAACCGCCTAGCAACCACCCAAAATACCCTAGCAACCATCCAAAATATCCTAGCAACCGCCTAGCAACCACCCAGAACACCCTAGTAACCACCCAGAACACCCTAGCAACCACCTAGCAACCACCCAGAACACCCTAGCAACCACCCAAAATACCCTAGCAACCGCCTAGCAACCACCCAGAACACCCTAGCAACCACCGAAAATATCTTAGAAACCGCCTAGCAACTACCCAAAAGACCCTAGCAACCACCCAAAATACCCTAGCAACCGCCTAGCAACCACCCAGAATACCCTAGCAACCACCTAAAATACCCTAGCAACCGCCTATCAACCACCCAAAAGACCCTAGCAACCACCCAAAATATCCTAGCAACCGCCTAGCAACCACCCAGAACACCCTAGCAACCGCCTAGCAACCACCCAGAACACCCTAGCAACCACCCAAAATACCCTAGCAACCGCCTAGCAACCACCCAAAAGACCCTAGCAACCACCAGAAATATCCTAGCAACTGCCTGGCAACCACTCAGAATACCCTAGCAACCGCCTAGCAAAAAACTTTCTGGTCCAAACTTTCTCAAGCCAACTTAAAGTTTGTCTCGACGAACTTTCGCATCTAGTTATTATTATTATTCTTCTGTTAAAAACTGTTGACTCAAACTCGTCCTAGAGCTTTAACTCTACATACTCCAAACTCGGCTCAGACACTCAAACTGATCTGAAGTTAGTTGCTATATCTTTTCAGACTGATCGGACTTACGGTTTTCCTAAAAATGACGATCAAAACTCGGAAAAACTCCCATTGACTTACATTGGGGAGTTCTAAAAACATTTGAATCCAAACTGCCGTTTTCACACACACAGACTCCAAAGGGCCTGACAGCCCTGCGTCTCTCCCTCTCTCTCTCCCTCAGAGGATTTATATTATCAAGCAACCAATAAGTAATGGCCTAAAATCTTCATAGCCACACCATAGCAACCAGTTTCAGCACCCTAGCAACCACTAAGAGCTCCCTAGCAACCACCCTAAACCAAAAAAAATTTTTTTTTTACATTTTTTTGTATTTTTTAACGCAATATTACACTCGTGGCCTTGCGATATTGCTCCATGCTTGTGCCTATTCGGCCATAGGCACGAGGCCGCAGGCCGAGTGCCGTACTGAAGGCACTCGTTATTAAAGATTTTAAGAACTCTATAAAAACTCCATAGTAACCATCTTTGACAACTACCAACCACCTAGTAACACCATAGCAACTACCAAAAATACCTTAGCAACCATCTTGAACACCCTAGCAACAACTGATCTGACTCGGTGTGCTATATCTTTTCAGACTGATCGGACTTACGGTTTTCCTAAAAATGACGATCAAAACTCGAAAAAACTCATTCAAAAACTCCCATTGACTTACATTGGGGAGTTCTAAAAAATTCAAACTGACAAAATTTAAATCTAAACACCTTGAAGACTAAACCAAACTGCCGTTCTATATACTATATGAGCCATTGAGACTCATTTAAACTAATGCACTATAAACTCATACACTTATAAACTAATTAACTTATAAACTCATGAATTCATAGACTTATGAACTCTTAAACTCATAAATTAATAAACTCTGAACTCTTAAACTCATTTAAACTTATAAACTCTAAACTCATTAAAACTTATAAAATCTAAACTCAAAAACTCTTATACTTATAAACTCATCAATTTATACACTTATAAACTCTAAACTCATAAACTCTGAGTGTGTGTGTGTGTGTGTGTGTGTGTGTGTGTGTGTGTGTGTGTGTGTGTGTGTGAACACACACACACACACACACACACACACACTCTAAACTCATTTAAACATAAACTCAAAACTCAAAAACTCGTAAACTACTTTAAACTTCAAACCACTTTAAACTTCTTAAGTTTAAAGCTCCCAGCTCCCAAGCAACTCCATAGCAACCAAACTTGAGTACCCTAGCAACCGTTTTGCAAGACCTATATCTCTGTATCAGAACATCGTATAGAGATGAGGTTTGGCTCTTTTGACTCATGCTAGCAAACAGCACTTCCAACATGCTACACATGCTAGCAGTGAATAGCTACATGCTAATAGCGATTAGTTAAGTGCTATATCATGCCAAGATCATGCTATGAACTCTATAAATACTCCATAGTAACCATCTGTGACAACTACCAACCACCTAGCAACACCATAGCAACCACCCAGAACACCCTAGCAACTGCCTAGCAACCGCCCAGAATACCTTAGCAACCGCCTAGCAACCACTCAGAATACCCTATCAACGGCCTAGCAACACCATAGCAACCACCCAGAATACCCTAGCAACCGCCTAGCAACACCATAGCAACCACCCAGAACACCCTAGCAACCGCCTAGCAACAGCATAGAAACCACCCAGAATACCCTAGCAACCGCCTAGCAATACCATAGCAACCACCCAGAATACCCTAGCAACCGTCTAGCAACCACCCAGAACACCCTAGCAACCGCCTAGCAACCACCCAAAACACCCTAGCAACCGCCTAGCAACCACCCAAGACACCCTAGCAACCACCCAGAACACCCTAGCAACCGCCTAGCAACACCATAGCAACCACCCAAAACACCCTAGCAACCGCCTAGCAACCACCCAGAACACCCTAGCAACCGCCTAGCAACACCATAGCAACCACCCAAAACACCCTAGCAACCGCCTAGCAACCACCCAGAACACCCTAGCAACCGCCTAGCAACACCATAGCAACCACCCAAAACACCCTAGCAACCGCCTAGCAACCACCCAGAATACCCTAGCAACCGCCTAGCAACAGCATAGCAACCACCCAGAACACCCTAGCAACCGCCTAGCAACCACCCAAAACACCCTAGCAACTGCCTAGCAACACCCTAGCAACCACCCAGAACACCCTAGCAACCACCCAAAATACCTTAGCAACCGCCTAGCAACACCATAGCAACCACCCAGAACACCCTAGCAACCGCCTAGCAACCACCAACATACCTTAGCAACTTCCTAGCAACACCCTAGCAACCACCAAAAATACCCTAGCAACCGCTTAGCAACACCCTAGCAACCACCCAGAAAACACAAGCAACCACCTAGCAACAACCAAAACACCTTAGCAACCCACTAGATAACCCCCAACAACTTTTTAACTTTAAACTACTTTAAACTTCAAACTAATTTAAACTTTAAGCTAATTTAAACTTCAAACTAATTTAAACTTTAAACTACATTAAACTTTAAACTAATTTAAACTAATTTAAACTTTAAGCTAATTTAAACTTCAAACTACTTTAAACTTCAAACTAATTTAAACTTTAAACTACTTTAAACTTTAAACTAATTTAAACTCCAAACTATTTTAAACTTCTTCAATCTTTCTGGTCCAAACTTTCTCAAGCCAACTTAAAGTTTGTCTCGACGAACTTTTGCATCTAGTTATTATTATTATTCTTCTGTTAAAAACTGTTGACTCAAACTCGTCCTAGAGCTTTAACTCTACATACTCCAAACTCGGCTCAGACACTCAAACTGATCTGACCGAGTGTGCTATATCTTTTCAGACTGATCGGACTTACGGTTTTCCTAAAAATGACGATCAAAACTCGGAAAAACTCCCATTGACTTGCATTGGGGAGTTCTAAAAAATTCAAATTTAGATTCAAACTCACCAACCGACGAAAATTCAAATCAAAATACCTTGAAGACTAAACCAAACTGCCGTTCTATATACTATATTAGCCAATGAGACTCATTTAAACTAATGAACTCTAAACTCATACACTTATAAACTAATTAACTTATAAACTCATGAATTCATAGACTTATGAACTCTTAAACTCATAAACTTATAAACTCTAAACTCATTTAAACTTATAAACTCTAAACTCATTTAAAACTTATAAACTCTAAACTCAAAAACTCTTACACTTATAAACTCATCAATTTATACACTTATAAACTCTAAACTCATAAACTCTGAGTGTGTGTGTGTGTGTGAACACACACACACACACACACACACACACACACTAAACTCATTTAAACTTAAACTCTAAACTCATTTAAACTTGTAAACTCAAAACTCGTAAACTACTTTAAACTTCAAACCACTTTAAACGTTTTAAGTTTAAAGCTTCAAGCTCCCAAGCAACTCCATAGCAACCAAACTTGAGTACCCTAGCAACCGTTTTGCAAGACCTATATCTCTGTATCAGAACATCGTATAGAGATGAGGTTTGGCTCTTTTGACTCATGCTAGCAAACAGCACTTCCAACATGCTACACATGCTAGCAGTGAATAGCTACATGCTAATATCAATTAGTTAAGTGCTAAATCATACCAAGATCATGCTAAGGACTCTATAAAAACTCCATAGTAACCATCTGTGACAACTACCAACCACCTAGCAACACCATAGCAACCGCCCAGAACACCCTAGCAACTGCCTAGCAACCGCCCAGAATACCTTAGCAACCGCCTAGCAACATCATAGCAACCACCCAGAACACCCTAGCAACCGCCTAGCAACACCATAGCAACCACCCAGAACACCCTAGCAACCGCCTAGCAACCACCCAGAATACCCTAGCAACCGCCTAGCAACACCATAGCAACCACCCAGAACACCCTAGCAACCGCCTAGCAACCACCCAGAACACCTTAGCAACAGCATAGCAACCACTCAGAACACCCTAGCAACTGCCTAGCAACCACCCAGAATACCTTAGCAACCGCCTAGCAACACCATAGCAACCACCCAGAACACCCTAGCAACCGCATAGCAACCACCCAGAACACCCTAGCAACCGCCTAGCAACCACCCAAAACACCCTAGCAACCACCCAAAATACCATAGCAACCGCCTAGCAACCACCCAGAACACCCTAGCAACCACCCAAAATACCTTAGCAACCGCCTAGCAACACCCTAGCAACCACCCAAAATACCCTAGCAACCGCTTAGCAACACCCTAGCAACCACCCAGAATACCCTAGCAACCGCCTAGCAACACCATAGCAACCACCCAGAACACCCTAAACTAAACTAAATTAAACTTCAAACTATTTTAAACTTTCAACTAATTTAAACTTTAAACTAAATTAAACTTCAAACTACTTTAAACTTTCAACTATTTTAAACTTTAAACTAAATTAAACTTCAAACTATTTTAAACTTTCAACTAATTTAAACTTTAAACTAAATTAAACTTCAAACTATTTTAAACTTTCAACTAATTTACACTTTAAACTAAATTAAACTTTAAACTACTTTAAACTTTTTCAAACTTTATGGTCCAAACTTTCTCAAGCCAACTTAAAGTTTGTCTCGACGAACTTTCGCATCTAGTTATTATTATTCTTCTGAGCGGAAAAAAATCTGACTCAAACTCCTCCTAGAGCTTTAACTCTACATACTCCAAACTCGGCTCAGACACTCAAACTGTTCTGACTTAGTGTGCTATATCTTTTCAGACTGATCGGACTTACGGTTTTCCTAAAAATGACGATCAAAACTCGGAAAAACTCCCATTGACTTACATTGGGGAGTTCTAAAAAATTCAAATCCAGATTCAAACTCACCAACCGACGAAAATTCAAATCAAAATACCTTGAAGACTAAACCAAACTGCCGTTCTATATACTATATTAGCCAATGAGACTTATTTAAACTAATGAACTCTAAACTCATACACTTATAAACTAATTAACTTATAAACTCATGAATTCATAGACTTATGAACTCTTAAACTCATAAATTAATAAACTCTGAACTCTTAAACTCATTTAAACTTATAAACTCTAAACTCATTAAAACTTATAAACTCTAAACTCATTTAAAACTTATAAACTCTAAACTCAAAAACTCTAACACTTATAAACTCATCAATTTATACACTTAAAAACTCTAAACTCATAAACTCTGAGTGTGTGTGTGTGTGTGTGTGTGTGTGTGTGTGTGAACACACACACACACACACACACACACACACACACACTAAACTCATTTAAACTTAAACTCTAAACTCATTTAAACTTGTAAACTCAAAACTCGTAAACTACTTTAAACTTCAAACCACTTTAAACGTTTTAAGTTTAAAGCTTCAAGCTCCCAAGCAACTCCATAGCAACCAAACTTGAGTACCCTAGCAACCGTTTTGCAAGACCTATATCTCTGTATCAGAACATCGTATAGAGATGAGGTTTGGCTCTTTTGACTCATGCTAGCAAACAGCACTTCCAACATGCTACACATGCTAGCAGTGAATAGCTACATGCTAATATCAATTAGTTAAGTGCTAAATCATACCAAGATCATGCTAAGGACTCTATAAAAACTCCATAGTAACCATCTGTGACAACTACCAACCACCTAGCAACACCATAGCAACCGCCCAGAACACCCTAGCAACCACCTAGCAACATCATAGCAACCACCCAGAACACCCTAGCAACCACCCAGAATACCCTAGCAACCGCCTAGCAACACCATAGCAACCACCCAGAACACCCTAGCAACCGCCTAGCAACCACCCAGAACACCTTAGCAACAGCATAGCAACCACTCAGAACACCCTAGCAACTGCCTAGCAATCACCCACAATACCTTAGCAACCGCCTAGCAACACCATAGCAACCACCCAGAACACCCTAGCAACCACCTAGCAACCACCCAGAATACCCTAGCAACCGTCTAGCAACAGCATAGCAACCACCCAGAACACCCTAGCAACCGCCTAGCAACCACCCAGAATACCCTAGCAACCGCCTAGCAACACCCTAGCAACCACCCAGAACACCCTAGCAACCGCCTAGCAACACCATAGCAACCACTAAAACACCCTAGAAACCGCCTAGCAACCACCCAGAACACCCTAGCAACCACCCAGAACACCCTAGTAACCGCCTAGCAACCACCCAGAATACCTTAGTAACCGCCTAGCAACACCATAGCAACCACCCAGAACACCCTAGCAACCGCCTAGCAACCACCCAGAATACCCTAGCAACCACCCATAACACCCTAGCAACCGCCTAGCAACCACCCAAAATACCTTAGCAACGTCTAGCAACACCATAGCAACCACCCAGAACACCCTAGCAACCGCCCAGCAACACCCTAGCAACCACCCAAAATACCATAGCAACCGCCTAGCAACCACCCAGAACACCCTAGCAACCACCTAAAATACCTTAGCAACCGCCTAGCAACACCCTAGCAACCACCCAAAATACCCTATCAACCGCTTAGCAACACCCTAGCAACCACCCAGAATACCCTAGCAACCGCCTAGCAACACCATAGCAACCACCCAGAACACCCTAAACTAAACTAAATTAAACTTCAAACTATTTTAAACTTTCAACTAATTTAAACTTTAAACTAAATTAAACTTCAAACTACTTTAAACTTTCAACTATTTTAAACTTTAAACTAAATTAAACTTCAAACTATTTTAAACTTTCAACTAATTTAAACTTTAAACTAAATTAAACTTCAAACTATTTTAAACTTTCAACTAATTTACACTTTAAACTAAATTAAACTTTAAACTACTTTAAACTTTAAACTACTTTAAACTTTAAACTACTTTAAACTTTTTCAAACTTTATGGTCCAAACTTTCTCAAGCCAACTTAAAGTTTGTCTCGACGAACTTTCGCATCTAGTTATTATTATTCTTCTTACTAAAAATTTATCGCCTATCTCCTCCTAGAGCTTTAACTCTACATACTCCAAACTCGGCTCAGACCTTCAGACTATTCTGACTCGAGTTGCTTTATCTTTTCAGACTGATCGGACTTATGGTTTTCATAAAAATGCCTATCTAAACTCGGAAAAACTCCCATTGACTTGCATTGGGGAGTTCTAAAAAATTCAAATCCAGATTCAAACTGACCAACCGACGAAAATTTAAATCTAAACACCTTGAAGACTTATTCAAACTGCCGTTCTATATACAATATAAGCCATTGAGACTCAATTAAACTAATAAACTCATCTATCTATCTACTTCAAACTATTTTAAACTTTAAACTACTTTAAACTTCAAACTAAATTAAACTTCAAACTAATATAAACTTTAAACTACTTTAAACTTCAAACTTAAGCTTTAACTCTTTTAAACTTATAAACTGTAAACTCATTTAAACTTATAAACTGTAAACTAATTTAAACTTATAAACTCAAAACTCATTTAAACTTATAAACTAAACTCAAAAACTTGTACACTTATAAACTCTAAACTCATAAACTCTGAACACACACACACACACACACTCTAAACTCATTTAAACAAACTCTAAACTCATTTAAACTTATAAACGCAAAACTCAAAAACTCGTAAACTACTTTAAACTTCAAACCACTTTAAACTTCTTAAGTTTAAAGCTCCCAGCTCCTAAGCAACTCCATAGCAACCAAACTTGAGTACCCTAGCAACCGTTTTACAAGACCTATATCTCTGCATCAGAACATCGTATAGAGATGAGGTTTGACTCTTTTGACTCATGCTAGCAAACAGCACTTACAACATGCTACACATGCTAGCAGTGAATAGCTACATGCTAATAGCAATTAGTTAAGTGCTAAATCATGCCAAGATCATGCTAAGAACTCTATAAAAACTCCATAGTAACCATCTGTGACAACTACCAACCACCTAGTAACACCATAGCAACCACCAAAACACCCTAGCAACCACCTAAAATACCTTAGCAACCGCCTAGCAACACTTAAATCTAAACTTTAAACTAATTTAAACTTCTAAATTTATTTCATTTAAACGTATAAACTCTAAACTCATACACTAGACTTCATAGACTTATGAACTCTTAAACTCATAAATTAATAAACTCTGAACTCTTAAACTCATTTAAAATTATAAACTCTAAATTAATTTAAACTTATAAACTCTAAACTCAGAAACTCATTCACTTATAAACTCATCAATTTATATGTGTGTGTGGATTAAGAAAGACAAAATCAAGTAATTATGCTTCAAAAATGATTTTATTTAGTTAAAGCCCATTTGGATCGCACTTAGTCTGGAACCTCACCCGTAAGAAAGTCAAACTGGAGTAAAAAGCTCCAGAATTACTCACTCTTGGGATCACTGGAACAACACAAGCCTTTCCACCACGTCAAGGTGGCGATCGTTGGAAAGGACATTCACTCTCCATCCATTCCTTATCTAACAAACAAACAAACAAACAAACAGTCTATATGTAACACATTCACACACACATGCACACAAGTAGACATCGGGGACAGTTTTGTAGTATACATTTATTTGTATTAGTATTTTTTTCATGAAATAAAGATGTTATCTTACAGCAGGGTTGAATGTGTGATGCAGATTAGTGATGATATATTTGATGTTTCTACTCTAAAACACAATACACAGGATCATGATAGCTGTAATACGTCTGTAGAACTCCTGCTCTGACGTTTGAGTGTGCGCCGCTTATGAATACAGGATCTAGAAGAGTGTTTTTTTCTGTTGTCCCGGTGCTGATTAGCTGTGTGTATCCTCTATCTTCAAACAAATTCAGAATAGGTTTGTTGCAACGAGAAAGCTGATCTTCATTGAAGTCGCCACAAACGATTAGAGGCCTGAAATCAATTACCTCCAGAGATGTCAAGAGGGCGTTCAGGTGTGCCAAAAACTCTGCCAAATTATAACTTGGTGGTCTGTAGATTACAGCGAGAAGTGCTTGTTTGGGGGCTTCTATCTTCAAAACCAAATATTCCAAGTCAGTAACATTCTGTATATACATCAGAGGAGAAACTTGAAAGTTGTTTTTAACATAAATGGCCACTCCACCACCATTCTTGTTTGCCAAATGTGCATAGTTTGTGTAGGATGCATGCCTGTTGCGTTTGTACATAGTGTATCCATCCAGATGTAGATGTGCAGGAACAGCTGAGCCTGACAGGTGTGTTTCAGTGAGGCACAAAACATCAGCCAAGAGAAGCTCATGGTGGCATTTTAAATCCTCCATATGACACTCCAGTCCCTCTGTGTTATGATGAATGATTTTAAGAGCTGAATTCAGGTTGGAATCCTGTACAATATGTAGGATGGGCTGGATACTGTGAAAATCCGCTTTTGGCATGTTCTCCAAGGAAGCACTTATTTCTGGATTACAGAAGACTTTCTTTTCTTCAAAGTCAGTAATGTGCAGTCCATGGAGTGATGTTGTTCTGCTGAGTGCAACGTATGCCATGCCTGATTCGAATATGTGCTTCAGAGATACAACAGCGTGATCAGTTGTCATTCCTTGCACTTTATGGATGGTACATGCGAAAGCAAGCTTCATGGGAAATTGTCTTCGAACTGTTCCTTTTCTTTTCAGCGGTTCCTCTGACCTCTCAATATAGACAATGTTGTCATCTCTATCAGGTGCTTTGTTGCGATGTTTTTGTCCAGCAGTCATATTATCTAAATGAAGACCAATTAATTGAACAAATCCATCTCTGGCCTGAGTTGTTATTTTTGCCACCTTGCCAAAAGTGCCATTAACCAGTCCATCTTCCACATCAATATTTCTGGTTAGCATCACTCGTGCACCAATAGCAATCTGTAGTGTGTCAATAAGGTCACGATTGTCTCCTTTAAATGGTGCCGCTTGCCTTTTCATTTCTCCTGTCCGGGGATCTTTTTTGTAATCATGTGCATTAATGGTAATGACATTTGAAAAGCGGGTAGATATGGCTTCACTGTTGTGATTGTCTACCTCTTTATTGGTTGCATAGATGTGTAATGCATCAGTGGGACACTCTTCAGGGGAGGATCTTATGACTGTTTCTAACATGCACCTGTCTGCATCCATCAGCTTCTCATGTTTCTTTTTTACTCTCAGTCTGTTGAGCAGCTCAGCGTATGCAAGATCATCTCTCTGTCTCATGATCTGAGTCATAGTTATCATTTGAAAATGATCTGTCCAGAAGTCCAGCACATGGTCCTCATACACACAGAGTGGTTTTGCTCTTCCCACAGGTGGTAATTGATAATAATCTCCCACAGCTAATACAGATAAGCCACCAAAAGGTTTCTGGTTTCCTTTAATCTGTTGCAGTCTCCAGTTCACATAGGAAAACAAGTGTTTTGACACCATTGATATTTCGTCGATAATTAAAATGTGTGCATTAGAAAGGTCTGCCCTGATTTCATCCAAGCTGTTTCCCAGGCCTTGGTATGGAGGCTTCAAGCTTCTCGGGAGTTTCAGAAGACAATGCAGTGTTTTACCTGAGATGTTAAAGGCTGCAGTTCCTGTGAATGCTGTTAAAAGAACGGTTGGCTTGGAAATGTCAGTATGCTCTCGTATGCATGGAAGCCTGCGCAAAATCTTGGTTGCTTCTGCATAAATAGATTTGATAACGTGTGATTTACCAACTCCTGCTCCTCCATTCAGGAAATACAGAAATTGTTGTGGGTTTTCACCAGAGACACATCTTTTGCACCAGTCTCGGACTGCATAAAATATGGAAGCTTGTGTTTGATTCAAGCTTTGGTACATTTTGCGAATCTGTGCATGATTTTGTTGGGCAGCTTCCACGAGTGGCATGGCTGTGTTACTGACAGAGGTAGATGCTGTGTATTCAGGAATATCCTCCTGCTCGTTCACATCATTAGGATCAGTGGGTTCACGTTCCGATATGCTCTCCAAACGGATCAGTTCATTTGCTGGAGCCAATGTAGTCCATGCATCTTCAACTGGACCATTCTGTTCAAAATCCTCAATTGCCTTTTCTATAGCCTCGTTATGTTTTTCATATTTCTCACGGTTTTCGTTCACAATATTGTGCACACGCTGCAGTTCATCAGTTCCTGGTAGCTTTACAGAAGCAAATGCAAAAAATGATTCATATGTTGGAAATCTTGTGGACTTCAGCTGCTCATCTGAGCGATATGGCAAGTAAAGTTTTAGAAAAGTTCCATAGAATTTTTCTGGGGTTTTCTGCTGTGAGAAACGGGCAAATCTGATGACAGCAGGTTTTCCTCTCGTTCTTTTCTGTATGTGTCCCAAGTTTTTTTGAAGTGGCAAAACATTTTTACCTTTTTTCTGTCCTGCATAAACAATGCGGTATTCACTTGCAAATTCAGCCATGCACATGTTCTCAAATTCAGGTCTGTTAGGTCTGGCTTTGTACTTTTCTGGCAATCCTGTCATCCACACATTCTCTATGTCATCATCCATGCTCTCCAAGCACCTCATTGGTAAACTCATCTTTACAGCGTTGTCATCAGTAGGTATGAATATGACAGCACGTGATGATGATTTTAATTTCAGACTGCATGTGCGAGCGACTGCCTCCTGAGCACTGACTTCTCTGTTCTTTGAATAGGCATTCATGACCTGCTTCATGCACTCACGTTCAGACAGGTTATCATGGCTTGAGTCTTTTATCACTTTCTTAAGGTAATCACTCATCTCATGTTCAGCTTTTGAAATGTACGAGACAATATACATGATGCAGCTGTAGGGGTTCAGAATGAACTGTATGTCCATGTTTGCATCCCAGGCTCTTAACAACATTGGATTATAGCCATTAACCCAGCAGTCCTGTGGTCGTCTCTCCATAAATATCGAACTTGATGTAGAAATAGCATCAATATGTTTCTCATACTCTTCATAAGTCATGTTTACTTCATGAAGTAGCTGTGTAATGCTATCAAAACTCTGAGTTGAGTCATTCAGTAGATCCCACACCTTCTGTAGCTGTTCTTTTGCAAAACTGGCATCATTTCTTTCCTCTGATTCATTCCCTTCATTAGACTGATCTGCAGGAGGAGGCCTGGGGCGTGATATCATTGTTCTGTTAATGGGTGGTTTAGGAAATCCAAACCGGCAGTGCTTCTTGTTCTTTCTACAGGATTTTGAGTGGTTACGACTGTGCATCTGTACTTCACTTACAATTTTATGTAGTTCTGGGTCTTTGTCTGGGTCTGGTAATTTGCATGAGATGTATTTATCAATGAAATCACACACATCCTGATCTTGATCTTTTTCAAACTCTGGAGCATCTTTAACCCAAAATAAGCAGTGAATGTGTGGAGAGCCACGTAGCTGGAACTCTACTCTGTAAAAAAAGTCAATTACCTCACCGATAGGTCGAGCAGGTGAATTGATCAAATCTCTCATCAAGGCTTCAACTCGCTTTTCAAAAATTCTCATCGCTGTCACAGGGTTACTTCTGAGGATTTCACATTTTTCGGACCAGTCTAATTCAGCAAAGTTCACGGTTTCACCTTGTTGTGCTTTGATAGCAGTAATCACGTCAGGCCATCTCATCTCAGCAGCACTAAACGTACAGAAAAATGTAGGAGTGCCCAGCTGTCTCAGCATAGCAAAGAGATCGCGGAGAGATTTCTCCCAGTATGCTGGAGTCCCTCTTAATGGTTGCATGAATCGTGTAGCTTCCTTATTTATTATAAGCTTTTCTAACTCATGTTTGTCCTGCAGCATTGAGCAGTTTATTCTGCGTCCATCACGGGTCATGGGTTTTCCTTTCCGTAGTTGGATAGACATACTAGATGTGGCCATGTTCATTTCAGTTACAAACTGCGCAAAGAAGATGTAGTTGGTATCCTTCGCACAACGATTGTCAATAGAGAATAGTCTAGAGTTAAAGTATCTGCTGGGGGAAACATGTTTTGCTCTACCAGGCTCATCAAAGGTGTTCTTGCCATCTGGAAACTGCACTGGAAACGCCATAGACTCAAGTTTAGGAATTTTGAAAGTGTTTACAGGACTGTTTCTCTCTGCTGGGGCAATGCAAAATATTCCATCATCATAAGACAACAGCTGCTGGCCGAGATCTGGGGGCTGAAGACATGTGTCCAAGGCAAGGCCTCTCGATTGCTCTTCTGCAGTAGTGTCATCATTAGCATCATTGTGTTCATTCTCAATGCTCTGTTCTTCAGTGTTCTCAATTTCCATTTCCTCATCAGGAGCACTGATGTCATCTGCACACTCTTCATGCTCATTAAACATTTCTTCTTCAGACAGTTCTGCATTAATGAAGATATCTTTATATTCCGAATGGATATCTTTTAGCTTTCTTAAAGCAGACAAAACCTTTTGCATGTTCAAAGTCTGAAACTGATAGTGGCCTTGGTAACACAGACGTCTTTTCAGTTTCACTGTAAGCAGTTGTGATTCACTACTTGGTCTGGGTAAGGAATTCACTGTTGTTTCTACTTCAGATGCAACAGAAATCACGGCGCCTTTTATAGCTCTTTGCTGGCCTTTCGGTAGTGTAACAATCTTAGCAAAAGGAATGTACTTTGCAATAACATGTCTTTCAAGAACATTCAAATCGCAGAGTTCTGGAGGAATGGGAGCGAACTGAAGATTATTGGCTAAAGCAATGTCTGGCATCAGACCTCTCAATAGTGTGTTATGGCAGCAGTGACAGATCCACTCTGTTTTCCTGTTCTCCAAGGCACATTGATCAGGGCAGTTGGAGCAGATGTGAACATAGTTTCCAGTCAAGCAAACTGAAGCAACTATCGGGTTTGTCTGATAGCGCTCACGATCACATGATTTGACTTGATTTGAGAAGAGCGCTCTGGCACAGCATGTGCAGACATAAGTTGGTCCCTGTTTTATAACAGCTCTGAAAACATTTAAGGCTCTTAACACAGTCGGATCTTGTACTGCGTCAGGTTGGTTATTTTGTAACGCGTCTCTCTGCTGGCGTATCAGATTCATGTTTTTGTATTTGCGCTGTATGTCTTGTGCACAGCGTACTGTATGAAGTATCTTGAGTGCAGATATTTTGTTTTTAGATTTGAATAAGTTATATTCTTTCTGACGAGCCCTAAAATGTGCATCACAGTGATACCGTTGTTTAAAAATGTTCTTCCTTCTTTCATTGAAGTTAGGATCATTTTTGCATCGGTTTGTATAATGGTCTATTTGCCTTTGCCTAAAAATAGGATCCTTTAAATATCTATCAACAAGATATTGCATATGCTGTTCCTTGTATTTAGGATTATTCTTATAATTTCTTATGATATAAGTCTTTTGTCTCTCCCTGAACTGTGCATCATTCCTGTAGTTTCTAATTATATAGCTCTTTTGTCTCTCCCTGAATTGTTCATCATTCCTGTAGTTTCTAATTATATAGCTCTTTTGTCTCTCCCTGAATTGTTCATCATTCCTGTAGTTTCTAATTATATAGCTCTTTTGTCTCGCCCTAAACTGTTTGTCATTCTTGTAATTGCTGGTTACAGTACTCTTTTTTCTCTCTCTGTATTCATTAATATGTTTATAATTGTTTTTCATGGCTTGTTTGTGGTGTTCTCTGTAAATTGCATTATTCCAATATTTATTCTTCATGGCTTGTTTATGAATTTCCTTATATATTTTATAATTATGGATTTTGGATTTAGTCTGTTTTTTGATGGAACTAATTTTTTTGTACTTTTTTGAACTGTAAGCCTTTTGCCTTTGAGTCTTGTTCAGTTTTTTCAATTGCTTATTTAAGTCAGTTGGTTTTGAATATTGTTGATTTGGAGCTGACAATGCTATCGGCATAGATGTACTCTGTGAAAGCATATCAGGAAATGTTTTACTGAATGACACATTTTTATATCTGTCGGTATCCTGAGAGACGGAAGTTATAAGTTTGATTTTATACTGATCAGTCAAGTGGACTTGTTCATCAGTCGATGCGTCACTGTTAACGGTAGTCTCAGATAGTTGTTGAAATGGATCTTGGACTTGAACATCCAGTTGTGAGACATCAGCAGACCTGCATTGTTCTTTGTTTGACAGAGCTTCGTTCTCAAAAGAGGTGGATGGTTGCACATCTTGGACTTGAACATCCAGTTGTGAGACATCAGCAGACCTGCATTGTTCTTTGTTTGACAGAGCTTCGTTCTCAAAAGAGGTGGATGGTTGCACATCTTGGACTTGAACATACAGTTGTGAGACATCAGCAGACATGTATTGTTCATTGTTTGACAGAGCTTCGTTCTCAAAAGAGGTGGATGGTTGTACTTCACTTTCAAGCTCACAGCAGTTTAGGGAGACTTCAGGACGTACACTTCTTTCAGTTATCCGGTTAAAGAACGATACAGGCAGCAGATCAAATTGTTGCTGGTCTCTCAAATCAAAACACCCCTGAAACAATAGCATCAGCCTCTCAATCATGTCTTCTAAACGGAAGAAGGTCAACATCACGGCTGTACCTGTGCTTTCATCTTCAGGCATTCCATATGCTGATCTGCAGTGAGAATCAAAATAACCAAACCTCCCTGAGCGATCTCTGAATACGGCGATGCACGTGCATCCACACAGCAGCAACGCGTCACTCACATCAGCTCTGAGGCACTGCAGAGTATTCTCAAGGTTTTCATACTCGCCTAGGACAGGTGAATCTTTCAGAAATCCAACTCTCTGAGGATGTTTCAGGATGTTGTAGCAGTTTGAGTTTGTCTTAACTGTGTTTGGCAGCTCATCAAAGTTTAAAAAATTAGCCACAAATTGTCTTTTGCTCTGCAGTGTTCGTATGACACTAGTGTAAACTGCATCACCTCTCTGTAAAATGCGGTCTAAATCGAAACCGAGTAGCTCATTGCGTTCATTATGGAAAGCTAGGAACATTAAGGCATTGCATGTACACTGACGGCCTCTGGAGTAAATCTTGTACCTAGGATCGCTTTGACAGTGAGATGCTGTAACAGACAGAACATAAGCATTTTCATCATTCATACCTGATACAGAGTTGGTAGCGCTACTGGTGCCACATGAAGCTACTAGGTTTCTGCGCTGTTTCTGAGATTGACTTCTCTTTCCTTTTCTTGGCATGGTGATGTTTCAGCACTGGCAATCAAGCAAATATGTTTTAGGAATGGATAAAAATGTTTAAATTTACTGATACTCAGTATACTAGAACACAAAGATAATGCCTTTTATGTAACTTGATACACAAAAAGGTTAAATACTGTATATACAACAAGACAACAATGAATTAAATAATGTGAAGTTGATTAAACAATTAGTTGATATTCCGACAATTTTCTCCCTCTGTATCTGTAGTTCACAGTTCACAGTGTAGTCTCTGTATCCTAGTTCACCTGGGTTCAATGATCAAGTTTTTCAGAGGGTCAAGTTTTTCAGAGGGTCAAGTTTTTCAGAGGGTCAAGTTTTTCAATAGTCAGGTGTGTTTCTGGTTCATTATTTTCAAAGATGCGTGCAAGCATGCAGGTGCGTTTTTGGATCATGCGTTGGGAAATCGCGGTTTGCGTTTGGGGTGCAGGCAAGCGAAGCAGCAAGCAGTGCAGCAGCGTTTTTTTGATAGCAGCCAGTTTTTTTGGGTGTTAAGAGAAAGAATAGAATGGGCGAGAGATAGATATTCAAGCGAGATATTGTTTGAGTGAAAATGGATATAAAGGCATAGATAGGACAGCACAGTAAAGGACAGTAAAGGACACGCACAGAGAGAGACACAAACACACACACACAGAAGAAAACAAGTTAATTACATTCTTTATAGAAAACAGGAATACAAATTTGAACTTAAAACTTCACTGATCAGAAAATTGTGATAATATAATAATAATAAAAAACAATTATATTAAAATAATTATAAAATGATTTAGAGGGGAAGAGAAACAAATCTCACACAAATCAAGCTGTTCATTTAAGCTACAAAACCTAGTTTTTACTCAACACATTTACAAAAACTGCACATGTCCTACAAATAAATGAATTAACCTTCACTCCAATTTCTACTAATGGGCAAATGTGTAAAATATCACAAAGTTATTTACATTAAATACTAAGACAGCAATGTGTATTTGAACCCTACAGGACCTGTATAATTGTATATAAATCAATAAAAAGATATGATTAATGTGTCTGATTAACAGACTTGCATTGATTGTGTGTTACTTGCATTGACAGTCAAAGCAGCCTCAACACTATGGATCAGAGGTCGGCAACCTTTTTGTCATAAAGTGCCATTTTTAAGTTTCCGAGTTCATCACTGTGCCACAACACACACATAGCCTATATATATATATATATATATATATATATATATATATATATATATATATATATATATATACACACACACACTCATATAAATACACAAACATTTTCATAATGGCTTACACAGAAATAGTACAGAAATTTAAATATTTCTCTTGAAATTTGTTTTAGATTTAGATAGAGAATTTAATAGCATTTATAACTCCTAGATGCACCGATTACAACTTTCTAGGCCGATTCCGATTTCTCATTGAGTTTGACCTGCCGATACCGATTTTAGCCGATTCCGATTTCTTTTTTTCTAACCACTTTACAACACACAGAAATAAGTAAATTATATAAAATATATATTTTTAACCAAACTGAATAATAAAAACAAGTTTAAATGGGTAGGCCTACATTTTATATAATTATTTTTGAGTCTTCATTTTCTTTTATTTCTGATATAACCTAATCCAGTTCTTGTTAAAACACTAGGCATGCACATTCTGTGCATTTTGGGCACTTTTGTTTGAAATCATATTTATTTTGTCCATCAAATGTGTGCTTTCACTTTAATTGAGCGTGAGCAGCGCAGACAAAATAGAGTCGGCGGCGAAACCCTCGCTTCACTGCTGCTCACGCGACGCTCCTGTTGGGCGCTCACGCGCTGCTCCTGCTCCCGGTGTGAATGCACTCATTGATTAACATGCACGCCGAAAAAAATATGCGTGAAACGGCCGTAATTCACGAGGTTCCCTACATGTGCGTTCCGTGTGCACATGTGATGCTGGTGTTGTGCGATGTTAATCATGGGGAGCCCGAGTGCATTTGACCGGCATAAAATCGGCATATGTCAGACTGACCGGCCGATCACGTGAAAATCGGCTAATTTCGGTCACCAGCGGATCAATCGGTGCATCTCTACTCCTAACTTAATAAAATAAGCTTTTTACTATGAGGAATTATTACATCAAAATGTAGATCTGTGTGCAGGTAGACTACTTTATCTGAATGAAATACATACACTTCTCTCGCATTTGCTTGCGTGCCAGCGATTAACCCTCCGCGTGCCAGTGTTGGCACGCGTGCCTTAGGTTGCTGACGTCTGGATGAATGAAAATAAAAACAGCTATTGATACTGAATCATATCAAAAACAAAAAGAAAACAAACCATGCAAGAGAGGCATTGCTTATTTGTATCAGTGCTTACCTGGAAATGAAGGTGCTGATGGCAGTTGGCAGTGGGTAGTGGAGATAGTGGAGGAGATACGAAACCTAATAAAGTAAATTAAATAAGTAATTTTGATCCCAAAAAATGTTCTTCAAATCTTAAATGCTTAATAAAAGTGGTTATTAATATTCTGAAACATGCCGATGTAGATTGCCATTCCTTATCTATTGTAAATGCAAATACTGAATGTGACAGTCAGTTAAAAATATTACTTACCGCAATGGATGCAATGAACTGGCAAGATTTTTACAGACATGTGTTCAGTCACATAAAAGAAACAGGGAGAAATAGGTCAGATAATACACAGGTATGGATGGATGGACTGATATGTTTCTATTAATAAAAGTAACGTTAGCATTATTAGTTTGGCTTTGGTGACTTTTGCAGTCAAAAGTGCATGTTTTCTCATCGTGACTTAAGCATCAACATGACAATAAGATGAATACAATGGCGTTGATAAAATAACTTTTTTTATCGATCCCAGATGCTTCTTATCACAGAACGAGGCAGAAAATACATAACGTTAGTATTATACACAGTGATAAAAGCTAGGCTATGTCGATTCGCATTGCATTTAATATACATTATTCTTCAGAAAATACGAGATGACAAATATTCTGTCACCATCGTGTTTATTGTTTTCATGTTTCATCAGTCATAAGTCTCTATCAACTTTTTTTATTCAGCGTTAGCTTTATTGGAAAGATTCGTGACTGATTCATGTGTTTTATGACTGACTTTAGTCTAACTTGTGCACTTTCAGCGCCCCCCGGCGTCGAGTATGAATGAAACCGATATTAACTTTACGTTTACCAAAAGCGTATCTGACGGCGTCCGCATTTCATATAAACAGGAACAAAAAGTCCAATTTAATATCAAAATAACGAATACTAGGGATATAAGTAAATGTTTTTAACATAACGAACAAATTAGACGGAAGACATAGCCTAAATCGTTACACAATCCTCCTCAAGACGAGACATAATATCGTAATGCTTAATGGAAATAAACTATTATTAGTGTTTCAGCAGTTATAAACATTTATAATCCAATACGTTTAACTGCATTCAAATCGTTGACCCACACACATTTTAATTACCTCAGATATCTTTTCTTACTCACCCAACGCAAACAGCTGGCCTGGAAAATTCCAGAATGATCGCTCATTATTATGCAGCATTCAACAGTCTAATTGGCCAGCCGTTATTCGTTTAAATACTAAAACCTTATACCCTTATAATCAAGTTTAATTAGTCAAATTACATTTAATAGGGGTTTATTTTAAATATAAAATATTAGAATAAATAAAAATAATTAGGAGTTAAAAATATTTATAAAAACGCGCGTGCACATAGAACATGAGATGCCGGCTGCAGCCAGAGTCCATTAAAAGCCTCGCACAGCCTTTTATTTTAAATAACATTAATTACAAGTTAAAAAATATTCATTACAACAAAATAAATTACAAGTTAAAAATATTAATAAAAACGACACAGAATTTTTTGCGACCCTTTAAAGCCACTGGGCATAACAAATGGGGGCTCGTAAAACACAAAGGTTTAATAGGCCTATTAATAAAATAGGCAACAACTAGACATGTTAGAATTCAGCAAAAGGGTAATAGGAAATCCATGTAGATCGGTTTTAAATTAATTAGAAGTCAGCAAAAAGGGTAATAGGAAATCCATGAAGATCGGTTTTAATCATTCGTAATTAAATTAATACAAAAATTGCAAATTTAATACAAATTAGTTTTAACAAAAATCATTACAAGTTAAAAATATTTATTACAATAAATAAAAATAACTAGCCTACCAGTTAAACATGTATATCAAAACCATCAAAACGCGCCGCAACACACACAGACCGCGCAGGAGATGCGCTCACCCAGAGTCCATTAAAAGTGCACAGCCACAATGGGGGCTCATCCGTAATAAAAAACGAAAATGTTTAATTAGGAAACAATTAGACAAGTTAGAAGTCAGCAAAAAGGGTAATAGGAAAACCGTGTAGATCGGTTTTAATCATCCGTAATTTAATAAAAAAGAAAAAGAATTGGAGGCAAAACAGATTTAACAGGGATTTATTTTAAATAAATGTCATTACAAGAATAATAATAATAATAATATTTATTACAATAAATAATAATTAATCAATTTAAAAATATGAATAGCAATAAAATTAATTAAGTTCAAAATATTAATCAAAGTGTGCACTCCTGTGCACAGACACACACACAGAGCAGATGCTCGCAACCAGAGTCTGTTAAAAGCTGTGCAATTCCTTTTATTTTAAATAAATTAATTTCAAGTTACAAATATTCATTACAATACCGGTACATACAATTAATTACAAATTAATTACAAAAATAATTACAGGTTAAAAAAAATATTTATCAAAACGCGCCCGCGCTCTCACAGACCGCGCAGGAGATGCGCGCACCCAAAGTCCGTTAAAAGGTCGTACCATCACAGTCCACTTCATTGCGCAGGAGGACTCCGGAGACCGCACACACAAAACCAACTACAGATAGAGGTGAGATGGAAATATATAGAATGTATGATTGTTGAGTTAATTTCACAATAAATTATATTAAATTATTTTTAAATATTAAGACATTACAATAATGTAAGTTTTAACGTTACACTGATAGGAAAGTCTCTGACAGGGAAATATGTTAACGTTACCCTGATAGGACAGTCTCTGCCAGGGGATATGTGTTTTATTTCAATAGTGCTACTGTATTAACATTTCAAAAAGAAACAATAACAAACAAACAAAAAAACATTTTTCAGGTTAAAAAAGAAATCCATGCACTGTCAGAATCTTTACTTCACAATAAATTTTATCAATGACTTTTAAATAAGAATTTATTTATTTATTAATGTTATTTATTTACTTATTCATTTAAAATCATTGATAAATTGTTTTGTGGAGTAAAGATTTACCTCAAAAAATGAAAAACTGTCCTGTCAGACAGTGAGAAAAAGTTCTCTGACCAGACTTTTCTCTTTTTTATTTACTTCAAACAGAGAATTACTCTCTTTTTTTTACTTCATACTTTACATATTACATAAATAAATACATTTTTGTTAAGTATGAAGTAAAAAATTATAATAATTCTCTCAGTTTGAAGTAAAAAGAGAGGAATCCTGTCAGAGAGATTTTTTCACTGCCTGAGAGGACAGTTTATTTTTTTCGGTAAATCTTCACTTCACAATACATTTTATTAATGACTTTCAAATAAGAATTTATTTATTTATTAATGTTATTTATTTACTTATTCATTGAAAGTCATTGATAAAATGTTTTGTGAAGTAAAGATTTACCTCAAAAAATGAAACACTGTCCTGTCAGACAGTGAGAAAAAGTCCTCTGACAGTACAATAACTTTTGGAACTTGGAAATGTTTTGTTGTTGTTGTTTTCTTGCACTTGTGTAGTATTTACATGTATTTTATAAGGGTTTTCACTACATTAAGGTGTTATAATGAGTATATTGAAGTAAATTAAGCTGCATGTAAATTCTGGGTGATAGTTGAGAGCTCGAGTTGCCATGGCAACTCTGGCATGAAGATGCCCAGGGTTGCCACGGCAACTCAAGCTCTCAACTGTCACCCAGAATTTACATGCAGCTTAATTCATTTAAATTGTGGGTGACAGTTGAGAGCTTGAGTTGTGAATTTTTTTTAATAGATAATCTTTATTACAAGTATTCTTAAGTATTTTGTGTACTTTTCTCTTACCCTTTAGATGGCAACACAGAGCCCATACAGCCGGCCAGCACCCATCCGCTGCAAATGCATTAGTACAAGAAAAACATGCAGAGCAGTTTCATTTTCAGCTGTTGGGAAAAAAATTCAAATAGAATCACTTAAGGCGAGATCAAGTAGCGCCTTAAGCGATGGGAAAACCGTATATATTTCTTCAAACAACAATGAGAGACCCGATTTCGAAGAGGGGGTGACATACTTTTTAAAAAACATAACAATTGGCAACCGGTATGGGCGACAAAATTTATATTTCGGCCGGGGATCCACCAAATTCAGGGCAGCACCACTCCTTATCAGCGAGGAACAGGAAAAGGCTGCCAAAGACGCCCTATATCCTCCATCAGTCCAAGTCACAGGAGAGGAAGAGGACCTCTTTTCCCGGGGAGACTTTCTAAGTCTTCAAGGGCAGGTGGAAAAAGTGAGTTATTTAAATGCCATTACTGAATATCTTCTGCATTCCTCTGATGCTTACATGAATATGAAAATAAAGTATAAGGTTTATTTACTCACCCTCATGAAGTTGAAAACATAAAAGCAAATGACATATTAATATATTTTTAAAGGCATCACAGCAAAGTTTGAGATTCCATTAATGTGACAACATTAATCAAGATAACTGAGAATCTTTACAAAAAGGTTTAATTTTTCCATTGGCTAGAAACAATATTAAATTAGTAAAAAAATAATAATACAAAAATACAGCTGAACCATAAAAATAATACTCACACAACCATCTAGACAACTCAGCCACGGTCCCAAAGCTGAATGAGGGTAATTTGACCTGAATTACTTACCCCTAACACAACAGAACTATTGGGCTATTGTTCTGCAGATACAAGCGCTGAGGATGGCAGAGGTGCAGGGAAGCCCGGTGCCCGTTCTGGATCTGTCCCTTAGATGTGGCCAGAAGCTCCTGGACATTTCACTGTGGAGGGAGGAAGCCTTGAGTGAGCTCTACCTCGGAGATGAGGTAGAGCTCACACATCTCAAGGTGTTCGTATGGGACAGCGGAAATGGGAAGATGAATTCTTCGAACTACACCACTGTGAAGGTACACAATACAAAACACATTAGCTGCTTCTCTAGAACTGGGGATACACAATATTGGGTTTTTTGCCAATATCCAACATTTAAAAAAAAAAAATTTGCCAATAGTCAATGCTGTTATACATCTCTCTTTTTTTATATATATTAATTTACAAGTGTTATGTTTCAGAGTCAGACCATTAAGTCAAATCAGACTTGTGACTTTATGACATCAATTAGAGCTTAATTAATTCTTAAACATGCATACTGTAACTTAATGTTACTTATAGTCTAACAAGAACAGCACCCCTAAATAAAGCACTAGGACCCAGGGGAAGCTCTTGCTGGATCACACACCTGTTAAAGGAGAAGTTCACTTTTAAAATGAAAATTCTGTCATCATATACTCACCCTCATGATGTTTCAAACCTGTATGAATTTCTTTCTTCTGATGAACAGAAAAGAAGATATTTAGAAGATTATCAGTAACCAGACAGTTTGACTTCCCATTGACTTCCATAGTAGGAAAAAAAATACTATGGAAGTCAATGGGACCCAAAAACTGTCTGGTTACTGATAATCTTCTAAATATCTTCCTTTCTGTTCAGCAGAAGAAATACATACAGGTTTGAAACAACATGAGGGTGAGTATGATGACAGAATTTTCATTTTAAAAGTGAACTTCTCCTTTAAGCACCCAATAAAAAATTGATCAACCTATTCTTATAATTGTAGCATTAACCATTCTCATTGCTGGTTACATGGTTGCTATAATTTTCCTATAGCAATATGTCATTTTTCTAGTATAGGGTGCAATATCACTGATGTATAGCATTTAATTAATACATTGTGCTTTTAAGGAGATCTAAACCTGAATGTAAATTGTATTTTTGTTAACATCCAGACCGTTGAGAGGAAGGAGGAGACAGCTGAGGTGCAGGTGGTAGGGGTCTCAGAGGAAGACGGCAACCTTACACTGCTATGTGAGGACTTTACCGAGTTCGCTGTCCCAGCTGACCTCTACCATGGCAGTGTGGAGGATCTCATTGACAAGCTGCCGGTGCACCTAAAAATAAACCACATAAAAAAACGTGTAATATCAGTTAATTTCATGGATGAAGAGTAAAATCAATTTAATCAGTGTTAGTTTGTTTAGTTTATTCATTTTTTGTTCAACTTATTAGTTAAATCAGTTTTTATTAAATAGTAGTAGTTCAGTTAGTAGTTCAGTTAGTTTTCATTAGATGTATTAGTTCAGTAGTATGTTAATAAGTTAGTTTAGTAATAATAAGTTAGTTTAGTGTTTATTTGAAAGTGTTTTTGTTTTTATCGTGTTTGTTTCATTTTTAACTTTTGTAAATGTTTGTTTCGTCATGTTTTAAATTTTATAAACTATTTTGTGTTCAAAAAGTTGTTTGTGTGATATTTTTTAAACATATGCTTTTATAAATTACCTCAATAATTAGTCATGTCCAGCTGTGGAGCACATGCTAGCTTTAGCACTAACATCCTCAGCCTTTCACAAAAGAGGAAACAAAAGCCCTTGTTTATGTTCTTTATATTTTCCATAATCAACATTTATATAATATATATGCATTTTATTTTTCTCTTACCCTCAGGATAGAAACAATACATTAACACTGTGTTAACGTCCTTCGCTGTGACTAATTTTCCAGATACAGTATTGAGAGTGAGGAGTTGTCGTCACGGTATAGAGCCCCTCCCCTCGATCCCGACGATCCGCCATGTTGGCAGGATTCCAGCGGCAAAACATGATTGTTTACGTGTGTTGTTAACTCGGTAGTAGAGGAGGTTTTCGCAATTCCGCACTGTTTTACCATGCCTGGAAGTAAAAACTGCTCCAGTGTTTGTCACAAGAAGCCAAGCGCCGGCCGACATTAGGCATCTCAATAGCAAGTACGCAAAGTTCGGACTTCAATGCCAAGTCCAGCTCAGACTCCCGAGGACGCGCGTCACTCAGCTCGCTCTGCTACTCCGGTTATCTCTGTATGTACATTTTAGGCAACAATAAAACGAAATATGTTATAAAACACTACACTTCCTCTTTTCGTTTTCATTTAAATAAATCTTAAACATTACACCAATGTGGTTCAGGCAACGCGTATTATTATATTCACTACATGTAACGTTAGCATATTTATAACAAAACATTTTGTAAAAATTGTTACATTTAAATGGTTCTTTTCGTTTAAATTTAAAAAATATTAAACTTATTAATATGGTTCAGGCAACATATTATGTGCATTTGTACTCTGAACATCACTGTAACAAAATCAAATAAAAAAAAATACAAAACTAAACCCTGTCTCTTTTTGTTAAATTTCAGTTTTATCAATAATAGCCATTATAAAAGTAGCCTATAAGTAAAAAGTACAAGAAGCTATACAATAAGAAATAAAGCAAACAATTCAGGCAAACATACAAAGTCAGTGCTCTAACGTTACAAAATGGTATAGTTAAATAGCCTAAATATAAAGTTACGAAATTTCACTTAGCCCTCAGTTTGGCCAGGGAACAAGATTCACAAGACCAAAGATCGCCCGTTAGGGTCAACACAAGACGAATTATATCTCATGTTATATCTTCTCCAAATAGCCGCTGTTTTGCGCTTGGTGTGAGCTTGTTCCCGTAAGGTCCCTTTTCTTTTGCCTTATCTTTTTGCATTGCTTTACTTTCTTCCTTTTCTTTTTCGTATTCGTATATCAGTCTCTGTCCCGCCGAAATAATAAATAGCCTAATAATAATAGCCTAATAAATGCGCAAAAATTAAAGAGCTCCGGAATGTTTAGTCGCGCTTCTGTGAAGTTCTGAAGGCGTTGCCCCTGGCAACCGATAGCGTCTCCTACCATCATGGCCTACCGGCTCAGACCCCGCCCAAATCAACGCAAGTCGGCACGTGACTCCTCACTCATACACAAATATAAAACTTAACACAATAGCTGAGATTATATATACGTTCATGCATTCAAAAGCACAATGCCGTTTGTCAATTTTTGGTTAAAATCGACATTTCTTAAAAGACAGATAATGACTGAATTTTAATCTGGTGATACATTACTAATTTGAAGTAGTTTGAAGTTAAAAGTAGTTAGAAGTTTAAAGTAGTTAGAAATTTGAAGTAGTTTGAATTTCAATGACTCACTCAATAAAAGTGAATTGCTGCCACCTAGTGGCAGTTTTAATTTCACATTTAAAGTATAGTTTAAATTATTTAAAAACTGAATTTTTCGACGTTGTGTTTTTAAAACAAAGCATTATTAATGAATTATTAATAGCTATCAATTAGGTCATTATTACTATCTAACTGAAAAAACATTCCGATTATTGCTCTGGATATTGTAATAATGAATACAGTCGATTAAAACAATATTAAACGTTTTTTTTGTGAGAGGGAAATTTCATTCTTGTATGACAAGAACAATACCAGACATTGTTATTTTAGTAGCATGACAAAACAAAATAATTATTAATTCATATCTTACTTGCATATTACTTTTCCATGAGCGAATTGACGGTAACCAGTCGGAGTGTGTCTGACTGACTGACTGACTGGTTGAGGTGCAGCACTGGTCGTGAACGCGGCAAAAATTCCCGCGAATCCAAACTTTTTTTTCTTCATCGATAACTAATCTAAACTCATCTGATTGGGCATTGCATCATTAGATCAACAGAGTCGTGTGTGATTGGTTGTAATGCTCAACGCTGGGAAAAAAAAGTATAATAAAAAGTAATCTTGCGTGAGCATCTATAACGGTTACTGTAATGGCGCAACACATTTAATTTATTTTTACATTTCACTTAAAGAGTGACAATCGTAATAGATTACAAGATTTACTGTGTGGGGGGAATGTTTTACCCCCTTGTAGAATATGCATTTTGTCTATCTATCTATCTATCTATCTATCTATCTATCTATCTATCTATCTATCTATCTATCTATCTATCTATCTATCTATCTATCTATCTATCTATCTATCTAATTCATAGACTTATGAACTCTTAAACTCATAAATTAATAAACTCTGAACTCTTAAACTCATTTATACTTATGAACTCTAAACTCATTTAAACTTATAAACTCTAAACTCAAAAACTTGTACACTTATAAACTCATAAATATAAACTCTAAATTCATAAACTCTGAGTAAACTTCAAACTACTTAGCAACACCATAGCAACCACCCAGAACACTCTAGCAACTGCTTTACTCATTTAAACTAATTTAAACTTCAAACTATTTAAACTTTAAACTATTTAAACTTCAAATGATTTTAAACTTTTAAACTTTAAACTAATTTAAACTTTAAACTACTTTAAACTTTTTCAAACTTTATGGTCCAAACTTTCTCAAGCCAACTTAAAGTTTGTCTCGACGAACTTTTTAATCTAGTTCATCTTTGACGTCTGTCTGTTATTCAGATATTTTTGTTTAATAAAGAATTGTTGTAAATGTTACTCATTTTAAATGGATAACTTTTAAGGAATTAATTTGATTAATTATTACTCAATTCTAATTTGTTACATTTAATTAATAATATTGCTTGTAACCTGTTGCCACAATTTTTTTTGAGTAGATATAGTGTATTCCTTTTGAGCGAGCGGAGCGGAATATTCAGAAATGCGCTCTCCGCTCACAAGCTCTGATCGGAACAAAGCATGACAAATTCAAACTCTTTCATTTTCTCTGTAGCTTGAACACTCAGTGCATTAGGCATAAGAGCTTTAGTTAATGCTGTCCATTGATGCCCATTTTATTTCACGTTTTTAAGTACAATATTATGTCAAGAGTCAAACTGTCCAACTAAAGCAAACACTGAACATTTTCAATAAAACATTGACATCTAAACCTCTGTTAATTCTCACAAATAACTTCTGCTGAGATTTATTGTCTTCTTTTATTTCCAGTTTATTTCAGGCTGTTATAGTTCTGTGTTTCTTTTTCTGAGAAACATTGATTCAATGCTATTACCGTTACCGTACCATTTTTGGATGACATTTAAAAAAGCTAAACTCTGCAGAGCTGTGGCCCTCCAGGACCGAGTTTGCCCATCCCTGGGTTAGAGTAACACTGAAGCAGTGTTGCAGTAACTGAGATAATTAAGTGATGATTGATTATTAGTGATGAATACCTGCTGTTAACAAGCAGAATCTCTCTGTAGTGTGGATTTTGCTATGTGAGTGTTGTCAGCATAAAGATGAAAAGTTTCTTTAAAAAATCTATCTCACTGGACAACATTTATAATGAAAATAAAATCATAGCAAGAACTGATCCCTGGGGTACACCACATATGTTTGTTCAAAAAAGAAAATAACCATTTTAAAATAGCGCCCTGTAGTCCAACACAACTCTCCAAGAACATTGTGCTTGACCAAGTCAAAAGAGCTTAAATCTAAAAGCAACAAAACTGGAAATGTTTTCGCTATTAAAAAAAAAAAAAAAAAAAAAAATCAGAAATAACATGTAGCCTACTTTATCACAACCAGCTATTAATTACAAAACTGCAAAAACTGGTAGATTGATAGTTTCATTTAAAGCATTAAATTCTCATTTAAGCATGTAAAGAGAGACTCACCTGATCTGAGTTTCTTCATCCATCTAGACTGACTACACATAAATATGTGTGTCAGAAGATTATATCGCAGTTTTCTGTTCATCTAAAGAGGAAACAAACATATTTTGTCAACCCTTCCTGCTAAAATTCAAATTTACATTCAAATTTAGATGGAAAGCACACTGTTTACAAAAACATATGAAATTAATACAATGATCACATTTCTAAAAACATGGTACATTTGCTTTAAAGCAAATTTTAAAAAAGAAATCTATCCTTGTTATCATCTGAGGCCTTTATTCTCTTTATCCTTAGACCTTTATATCATCTTAGACCTTCATATTTGTCATTATGCATATTTTTGATAGTACAACATGAAGTTCTTGTTGTCACCCACATAGCAACATTGTGTCGGCCCAGATCCGGCCCACATCTGGCACACGTGGAAAGATGATCTGGCCCACATGCAGCATGGATCTACGGCACTTGAGTGGCCCACTCCTGTTTGCCAGATCTGGGCCACAAGCAGGCCATAGCAATGCCACATGTCAGCCAAGAGCAAAGAAATAAACCAGAACTGGACCTTATCTGAGCCACAAAGTCTGTGTATATTAAATATGAAGTCATCTCAGCCTTAATAAGCCTGTTAACAAGCAGAATCACTGAAGGAAAGAAGAGAACAGAAAAAGAGACGAGCAGAAACACAAGATCTATAACTGACTTCAGACACAGCCTTAGAGGAAATCAACTGAAGAGAAAAGAAGACATTAAATCTGTGAAGATCTCAGCAGAGGAGGATTAAACAACTCCACAAACAGCATTACCAGCTTCACTTATTACTAACCAGACTGACTTTATTTCTGTCAGACATCTACAGAAGCTTTTATTGAGAATTAACAGAGTTTAACTCTAATGTGTTTCATTTGAAGTCACCATAACAGTGATGAGTGCTTCCATTAGTTGGGCTCTTAACTCTTCTTATATCTTTTGTCTTCTTTGGCTGTTGTGACAGTGTGTTTATCAAACACATTTGCAGCAGCAAAGAAAGCTAAAGTGAAATGAGATCAGGTGATGATGGTTACCTGTTGATGGTTTTATAATCATCATGATATAACCTGTTTCACTGATGTCTTTGAAATCTAAAAATTATGTTGTTCAACTAATATATTCACATTACATACATCTGCATACATATGTAACATCTGCAGCGTGAGGTCCAGCAATATTATTACAATCAGTTAGCAGACTTTAACAAACATGAGCATGAAACATTACTGTTCGATGACAAACACAGACATCAATAATCAATGTATGAATCTCAACAATGGTGACAATCAAAAGTACCTTGCTGCAATGCATGCTGGGTACCATCATAGTACAAAACTCCCAGCATGCATTGCAACATGAATAAATTATGCAGCTGAATTGTCCTATAATTTTGTTTGATTCTAAATATTTGCTTTTATTTTTTTGCTGTTGTTTTTGTTGTGACATTTAGTAGCTTTTCAGTGATGTTCTGAATTATTCTGTTTATTTAAAAAAAAAATATTGTCACCATTGTTGAGATTCATGTGCTGATTTCTCATATCTCTGTGTGTCACCATTGCTTCATTTTTTGTGCTCATGTTTGTTAAAATCTTCTAACTGATTGTTATAATATTGCTAAATCTCACGCTGCAGTAACACAGGGTTTGTGATGAGAATATATTAATGGAACAAAACAATTGTTAGATTTCAAAGACATCAGTGAAAGGTTGGACATCAAGGTTATTTCATGATGAATATGAAATCATCAACTGGTAACCATCATCACCTGATCTCATTTCACTTTAGCTTTCTTTGCTGCTGCAAATGTGTTTGACAAACACACTGTCACAGTGGCCAAAAAAGACAAAAGATATAATAAGAGTTAAGAGCCCAACTAATGGAAGCACTCATCACTGTTATGGTGACTTCAAATGAAACACATTAGAGTTAAACTCTGTTAATTCTCAATAAGAGCTTCTGTAGACGTCTGACAGAAATAAAGTCAGTCTGGTTAGTAATAAGTGAAGCTGGTAATGCTGTTTGTGGAGTTGTTTAATCCTCCTCTGCTGAGATCTTCACAGATTTAATGTCTTCTTTTCTCTTCAGTTGATTTCCTCTAAGGCTGTGTCTGAAGTCAGTTGTAGTTCTTGTGTTTCTGTTTGTCTCTTTTTTCTGTTCTCTTCTTTCTTTCAGTGATTCTTTTTGTTAACTTATTAAGGCTGAGATGACTTCATATTTAATATACACAGACTTTGTGGCTCAGATAAGGTCCAGTTCTGGTTTATTTCTTTGCTCTTGGCTGACATGTGGCATTGCTATGGCCTGCTTGTGGCCCAGATCTGGCAAACAGGAGTGGGCCACTCAAGTGCCGTAGATCCATGCTGCATGTGGGCCAGATCATCTTTCCACGTGTGCCAGATGTGGGCCGGATCTGGGCCGACACAATGTTGCTATGTGGGCAGTGATCTGATTTTTAACATGAAGCACTTGGTGGCCAAAATTGAAAATCATACAGCTTTGGAAAAACAAAATGGTGAGTAAATTATAACAATTTTTATTTTGGAAATGTGTCACTTTAATGTGCCATTTGATAATGTTTTGAAAGCAGGAACCTTGAGAAGTAATCAGTGTTTCGACCCATCTCACTACTTTACATGTTGTATCAGTATCATTATGCAAATCTTAAAAGAGTCAACCCAAGTTTACCATATGTTAAACTTACAAAAATTATAAAAATGTGTGTAATATTATTTAACCATTTATTTGTTCAGATAAGTTGATTCAACAGGGGTAAAAAGGCAACAGATACACAAAAAAGCAACTAATTTTCATGATTTTTTCAGCATCTATAAACATTAGAAGTGAAAGAGGCAGATTCTGAAGAGATTCCTTTAAAAAGCTGCAATTTATAATATCTTGTGAATAGATTAACATGTCACATGTTTGTTATTAAAATTTTAATATTATTATCATGATGGATCTGTTATAAAAATTCTAATTGGTTTTTGAATAAAATCAATCCGATCATACTTCATATTTACTAGCAACTCAAAAATGCTGAAAAAAATCAAATGAAACATTCATAGATTTACTGATTAATATCAATAAGTATAAAAACAAAATCATCTACAATCTTCACACACTAAATATTTATGCACAATAATAGAGGTGATTAAAAGAAAACCAATTATAAGAGTCTCAAGTATAATATATCACACACGGGTCTAAAAAAGAAAGAAAGACCAATACAAGAATAAAAAGAAGAAACTAATAGTAAGAGATAATAGATCTTACGCTAAAAGTCTCTTACGCTACACGGCTAACCTGCTCCAGGTTTATGTTCTGGATTCAAGATCTCAGACTGAAATTTGACCAATAAGCTGTGAGCAAAGAAACATAGGTGATGTAACTAATTCCCAGCTTCCGTTCTCTGTTGCAATGGCTTCATCTTTTCTTCTGAATCCTGTGGACATCTCAACGCAAATTGTTAGACAAGCACTTCGTAGAGAAAGAATTTTTAGGAACAGACAAAATCCCCTTGACTCTCCTGATACTTACTTGTATGAAAGATACAGATTTTCCGCAGAAGGAATGTCTTATCTTTGCGAACTTCTTGAGCTGCACATAACAAATGTGATTCCTCCAATTCATGCACTTACTGTACCACAAATGACATGTATTGCGTTGCGTTTTTTTTTTTTTTTTTTTTTTTCGTTTTTCACATTGCGTTACGATCGCTGATGCAGAGAATCTAGGGAAAAACACGGTTTAACGAACCATTCGCAAGGCGATCCTCGCACTGCAGGGGTACATTAATAGCTTCATTGTGTTCCCTGGACATTTATCGAACATGTACATAAAAGAGGGCTTTTATAAAATTGCCGGTAAGATATATTTATAGGGTGACATGAACAAATCTTTTTAAATATTTTTTCTTCAAAAAGCAGATTATATCTTATATATACAGATACAGATTATATATATATCTATCTTCGAAAACAAGCAGGGAGTCCAGTATGGCGTCGACGGCTACGTGACTGACCTTATGTTTGCGGACGACAGCGACATCCTGGCCAATACAGATACGGAGGCCACCGACACCCTCCACAACGCTGCCCGTTTCGCCAAGCCGTTTGGACTAAAAATCTACATCGATAAAACCAAAATTATGAACACCGATATTGCTAGGATCCCTGGTCCAAGAAAAGAAGATCACCTCAACCGCCGAAGTTCTTAGCCGAATCAGCCAGGCAACAGCGGTTTTCTTGTTGAAGTGGTGTTTGTGGAAAAAGGCCAACATCACTACTGTGTCTAAAATAGGACTCTTCTGAACCCTGGTCATTCCTATCGTGTTATATCACTCAGTAACCTGGACCATTCTTAAGTCGTAACTCATCTAGCTCGAGGTCTTCCAAATGCAATGTCTCCAACAAATCCTCAGCGTCTCCCGGCGGGACCGACTCTGTAACGAATGTATCTGAAAAGAGTGTGGCGACCATCCTACAGTGGAAGAGGCCATCCAGAAGCAACGTCTGAATTGGTTTGGACACGTCTTAGCAGAGCACATCTTCTTCAGCATTGCTACATCTGAACACCAACTTTAGTTAATGTAGAAACACAATCCTCTACACTTGTTTTCCCCGTTTCCTCTGTGATGTGATCCGCTCTGAACAGCTGGAAGTCAGGCAGATGTTGAACTGAGCTTCACTCAGCCAGGTTTCAGTGAAGCACACTGCAGCAGAGTTAAGTCCTTGAAAAGTCCTTAATGCAGGTGAGAAGAAGTTAATCAGGCTTGTTAGGATGGGATCTGAGATTATCAAGATGAATGCTTTGGAGCGTGGTTCAGAACCTGCATTCCCGGAGCTTAACCAACGCACCGGCTTGTTTTCCCAGTCTGTGTCTGACTGCGCATTTGAACAGCACCGCTGCCCCTTCAACTAGAAATGTCCAACAAAACGTCTAAATAGTCAAAAACTGGAAAAATATTGTCTGGTATGTGTTGCGTAATGTTAAGGAGTTTTGTATCTGGTAAAACTAACAGAACAAAAAAAAAAAAAAAAAAAAACAACAGAAGAATTGGAGAGCACCACACCGAGGCCGCCTTTCGCAGCGCCATCTTGCATGCAACAAATATACAGTTCTCAGGGTTGTTTATGTTACATTTTAAAAACAGAAATGCTGTGGAAGATGACTTAATTTAGTATTTCATATACAAACTAGGATATTCCTCTTAAATCATTATGGAGCTTTTTTTTATTTTGTGCAACATGAGAAAAAAATATTATATCATTATTTATCTCAACGGACAGGAGACAGCACAGTTCTCAAAGGTTTATTTGCAGGTGGAAGAGATCGAGAGGAATAAACAGGTAAGTGTTCTGAATGATGGCATGTTGAATAACCTTAGCTTGATGGTAGTTGCCTCTTTATGCTTGCAGGTGCTGGGATTGTGCTGGCGGATGAAGAGCGGAAGATCTGGAGTGAAGATGAAGGACGTAGAAGGTGAGGATTCTCAAACGTGAGATGATCAGGTAAGGAGCCGGTGAAAGGAAAGGAGCCGGTGAAGTTAAGACGTAGTGATCAACAAGACCAGACGATTGTGAAGTGAGGGGTGACTGCTGATATAGGCAGTGCTGAAGAGTGATGACGAGGGTGACGGCTTGCAGGTGCAGGTGATGAGGAGTGTGTGCAGGTGATGGAGGAGTGTGTGCAGGTGATGAGGAGTGTGTGCAGGTGATGGAGGAGTGTGTGCAGGTGATAGAGGAGTGTGTGCAGGTGATGGAGGAGTGTGTGCAGGTGATGGAGGAGTGTGTGCAGGTGATGGAGGAGTGTGTGCAGGTGATGGAGGAGTGTGTGCAGGTGGTGAACAGGAATGATACTGGGAAGTGTAGTGCTGAGGGTGACTGAGCTGGTGACTTTGACAATCATCTTGTTAAGATATCTTGTAACAAAAATGCATTTGAATAATACAGGAAAGTGTGAATGTGACCTGAACAAAAGCAAAAATATTTCACGTGTTTTAATACAAAGAAATCAAGACACAGATTTAATTTGAATGAGACATTAGTTGCACATTTAATTATTTTTTATAGCTTAGTTTTTACATTTATATCACTATACCGATAAATCCTCTGGCCCTCCCTCTCGAAAATACATTTATGACATATTTTGTACTAGACAATTAAAGTAGTGTACTGTAAAATTGGTCCTTACAAAAAGAAACAGCTTTCTGACCTTCACAAACAAAAATATATTTTTGCAAAATTAACAAATTTATAACTTTACAACTCTGAATGTAAATTCATTTATTTCCCTTCACCATGCACACATGAAACATTTTTTTTTTTTGCCAACATTTACTTGAAAATATTTCAGCTTAATTATTCTGAGGAATCTGTAAAAATATACTTTTCACCCTCCACCAAAAAATCCTGTTTACAAAAGACTAAATAAAATTTAAGAGCTTTACATCAATAACATTAACAGCTATAAAATACGACACTCGTATAACATGTTTTCCTATCGTTCAAGTTGAATTATGAATTTAAAATTCCCAAAACATTCACTCTGTTATATAAAATACATGTATAATAATGGCACTTTTTATTTCCTGATCGTGATTGCTGTAGTCCTCAGTGTTGTTTGACACAGCAAAGACATCTGAAGAACTTCCTGAACTGCTGTCTGACCTGGACAAGAATGAGACGAGAGGAGCTGAGTGACTTCATGACATCATTTAACCTCTGAAACTCATGAACCACAGTGGAATTTCCTTATAATAAACACGTAATAAAACTTGTTTAAAGAGACTAGATTTGCATTTTCACAAGTAAATATAGATTTACTTTTATATACTGTCTCTGAAGAGAGTGAAACAGTTTTTCTATGGAGTGTGATGATAAAATGGCTGAACTAATTACGGAGGACAAAAATGATTTTAAAAACTGAAGTTTGAGAGTGAGAGGGTTTGAGTTTGAGAGGAGTAATGTGACAGACAGACATATCAAGACATTCTGTATTTATATTCAGACAGTTGGAGTTTGAATAATTTGGGCTCATTTGAATATTCTGACTCTGACATTTCTCTATAAAAGTCATGGATTGCCAAAATAAGAACAGGACCTGCATGAACACAACTGTAATAGTCTTTCATATTCAGTTTTGAATGGAATATGGTGGTAAATTGAGTGATATCTGACCTCATTATTGAGGACACAATAGACCAGGAAGATGAAGGTTCCCTGCTGGGAGTTCAAGATCAGGAAGATGATCTCCAGCTCCTTCCTGCCATTAATGAAGAAACCCAGAATCCAGGAGCAACCAAGAATCACAAACTGAGCCAGTGTTTTAAATGTCATAATCCTGCAGAGAAAGAGTTCAAGTGTCTTTATTGACTTTTTTTTTCTTTTCTATGGAGTGTTTGAATCTGAATGTTTGTTACTTGGTTTGTTTCATCTGTGAAACTTCAGCGTTCAGATTTTTGAGAGTTGAGTTCAGACTGATGATGATGTTGATGAAGAGAATCATGTTTAACTGAAAAGTAGAAAAATAATAATGAATCACCTTGTTTTCCCTTTAAAATAAATTAAAATCACGAGGAAATAAGAAATGTGCTTACTGCTAGTATGACACAAACAGGACCCAGAAAACTCCAGATAAAACCTTTATCCATTTTAATCCAGCAACTGTTTAGAGGAAACATAATATAAGAACTGAATGAATGTGTCAAAAATACTATGTCTGGTGTTGACTTTTTTTTTTGTCTTTTTAATCTTGTATGTGCTTGTACAGTGTGTGTAAAAATGTATTTTTTATCAGATTAGAAATGTCACAAAAGCCCCAAGCTGCTTTATTTCCCTCTAATTAAACTTAAAAAAATTAAAATAAATTAACTTAAAAACAACAACAACAATAACTCACTGTTCGCTCCCGTATCCTTCAGGAAGCAGCCCGACAGACACGGCCACCACAACCAGAGCAACCGTATATCCAATCACACACAGGAATCCACTGCTAAGCACCTCCCTCTTTTTGGAGCTGATCTGTGATAGGTTCTTCACACAGATGAAGAGCAGCACAGCTTCAATGAACATCCACACAAAGCCGGAGAGAAAGAGGAAGTGCAGCACACCTGATATCACGGCACACAACACCTGGAGATCATGAGAGACGGTTATGATGATTCTCAGTGAGACTGTGCTGAGCTGTAGGGCTCCTTCATCATTCTCACCTGATGAGGGCGTATGAGGCTCAGGAACTGTTGTGTGAGCAGGAGCAGAAGGTGAGCCAACAGCAGACTCACGCAGATGTTGATTCGAGCCACATTATTCACTCCAGGACTCCACTGACAAAGGGCAAATGTCAACAGGGCCAAACTGAAGAACACCAGCCCCACGATCACACACACCAAATTCAACAGGTCCAGCAGTGAGTCACTCTGAGAAAACATGTCAGAGTACATGAGTGCCAAATCTGTGGCGTTCTTCAATGCTCACTATAAATGTTCTCGTACCTCTGATGGGCGGCTGGTTTGCATGATGAGAGCGAATGTGGACAGATGAACACAGGAACACACAGTGTAGCTGCTGTTGGTCTCTAAAACAGAACAACCATCTACAATCCACTCGCTGATATTCCAGTACACACAGGACAGGGAACCGTTGGGGTCAAACTCCTGCAGAAAGAAGAAAGAACATGCAGAAAATATAACAACACTGAATATTAGATGTTTTCAGATGTTCATCAGTTCTCAGGTTGGACAAAAACACATTTCAGTCTCTCACTCTGATGTGTTTGAGGGTGAAGTTGACTGGTTTGGTGAGTTTAGTGTTGGTGGTTTTGGGAAGAGTAGCTGAGATCACAGTGGACATCATGGTTTTAATCGTGTCATTTGATGTGTTGAAGAAGTCTGGCTTCAGTAGATTATCCATTGTGTTATAACTCATGAAAGCCACAGCAGCCGATCCTGTGTGACAGACATACAGTAGAAGCTTACATACAAAACTACTTGCATAACTTTCATAATACAGGAGTTCAACATGTTTTATGCACTGTATAATTTCAATATCCTTCAAAATAACTGATTGTACTTAATAATATACACACTAATATTGAAACATTGCTGGATCTCATGCTGTAGAATCACATATATACTTTGATCAATAAATATACATTTTAAAATTAGTCATAAAAACACGTGATCCTCTTGGCTTTCTCTTGCCATAACAAATGTGATTTACAAACTCAGTCACAGCAGCCAGAGAAAAACTAATTTTAAAAAGTCAAGAGCTAAAACTAAAGCAAATACTGATACTGAAACTTTATTATTTTCAATAAAACATCAACATCTAAACCTCTGTTAATTCTCAACAAGAACGTTTGTACATGTATGAAAGAAATAATGTTAAACTGGTTTGTAAACTGGTTTCACACTCAGTGTGGCTGGAAGTCAGTTGTAGTTCTTGTTTCTCTTTTTTCTGTTCTTGTTTCTGTCCTTCAGTGATTCTGCTTATCAGGTGTTCATCAGTGTCTCAGTTCACTCATTTGTTTTCATTTACTCTGTCAAGTGGACTATATTAGCAAATATTATATTAGTTAAATTCCTGTGGGCTACTTTCTCGAAAATTGCAAATATTTCCCAGAATGCATTGTTTTCTACGGTATATTATTGTTTTAGTGGGAAAATGTGTGTTATTGCCAGAATTCTGCAGATTTTTTACAGCAAGGTTTAACAGTGTTCAACATTGGAAACTGCAGTAATCCTGTGTCTAAACTATCACTGCAATACTGAAAGCTGTAGTGAACCACACAAGAACCTTCTGCAATTCTATTAAATTACCACACATGAAGTGCAGTATTTTAAACAGTGTCCTTACTAACAGTTAATGCATTTACACACTACTGAAGTGGTTTCAAACTTCAACTACACAATGCACTGAAATTTACAAGCAGAAACTTGACCAACAACTGCAACACAAAAACAGCAATTTATTAACAAACATTAAAAGCTGAATAAGCAAACAAACAAATAAACCAGTATATTCATTACAACATTGCTGCACGTAACTGCTGTTCATTGCAGTTGCTGCACAGTAACATTGTGGATCACTAGTTTATTTTGAACTAGTGAGGTGAACGGACGACCGGGAGGAGGACAAACAACAAAGTCCAGGGTGTGATGAAGTTGGAGTGAGCCAAGTGGTGGCCTTGAGCAGGGGCTGCTGGATCTTCCTCCAGGCCACAGCCAGGGTGGTGCCCCACGGTGGCGTTGACGGAAGGAGGAGCCATGGAAGAATACTGATGAGGGCCGCCATGGGGAGACGATTTATTTATTTATTTATTAATTTATTTGACAGGGACAGTGTACATTAATTAGCATTTCCTCAAATGCACCAGAATTAGCCAAAAGGCTATTTTTCATCCGTTGTCCCTGGACAGATCTTAAAATTGTCTACCTAAAATAACACAATAAAAAGATTACAGTGAACAATGCAAATATAAAAAGCAGTAAAATAGATATATCTCCTCATATCATGTTGATAAATACAAGTTTACCAACATACAGACATTATGTTGATAAAAAAATAAAATAATAAAGAATTAATAATATACACATTAACACCACAGAGACACGAGTGGCAACAGGTTGGGTTGAGTGAAGATACATTTTCTTATTAGTGATGACATGTTTGATGTAATATGAGCCAGATTTTTAGATGTTTTTTAAACAGAGTGTATGTGGTGAGTTCTCTGATGTTCTGAGGGACAGAGTTCCACTCCTGCGCTGCTACGACTGAAAAGGCACTCTGACTAAAAGCACTTTTCCGTAGAGGAACAACACAGTCTCCTCGGGCCGACCCTCGTGTTACTCTCAGTGTGGTGTAACACGAGGGTCGGCCCGAGGAGACTGTGTTGTGTCCAACGATGATGGCGAGGATGGAGCCCACCGCGCAGTTGATGAGCCGAGGTGGTGGAGAGATAGTGAAGATCCTGTAGGCCGCGACGGAGCCGCAGCGACGACCTCCCGAGAGCGAGGCGGGGGTCTGGAGGTTTGAGGGGGAGTTGGAGCAACCGAGGGCGGGAAGGGGTGGAGGACCAGAGAGCAGCAGACAGTCCGTGAGTCCGCAGCAAAGATCGAGGTCGAGGGTGGAAGGAGTGCAGGTGCAGTAGTCTGGGCGACAGGTCTCACTTCCAGGTGCGGGGGGCTCACATCCGACCCCTCGAAGGCCACCATCACTCTCTTGGTGATAGATTGGCTCGGCTGGCACACACACCTGGTCAGGCGTGCACTGCTTGGGCTCTGTGGCGACGTTGTCCTCTTGAGGGCGCGGGCTCACTCATCGCAGGCGGTCTCCATCATGCTACCTGTGGTGGGCTCAGGTCGTCGATCTTCGCCGTCCAGGTGGTTCTGGCTGGGCACTGGATGGGGAATGGGGCTGGCGGCTTCCAGGATGTGAACGCTGATCCGCAGGACACCAGCCCCCACTCAACATATGTCTTTTGGCATAGAGTGAGGCATGATGGCGCCGGTGTGTTTGGCTGGCCATCTGTTCCCTGTCCTGTTTATTTGGTTTTATATTTCCGTTTTAACTCAAAATGTTTTTACTTTATTTGTTTATGACTGTCAAATGCTTTGAATATAAGGGACTCTGTTGAGATTTCATCGAACGCTGATTTAAAATTCTTTCAATCAAACTACTTGCCTCCATTTTTGAAAACTGTCCCGGCCTGGGAAAGCCGGTTTGCCGTGGAATTTGCATGGAAAGAAACGCCGTAGGAGAAGAGGAAAGCGAGCGGGCGTTGCGGCTAAACTGAAGTTAAGTTTAGTGTGTCAACTGAAACCGCGTCATGGTTTGGATTGCTGCTCTCAGCTCGGGCCTGGATCCGGTCGCTTTGTTATGCGGCGATCGCTTGAGGTGACTCAATGGATTTTACGTGTGACCCAGGATACACTTTTAAACTATTCCTGCTGTCAGACACCCCGATCTCGTCGCAGAGGTGTAAATCTCTGCAATCTTCGCCCGCTGTGCCGTGCAGCACAGCCGGACTGCGATTCAGTAAGTGTCAAGATGGCTCTGGTAAACGCAAGATCTCTTGTAAATAAGACATTCATTTTGCGAGATTTCTTCAACTTAAATAAACTGGATTTTTTACTAGTGACTGAGACTTGGATGAGTATGGGGGATACAAGCCCCTTTTCTGAACTTGTGCCTTCAGACTGTTCTTTTTTGAACTGTCCTAGACTTTCTGGCAGAGGCGGTGGGCTTGCGTCTGTTTTTAAAAGTAATTTTGGCTGCCGATCTTTAAAGACAGAAATGTTTTCTAGTTTTGAAGTTCTCCTGTTTCTGCTAAATATGGATCATTTAGCGATCGCTGTGGTTTATCGCCCTCCAAAACCAAATAAGGATTTTTTAAATGAGTTTGCAAACTTTTTAGGAGACATTGTTCTTCAGTATGATCGTCTTTTGATTGCGGGGGATTTTAATATCCACATTTGTTGTGAGTCCAATTCCTTGGCCAAGGATTTTACTAATCTGACTGATTCTTTCGATTTTACGCAGGTGGTAAATGGTCCAACCCATAAACAGGGCCACACACTAGATCTTGTGTGGTTGCACGGTATTTCGATCTGTGAACTTGAAATCCTTGATTTCAGTTTATCTGATCATATGCCTGTTACATTCACTTGCTCCTTCCCAAATGAAGTTACAAAAACACAGAGGGTTTCACAGCAGATTCGTACCTTTAGCCCTTCTTCTAGTGATTATTTTTCTTTTCTTTTCAATGAGGCTTGCCAAATGTATGATCTTGATTCCCTTTCAAATTTGCTTAATGTTGATGAACATCTTATGTTATTCAATTCCATTAGTAATGACATAATGAATTCTGTGGCTCCACTAAGAGAAAAACGGCAAAAGCCTAAAGCTGAACCTAGCACCACACTTGAACTTAGACGGGTTTGTCGTAGAGCTGAACGAAAGTGGAAAAAAGACAAATTACAAGTGTCTTATGAAATATTACGTGAGTCATTCATTACATACCAAAAGTCAGTAAAAGCTGCAAAATCTCAGTATTTTTCTGACATTATAGCAAAAAACTCCCACAAACCTAAAATATTTTTTACTATTTTAAATTCGGTTGTGAATCCTGTGAGTGCTGTCTGCTTTAATGCATCAACTGCAGTATGTGATAGCTTTTTAAAGTTTTTCACAGATAAAATTGTTGATATAAGACAAAATATTGTATCCTCAAACTATGATCCATCTATTCTTTCTCTCTGTCTCATCCTTTCAATTTCAGACAGTTTCTTTAAATTTACTTAAAGATATTATTAAGAAACTAAAACCTACTACATGTCTGCATGACATTATTCCAACACATTTTTTGCTGCAGATTTTTTATGTTGTTGGGCTTAGCATTTTAGATATAATAAATAAGTCCCTTCTTACAGGGGTTGTTCCTAAATACCTAAAACATGCAACTGTTAAACCCCTACTTAAAAAACCCAATCTCGACCCAACCATACTTTCCAATTATAGACCGATTTCAAATCTATCCTTTATTTCAAAAATTTTAGAGACAGATGTTTTGGAACAACAACAGAGTCATTTGGAGTTAAATAGTGTTTTTGAAAAATTCCAATCTGGGTTTAGAAAATATCACAGTACTGAGTCCGCTTTATTAAAAGTTTTTAATGATATTTTATTGTCTGTTGACTCAGGGGATTCTGTGATTTTCCTACTCTTGGATTTAAGTGCTGCCTTTGATACTGTGGACCACAAAATTCTTATCTCACGACTTGAACAATGTGTGGGTATTGAAGGTTGCACTCTAGATTGGTTTAAGTCCTATCTGAATGCTAGAACGTTTTCTGTTTGTCTAGATGGGTTTTCTTCTTCTGTTTCTGTTTTGGATTATGGAGTCCCTCAGGGCTCAATTCTGTCGCCAGCTCTGTTCTCGTTGTATTTGCTTCCTTTGGGGACTATCTTCTCTAAACACGGGGTGCCATTCCATTTTTATGCTGATGACACCCAGATGTATCTGCCTCTAAAGAAAAATGATGAAAAGGGTCTAACGTGCTTGTCTGATGTTAAGTCAGTACCTCAGGTGTTTCTGTTACTCCTGATGGCGACCTGGGAGATTTGGCCCCCTATGTAAAACACTCGGTGACAAACTTGGGTGTTATTCTTGATTCTGCTCTTAAATTTGACAAACAGATAAGTACCGTAGTTAAATCTAGTTTTTTTCCAATTGAGACTATTATCTAAGGCTAAGAGTTTTTTTAACATTTGCAGAGTTTGAGAGAGTGATTCATTCGTTCATTTCATCTAGACTTGACTATTGTAATTCTCTTTATATTGGAATGAGTCAATCCAATATTAGTCGTCTTCAGATGGTTTAGAATGCAGCAGCCAGACTTTTGACTGGCACAAGGAAGTTTAATCATGTTTCTCCAATACTGCGTTCGTTGCACTGGCTGTCAGTTTGTTATAGAGTTGATTTTAAAATTCTGCTTTTTGTTTTTAAAGCCATGAACAAATTAGCTCCAAACTATCTCTCTGATCTTTTGAAATTAAATGACTGTGCTAGATCATTGAGGTCAACTCAACAAAGACTGTTGATGGTTCCAAGATCAAGACTGAAGACGAGAGGTGACGTGCATTTTCTGTTGTTGGTCCAAAACTGTGGAATAGTCTTCCTGTATCTTTAAGACTAATATCCACAGAGTCTGTTTTTAAATCAGTTAAAAACCTACCTGTTTTCACAGGCTTACAATTGTCCTTGATTTTAATGTTGAATTGTCAAATTGGTGGTTCTGATTTAAAGGTGAACTAAGTAACTTTTTTTATCTTAACCGAACAGCTTCGGAGTCATTGGAATGGTTATATGGCTGTTTTCGGGTTGAATGGTGGTCTTCTCGCACCCCTTGAGCGCCTGTGAGACGAAAAACCACCCTTGCAACTTTGGGCCGCCGGGCCGCCGGCCGCTGCATCAGGAACTATCGCGTGATATCAGGTCTCGCGATGTAACAAACTGCTTTACGGCACTGTACACATATACTATGTAAACATTTATCTGCTAGCCTTCTGTGTATTATACATACCTCAGTGGACATGGCTCCGTGCGTTCGCCGGGTTTTTTGAAAACAAATGCACATGACCAGCGGGAGAAGATGGGACGAGCCAACGAATTTTAACGACAGTGTTGTCAAATATCTATTCCGAAGCTGTAGGGGGAGCTCTATAGAGAAACCCGTGAGCAAAAAGCGAGAAAACAGCGAAGAAGTCGGCAAAGCTGCATAATGCAGCTTTAAACTCCCTTTATCATTTGTTTTGCGGTCGGTCTTGTTTTTAAGATATTTATCCTGTTGTACAGCACAATGGCCAACTACTGTTGCTTTTATTGTGCTATATAAATAAAAGTTGATTGATTGATCAACATATGTTGCGAAGCTCGCTCGATGATCCTCCCCGGATAACTGCCTTTAACGGCAGTTATCCGGGAAGGTGGTCTGATGGGCGAGATCCAGAAATGTTCCTTGAGAGAGCGTTAGTAGTATTAACATATACCATGTGTCACTTTTGGGTTGATATTTGATTGATTTATGACCCCTTGTCACTCATGATTGGCAGGGAATCCATGTGTCACTTTTGGGTTGATATTTGATTGATTTATGACCCTAGTGATTGACAGGGAATCCATGTGTCAAAAACAGGGTCTCTGATTTACAGTGTCAAGCTTGGTGAGATTTGCTTCCTGGTTGACATGTGAATACTCACACCTCGCCATATGCCAATGAAGTTTTATGATATGGTCCTCCCTGGTCTGCCTTTTCACACCTATGTCACTACCTACACCATGGATTAAATAAGGTTAGGGGCTGCAGTGTTAGACACAGAATACTTTCTGCATCTTTTCCTGTTACAATGTTTGCTCCGGGAACTCCTAAAACCCCTAGAAAGGTCATGTGTATTTTGCCAACAAGAGGACCTGTTGAAATGAGAGAGGAACTAACTTTTGCACCTAGGAAAAAGCAAAATGTTAGCTTGACAAAGTTTCTTCATGAAGACATAGCTAATGTGAAATGTGATTTCCCAGTGTCTGGTAAACGCGTGCTGAGATATGCGTTTGACAAGGTGTTGCGTATTGTGAAACTCTACACTGCAGATGATGGAGACGAATTTACATGGCATACTCCATGTCTGATTTTTCAAGACAAAGACTGGTTTCTGTTTTTCAACTACGTTTGGAGAGATTTGAACGACTGTGGTGATGATCCGTTATACATCGCCGAGTGGGATGGCTTAACTCCTAACACAAGATTTCGTGTGGTCGGGGACCACAGTAAAAAGCTACCAGACGACTGTGTTTATATTTTTTGCTGCAACGACAAGACAAAGCTCAATGTACATGTGTGGCCTATTTGAGAATCTGAGCATCACACGTGCTCATCTTCATTTATATAGCGCTTTTAACAATGTAGATTGTTTCAATGCAGCTTTACAGAGATAAGCGTATAATTTAAGGTAACAGAGATTGTTTTGGCTTTATAGCGGTTCTTTAATAAAGTTATTTTCCAGCTAAAGTTAGTTTTGATTGATTCGCTTCCGTCGCAACGATCATTTGTTATTAAATTAGGGGCCGCTAAGACGACACCATTCTCTCTACACAGACTTTAAACGCGAACCTGTGAGAAATGCTGATGGTGCTCACATGCGCATTAAGAATTGGTTCTATAGTTATGTGTGTTTGAATATATGTGCACAGGTTTTTAATTCCCTACAAACCAAGCCTAAACAAAGTACTGGTCTTTCCTTATACATTTTGATACAGAATTTTATTTTATCACTTCGGGGTAGGTACACGAAACGAATTTTCCCGACAACGCCTTAGAGTGATAAATGTTCTTTTAAGAACAACTGTGTGTGTGTGTGTACCTCAGTAGTACCTGAACTTTAGGTTTTATGTTAATGCCTAAGACAAAGAATCAGACACGTTCATCAAGCCAAAGAGGCCTAATTACCCACACATCCCGTGCTATATTCTTCTCAACAAGAAAAGGTGTCGTTTTTTCTAGAACATCTGTATCTGTTTCCCAACGCCAATAGGATCAGTGTTAAAAAGACAAAGAATCAAAACATTTATCTAACTCACAGTGAAGGTGTTTGCGAGTGGAACTGGCGGGGGAAGAGTGCATCCTAAATGGGTTTGTAAATGGTTTTACGACAGTTGCTTAGGCTAGCCTAGATGTTTAAAGAATGACACTTCATCAAAAGCTTTCTGGTGATTCTCTGGGCTCGCACACAAAAACATCTTTTTAGTGTATATAAATTTGGTTGTTACTTTTGTTATTTTAGTATTTTTTAAAGAAAATGTTTTAGTTTTTAACCCGACCCGTAACAACCACAAGGGATACATGTTGACACTTAAGTTTCGGGTACAGTGCAAACATGCAATACTCAAGAAATCTAATCTTAGTGTTATCTTCGTGTGGTCAGAACACAAAACTTTGTGTTGAGTGATCCAGACCAAGCTTCATGCTAGAAAATATCATGGAAGTCACTAGCCCTTCAACATCCAGCACAAAATTAAAGAGATGAGCTTAGGATGTTTAGACTATTACCATCTTCTTTGAACATTGATATCACCCGTTTTTGGGGGTCAATCAAAGCGACACAATATATAGTTAGATATTTGTGTGTGTGTGTGTGTGTGTGTGTGTGTGTGTGTGTGTGTGTGTGTGTGTGTGTGTGTGTGTGAATAGTTGTGCTAAACTCTTTGTGTGTATTTTTACACGCCAACATATTCTGGCAGGGGTGTGTCACACCACTCTGGTGCAAAGTGTTCACACTCTTGAATAACTTTCAAACATATTTATACAGGAGTTACTGTATGTGTGTCCAAAACACCTGTAAATTTAAAAAGACCAAATCAGTAAGAAAAGAGGGCACAGCATACATTGAAAAGTAACATTTATAATAAATACACAAAATCCATTCGTGAGCAATGAGCAAAGTTTGTTAATTTTGTCTTGTAAGTGTTGTTTTATCAGATAGCACTATTTTGTTTGTGGGACTCTCCTTTGAGAACTGTCAACATTCGGTGTTTATAGGAATAAATGTAAATTAAGAATTTGAGTGATAGTCTTTCTGCTTGAGAGTGTTTGACTAAGTTGATATTTTTAAGTGTAACTTTACAGCTATCTGATGTGGGGTCACATGAAGCATCAGCACAAAAAGTAAGTTATTCTGTTTTACACTTAATCTGTTACAACTGAATCACATCTGACTATTGCACTGAGAGCTGCACATTCATTAATGTTTGTGGCTGGTAAACAAAGTGCCACACTCTGGTAAAACCTGCAGATAAAATAAAAAAATGATGTGTGAAGAAATCACCATGTAAATTAAGACCCCAAATCACTAAGAAAATAAGTTAGGCCATACAAAAAAATGTTTATGATGCATACAGAATATAGAAAACTCAAATGATGAGCAATTTGTAAGTTTGTTACACGTTTGTAAGTATGGTTTTGCAAATGACTTTTTATTACACCTCTAGATTAGTCATCTTGTTGAGATGACACTGTTCACATTTCTTTGTTTGTTGGTCTGTGTTTTGTTTTAGGCGAAGACAAACCGATGTAAGTTCATGCTATTCCGCACATGGGAAAACGTGTGTGATAAACGCAGGCCTTTCATTTAAGAGGCTTTTTAAATATATGACTGAACTTTCTCTTTTTGACAAACCAGTATTTCATATTATATTACATTATACTTAATATTATATTAAGTTGTTCAACGTCCACAGAATTGTTAACGCCCCACTTAACATTAAAGATTATAGTTTGTTTTCAATTGTTATCACCATCTTCTTTGACTCAAATAAAGGTACTATATGTGCTTAAAATCTTTGTACATTTTGTGCTCTTCTGTCAGATTTGTTAGAGGAACTATGCCACACAGTTGTAATGCAAACTCATTAAGAACTATAAAGTTACATGTCCTTGTAAAGACTATGAATAAAATTCAAACATATTCGTTATACAGGATTTATGTGTGCACAAAAGTAAATTCAAGAGGTCAATGTATTACAAAAGAGTGTAAGGCATATAGGAAAAAAGGACAATTAGCCATAAAGAATACAGAAATCCTCTCTCCTGGTCTATTGTGAAAGTTTATGTCGATCCAGTATGTAAAATGATATTTTTTCCCCTAATCGATGACCCGCTTTACATTTAGTTTCTCGGTTTTGTTCAGTTTGTAAAGACTACTCTCTGAGCGTGGTCAAACATGTTCATAGGAATAATGAAAACATGAACAACTACTACATTTTGAGAATTAAATGACAGTCCTTCTACATGACACTGCTTGAGACTAAACAAATGAAATTTATTTTAGAACATCTTTCTGGTCTATCTACGCTGTGGGATCGCAAGACACAATTAACCAACATGAAAAGTGAGTTATGCTGTTTTTCTGTTACCTATTCAACCATTACACTTCAAACTTTTCCAACTATTACACTTAAAACTTTGCGTTTCACCGCACAGTCATAGATACACAGTTCTTTTGTGTTGGTCTCTAAACAACTGTTAAGTAAATGAACTAAGTTGATAAGTAGTAATTTTAAGTGAAAGGTGCAATGTTTCTGTCCATGCCAATACTTTGACACCAGTGTTTTAGCCGTCTGTCTTTTAGGTTTGATCCAGAAAACAGATGGTGTGTTTTATGTCTTAATATATTGTTCTCCTTTTTTTAATGAAAACTGCAGTTTTTGTTCACAGAAGAGTACCAAAATGTTTAGTATATCGTAAATTTCAATAGTTAGCTAGCAAATGCAAGTGAACTGTTTATTACTGTGATAATTTACAGTTATATGTGAAACAAGCTCAGTCACATCAGAGTTGAATTGGAGCAGTTATTGTCACGCATGTTTAACAGTGCTAGTGTTCTTGGCCTCATCAAAGTTCACACAAGGCACAACGTTTTTCACTGTGGTGCGTTTCATTCTTCCAAAGTTCCATTGCTTCAAAGTTTAATTGTAGCATGTAACAGTTTGGAGACATTTTTATTATTATTATTATTATTATTTTTATGGTACTTTGATTTTGTGTGCACTTTTCCTGAAACAAACTGTTAACCGTGTGTGTGTGTGTGTGTGTGTGTCTTCCTTACACTTTGAAAAACAACTGTTTCCTCTAATCTGCTGTAATTTTAGTGAGCTCTAGGTGTTCTCGACTTCTCTTTGTTCAAATAAGACAGTGCTCCCATGAATTTTGGGGTGGTATGTGGATATAGAATGCAGCGCAAGGAACTCTTAAATATTTAATCTAATAAAACATCTATGTAGTGTTTCTAAAAACACCGTAAAACAAAGGTATGAAGACATCTGTCTATCAGAGACCTTCACAAACTATGGTGTAAAACAAAATACAGTGCATCAGAGTACAACGATTTACCTGCAAATTACTGTAATCACTTTTGTTTGAAGAAAAAACTGGTTAATCTCACTAAGTATGATGTTTTATGACTACTGAAGGTGTCACATCCTTAGAGCATGTAACGAATACGACTCTGGGTAAATATGAATTAGCTCAAGAATATGGGGAATCTTGGGAATATTAATATTTATGACTCATGGTCATAATTCATAAGTCGTATGTACATTTATTTTATCAATTATCGAGATTACCTCGTTCTGTAACTGGTCTGACCAACCTTTAACTCGGCCAGCGAGTAGATGTAAGGTCAGTAGGGGAGAGTGGGGTAAAGTGAGACATTTTTTACATTTGTTACCCTCTAAGCAAGCTAAAATGATATATCAGTCAAATTTACACATTTCCCATTAATTCAGGATGTTTCCTAGCAATGGAAATTATTAGAATGTATTCAGGATGAAGGGCAGTGAAAATATGATTGTTTTTAAAAAAGTGGTCTTGTGTCTCACTTTACCCCAGCTTAGGGGTAAACTGAGACAGACCAGAGAAATCAAGGGGGTAAAGTGAACCAGCTGGGGGTAAACTGATCCACTTACTTTTTCCACTCTGAAACTTCCATAACAACACATGTTGTAACAGTAATAATCTTGACAGCTAGCTTGACAACCACACATTCCAGAACTAGTAACAGAATCATGGGGATTGGTCAATTAAGCACAATTTTTTGATGACCCACCGGTGCGCATCCAAGTGAAGGTGCAACGCCCTTGGCGTGCTTAGGGTGAATGGCACACTGGAGGAAATTCCTCCTAAAAAAAATTAACTATGTCCAAATTATTGTGATACATTTGGAAAACTAAATGCTGTCAGACCTCCCCTGGCCAGCCCAGGGAGAGTGGCCCGTCCTGAGCCAGATTCGGATTTGTCCGCCACCGCTGGAGCTCCGTTTGGAGCAAAGTCAGTCCTAAAATGGATCTTTGGGTCTTTGTGGAGGAGGGACAATGCTCCGCTCGGACAAGGAACATGGACCAGAGAACCGTGGTGGTCAGACCGGGTGGAGAAACAGCCTGACCCAGGCCAGAGAAAGTGCACTTTGTGCGGGCGAGACTTCCAGTAAATAGGGTCTGGTTTGGACACCCAGTCCCTCGGTGCCAGGGCGTGCACAACGGTGAACGTGAACCATCCTGGGTGAGCTAGGGGTGAAAGACACACGGGAGGATATTCCTCCTTGTAAAAATGTCCAAAAATATCTTGTATTTGAAGAAGAGCTCCATGCTCGCAGACCTCCTGGGCCGGCCCCAGGGAGGGTGGGTCATCTCCGGTCAAAGTAAGATCCGTACACCTACTGGCGCTCCTGCTGGAGCAACGACGGTCCAAACATGGACGCTCGGGGTGTTGTAGAGGAGGGAGACGACACTCTTATCGGACTAGGTAATGGAAAACAGGCGCCTCCGGGTTGCCTGGGGCCCAGAGGAGTGCACCCTCTCCTTCGGGCCGTCAGGTTTTCTTCCTGGTGTATTGCCTTGGCATGATGGCTTTTCTACTATGTTTATGACATTAAAAATAAAACATATGTCATGTAATATTACATTAAAATATGTTTAAGACTAAACTTAACTTGTGCCTCATGTCTCACTTTACCCCACAGCATTTGTCTCACTTTACCCCACTGCCACATTTTAGAAAAAAACGATCTCTCTTAGCAATTCAGGCTTATCTTCAGCTAGCATCATCACATGGTTTTATATGTTGGTAGTTCATCAACATGTATGACATAAGTTTTTCTACCTGAATCAATTTGCTTTGGCACAACAGTTGATTAAGTTGACAGCAAGAAAATTTACTTTTACATGCAAAAAAAATATTTTTGTGAAAAAAACATGCTTGCTACAGCACCATGAGGTCCTCTTCTTCATGGCCAAGGTGAAATGGAAGGGGCTTGAAAACATAATGGTCAAATGACCAAAACTGTGTTCCGTTGCCTAGATATAGGGGGTGTCTCACATTACCCGATGTCTCACATTACCCCGTTCTCCCCTACAGTTAAGAAGGGGTATTCACAAACTCCACTAAAGTTTAGGTTCTGGCCACGAACATTAAACTTTATTGAGTTTATTAATTAAAACTACTGAATGTAGTCTAATATCGAGCTTGTAGCTTAAGATCTTTTGTTTCATTGACTTTAGAATGGTGGGCTTTCAAATACAGAGACAGTGAAAAGTATTTATGAATTTTAATAAATGCAAAACTAGAGATTATATGAGTTACGAATATAAACGTACGTAAAAATACAAAACAATAAAACAAACACACATTTAACCAAACAAGAAAATACGTGATCAGGATAACATGAAATGAAAGAAAGAAATAAAAGAGAATAAAGAGAAGAGAAAAGCTAGTAATTATTACATACAGAAACCTAAATTCACGAGACAACCTGGAAAGCAGTTTTATCAGATAAGGTTACCGTCACTTGCACGTTTGTTCTCTGTTCGGCGCGATGCTGAAACTGGCAGGACAGCGCGGATGGTGTCCTGTTTCTGTTGCGTCTTCAGGTGCCGCGAAGTTTAAAGGCTCACTGGATGTAACTTTACCGAGAAAGTTCGTCTTCCGTGCGGAAGAGGCCAGAAATCTTGGTTTCTAAGGCAGCAGGCTTTTACATGGCACGGGGGTTTGTGTCCCAGAGGCCACGGCGAGGCCTGTTCAGCTGGTTGCCATGGAGCTGCGCTACACGTGGATGAGGTCCGGGATGAGAGCGACCGGAGAAGAGAGGAAGTGGAATCAGCGGGGTCGAAGAAGGAAGAGCAGGAATCAGAGAAGAGCGAAGGGAAGCATGATATTTTGAAGGGGCCAAAACTCACGCCCTCTCATGGACGTGGGCCAACCGTCTTTAACAACGGATCGGGCACACCTCCTGACGTTTCGAGATCTATACCCCCCTTCCTCTTAGAAATTGGAACGATAGATTCGTTCGTAACATTAATATCACTGGTATTAATAAAACAATGCATCCTCTGATATGTTGCGTTAAACATTCGAGACCGTTGGGATCTCTGGAACAAGACGATACCATGAATGGCACTGCTATGACATAATGACACACAGATACACGATTATAGTCACATCACATTGATTACAAACCAATAAAGTTATATAGGCATAATGTTTGGGACAAGGGATCATGCACCCATCAAGAAAATACATTTTAAACATTGTACCAAATGATTTTGATCACACGTGGTAGGATCCATGTGTGTTTCTGTGTGTGTGTGTGTGTGTGTGTGTGTGTGTGACCAGGACTGAGAGTTCACGCTGCCGCTGAACTTTTGCTCTCTTGCCTATGTGTGTGTGTGTGTTTGGTTTGATGAGATCATTAGCCAGCGCATCTGGCCAGACAAAGTCTTGTTGTTTTCTGACGTATAAATCAGTGTTTAAGTGTAAATCAGTGTCTAAGAATATCCCTAGGGGATCTGCGTAATCTCAGACATTGTGGCGCCTTGCGCTCGTGGCTTCCCGTGTAAACTCATAAAAGAGGTGTCTATAGACAGCCATCAATGAGTTACTTGAGCTGATAGATGCCATCTGTTGTTTGTAGACAGTTCAAGAAGGACAGAGTTCGTTTGTTGGTAATTTCAGTAATTTAAATATATATAGAGAGAGAGCTGGTAATCTGGCCATCTTCTTTGCGTTACAAGCATTACAACCCTGGTTGTTTCTCACCTACAGCTCCTGAATTTGGTATTTAAATAAGATTTAGGATAGTAAGTAAAACTCTAGTGTTACAATGGCTACACTGTTAGACCTTACCGGGTTTTTTTACAGTAAAATACTGGCAACACTGTTGCCAGTAAAATACTGTTAATTGTACAGTTCTTTACTGTAGTCTAGTTTGTTTCTGTAAAAATGCACTAAATTCTAATTCAAATGAACTAATTACACTTGCAGAAACCGACTGCCTTAAATTGACCAACTGTCATTTAAATGTATTAACTAAAATTTATAATGCATTAATAATGTGAGCAAAGTAAAACTGTGAACTTCTTTCATTTGAGACCACTAAAAAACTATTGTACATAAAAAGATTTCCACTGGATCAGCATCTACACTGTCACCGTCTGTTAAATAAAGCAACATGCAGCAAATCATCAATGTTTGTAGATCTTCTCCTGGACTGAAGCACAGGCTCTACTCTTCTGCACAATGGTGACCCAAAAAAATAATTTTACAGTAAACTACTGGCAACAATGTTGCCAGTATATACCTGTTTTATAACTTACAGTTTATTACTGTTAAAATACATTTTGTGGGTGTGTCTTTTTATCTTACACTGTTAACCCTTTCAACCCCACAGGAAATCCACACTACAATGAGTAAAAAGTTACATTGAGTCAGTGCTGCAGTGAGATAATTAAGGGAATATGTAAGTGATTGTTGAGCATTAGTGATGAACACCTGCTGTTAATAAGCAGAATCACTGAAGAAAAGAGAAACACAAGAACAGAAAATAGAGAAACACAATAACTACGACTGACTTCCAGCAATTACACATTATTACACTTCTTATTAACCAGTATGACTTTATTTCTGTCATACAGAAGTTGTAATTGAAAATGTTTGGTTTGAAGTTACCATTATAGAGATCAGTGCTTGCTTTAGTTGGGATGTTGATGCTAAAATATTCATTTTTCTTTTGCTGCTTGAGCTGTGTTTTTGCAAGTCACACTTGTGCGCACTCAGTTTATGAATGATTGTGGTTGTAATGCTTATGATGACAAAATCATCATATTGCCTGTTCATTCACTAAGGAATTAATTCTTATTCATTCAGAGTTTTATCCTCGATGAAAAGTGTTACATTAGCACTACTGTGAAACTACAGCAATAAATTACTATGACTCATATTTTTTAACACATCATGCATAAACCAAAAAAAACAGAGCTACACTATGTTTTAGAAACACAGAGATATCACAATTTAGCACATTAATCTCAACAATGGTGGCAATATTTCTTTTTTTTTATTATTCATGCAGCAGTGCATGCTGGGAGTTTTATATTATCCTGGAACCCAGCATGCATTGCGACATGAAACTTTTCACCATTGTTGAGATTCATATGCTGATTGTTGATGTCTGTGTGTGTCTGAGTCAAGCAGGAGTAAAATAAAATTGAATGCACTATATGATTGTTATTTTTCAGAAGACCTGATTACAGAAATATTGATTTCATTTTGTAGATACACAGATTTATACTAAATATGACATACCCATAATTTCAATGAATATATACAGGAATAATCTGAAAATCAGATAGTCCAGGATGATTGTGACATCATCACAAAAAAATAAAAACACCTGATCATCTTCCTCATGACTTTTTCTTGCCATAACAAATGTGTTTTATAAACTCACTGTTACAGCAGTCAGAGAGAGATGAATGGTAAGAAGTCAAGGGACAAGAGACCAACTAAAGCAAATACTGATCTCCATCATGGTGACAACAAACTTTATTATTAACTAAATCTTTGTTAATTCTCAACAAGAACTTTTGTACATTTATGAAAGAAATAATCGTAAACTGGTTTGTAAACTGGTTTCACACTCAGTATTGCTGGACGTCAGTTGTAGTTTTTGTGTTTCTCTTTTTTCTGTTCTTGTTTGTCTCTCTCCTTCAGTGATTCTGCTTATCAGGTGTTCATCAGTGTCTCAATTCACTCACTTCTTTTCATTCACTGTCAAGGGGACTATATTAGTGAACTAATGTAGGGAATAGTGAATGAGGGTATAGGGTGTGATTGTGAAAACAGCCTCTGAGTGTCGATTTTGAGCACTGTTAATTTACAGTATATTCCTGTAGGCTATTTTTGTTTTCTACGGTATATCACTGTTTTAATGGAAAATGGTATGATACTGTCTGAATTACGCCTTTTTTTACAGCAAGGGTTAACAGTGTACTCCAAAAACTCCTGAAAACATCTAGAGTGATGTGTGTAACACCAACAAGAACAGCAACAGATGAACAGTTAACAAGCTTCAACAGATGAAGACCTTCACTATCCACTCCAGAAAATTAGTTTGACAAAGTTTCTACGTGAAGATGAAGATTTGGTGAAACAGGACTTTCTGATACTGTATCTGATGAGCGCGTAGGAAGATTTGTGTTTGACAAGGGGTCACACACACAGTCAAACTCTACGCTATGGAACCTTACGAAGATTATACATCGAATGTGGTTATCTGCTTTTGACTGCCATAGACTTGCCATTTTTTTTATTTTCTTTACTACTTCAATGTATGAATATATAATAAATATTGTATGTGCATGAAATAAAAGGTTGAGTCACTTAACTTGTTATTCTTTTGTGACCATGTCTGAGCTCAAATAAAAAAATAAATAAATAAAAAATAGTAGCTATTGCACAACTTGCGACCCTGATTCTTTAGGAGGTGAAAAAAACAACACAAATTAACATATGCACTGGTGAATTGTTCGCAAAAAGATCCATAACATGCATTTATAAAGTATATGGGATGGAATTTCATTCTGTGGAGACTTTGTTAACTTCTATACCAATGATAATGTTAAGATGCTATGTCAAGTTAAAGACTTTTAGGTGACATTGTCACACTGTTAGACCTTACCGGGTTTTAGTACAGTAAAATACTGGCAACACTGTTGCCAGTAAAATACTGTTAATTGTACAGTTCTTTACTGTAATATAGTTTGTTTCTGTAAAAATGCACTAAATTATAGTTAACTAATTACACTTGCAGAAACCGACTGCCTTAAATTGACCAACTATCATTTAAATGTATTAACTAAAATTTATAATGCATTAATAATGTGAGCAAAGTATTACTGTGAACTTCTTTCATTTGAGACCACTAAAAAACTATTGTACATAAAAAGATTTCCACTGGATCAGCATCTACACTGTCACCGTCTGTTAAATAAAGCAACATGCAGCAAATCATCAATGTTTGTAGATCTTCTCCTGGACTGAAGCACAGGCTCTACTCTTCTGCACAATGGTGACCCAAAAAAATAAATTTACAGTAAACTACTGGCAACAGTGTTGCCAGTATAAACCTGTTTTATAACTTACAGTTTATTACTGTTAAAATACATTTTGTGGGTGTGTCTTTTTTATCTTACACAGTTAACCCTTTCAACCCCACAGGGAAATCCACACTATGAGTAAAAAGTAACGATGCAGTGAGATAATTAAGGGAATATGTAAGTGATTGTAAGCAGAATCACTGAAGAAAAGAGAAACACAAGAACAGAAAATAGAGAAACACAATAACTACGACTGACTTCCAGCCATTACACATTATTACACTTATTATTAACCAGTATGACTTTATTTCTGTCATACAGAAGTTGTTATTGAGATGTTTAATTGAAAATGTTTGGTTTGAAGTTACCATTATAGAGATCAGTGCTTGCTTTAGTTGGGATGCTGATGCTAAAACATTAGTGTTTCTTTTGCTGCTTGAGCTGTGTTTTTGCAAGTCACACTTGTGCACACACACAGTTTATGAATGATTGCGGTTATAATGATTATGATGACAAAATCATCATTTTGCTTGTTCATTCACTAAGGAATTCATTCTCACTTATTCAGAGTTTAATCCTCAATCAAAAGTGTTGCATTACCACCACTGTGAAAACGCAGCAATAAGATACAATGACTCTTTTTTTTTTAACACATGATGCATAAGCAGAGAAACAGATCTACACTGTGTTTTAGAAACACAGAGAAATCACAATTTAGCACATTAATCTCAACAATGGTGAAAATATTTCTTTTTTATTATTATTATTATTATTATTATTATTATTCATGCAGCAGTGCATGCTGGGAGTTTTATATTATCCTGGAACCCAGCATGCATTGCGACATGAAACTTTTCACCATTGTTGAGATTCATATGCTGATTGTTGATGTCTGTGTGTGTCTGAGCCAACCAGGAGTAAAATAAAATTGAATGCACTATATGATTACAATATTCTTCAGAAGACCTGATTACAGAAATATTGATTTCATTTTGTAGATTCACAGATATATGCTAAATATAACTATAATTTCAATGACTATATACAGGAAAAAACTAAAAATCAGGCATGTCCAGGATGATTGTGACATCATCACAAAAAAATAAAAACACCTGATCATCTTCCTCTTGACTTTTTCTTGCCATAACAAATGTGTTTTATAAACTCACTGTTACAGCAGCCAGAGAGAGATGAAAGGTAAGAAGTCAAGGGACAAGAGACCAACTAAAGCAAATACTGATCTCCATCATGGTGACAACAAATTTTATTAATAACTAAATCTCTGTTAATTCTCAACAAGAACTTTTGTACATGTAGGAAAGAAATAATCGTAAACTGGTTTGTAAACTGGTTTCACACTCAGTGTGGCTGGAAGTCAATTGTAGTTTTTGTGTTTCTCTTTTTTCTGTTCTTGTTTCTCTGTCCTTCAGTGATTCTGCTTATCAGGTGTTCATCGGTGTCTCAGTTCACTCACTTCTTTTCATTCAAGTGGACTATATTAGTGAACAAATGTAGGGAATAGTGAATGAGGGTATAGGGTGTAATTGTGAAAACAGCCTCTGAGTGTCGACTTTGAGCACTGTTAATTCACAGTATATTCCTGTAGGCTACTTTTATTTTCTACGGTATATTACTGTTTTAATGGAAAATGGTATAATATTGTCAGAATTTTACAGCAAGGGTTAACAGTGCATATTAAAATTGTCTTGAGTAAAATTAAAACTCAATGTTGTATATAACAGCACAGATCAATAATAATTTAAATGTTTTTCAAAATATATAAACACTTTTAAACAGTATTCCACAATCTGAATAAAACATGATCAAGTCTGTATCATAGAAATGCTTAGAAGCAATGGAAATTATAGAATAGAATTGAGTAATAATTAATCAAATTAATTCCTTAAAAGTTAACCATTTAAAATTTACAAAATATCTTTTATTGCCAACATTGAAGACACCTGGTGTTAACAAGCAGAATCACTGAAGGAGAAAACCATAATTAAAGTCACCGTTGTGGAGATCAGTGTGTGTTTTAGTTGGGCTCTTGACCTTAAATTATTAACTTTAAGTTTTGTTTGGCTGCTGTACATGAGTTATAACAGCCAGATGAACAAAGAGAAAAGATGATTTGATGGTGTTGGTTGTGATTTAACATAATCATTATTTCACAATCATTAGACCTGAATCACTGAACCTCATATAGAGTCCAATGATCTCCACAATGGTGACTTTAATTATGGTTTTCTCCTTCAGTGATTCTGCTTGTTAACACCAGGTGTCTTCAATGTTGGCAATAAAAGATATTTTGTAAATTTTACTCATTTTAAATGGTTAACTTTTAAGGAATTCATTTGATTAATTATTACTCAATTCTAATTTGTTAAATTTAATTAATAATATTGCTTGTAATCTGTTGCCTCATTTTTATTAATTAGATATTAATAAAATCAATGTATTCTTTTTTACAATGTAGGTGAGAAACAACCAGGGTTGTAATGCTCTAAGGATGTGACACCTTCAGTAGTCATAAAACATCATACTTAGTGAGATTAACCAGTTTTTTCTTCAAACAAAAGTGATTACAGTAATTTGCAGGTAAATCGTTGTACTCTGATGCACTGTATTTTGTTTTACACCATAGTTTGTGAAGGTCTCTGATAGACAGATGTCTTCATACCTTTGTTTTACGGTGTTTTTAGAAACACTACATAGATGTTTTATTAGATTAAATATTTAAGAGTTCCTTGCGCTGCATTCTATATCCACATACCACCCCAAAATTCATGGGAGCACTGTCTTATTTGAACAAAGAGAAGTCGAGAACACCTAGAGCTCACTAAAATTACAGCAGATTAGAGGAAACAGTTGTTTTTCAAAGTGTAAGGAAGACACACACACACACACACACACACACACGGTTAACAGTTTGTTTCAGGAAAAGTGCACACAAAATCAAAGTACCATAAAAATAATAATAATAATAATAATAAAAATGTCTCCAAACTGTTACATGCTACAATTAAACTTTGAAGCAATGGAACTTTGGAAGAATGAAACGCACCACAGTGAAAAACGTTGTGCCTTGTGTGAACTTTGATGAGGCCAAGAACACTAGCACTGTTAAACATGCGTGACAATAACTGCTCCAATTCAACTCTGATGTGACTGAGCTTGTTTCACATATAACTGTAAATTATCACAGTAATAAACAGTTCACTTGCATTTGCTAGCTAACTATTGAAATTTACGATATACTAAACATTTTGGTACTCTTCTGTGAACAAAAACTGCAGTTTTCATTAAAAAAAGGAGAACAATATATTAAGACATAAAACACACCATCTGTTTTCTGGATCAAACCTAAAAGACAGACGGCTAAAACACTGGTGTCAAAGTATTGGCATGGACAGAAACATTGCACCTTTCACTTAAAATTACTACTTATCAACTTAGTTCATTTACTTAACAGTTGTTTAGAGACCAACACAAAAGAACTGTGTATCTATGACTGTGCGGTGAAACGCAAAGTTTTAAGTGTAATAGTTGGAAAAGTTTGAAGTGTAATGGTTGAATAGGTAACAGAAAAACAGCATAACTCACTTTTCATGTTGGTTAATTGTGTCTTGCGATCCCACAGGGTAGATAGACCAGAAAGATGTTCTAAAATAAATTTCATTTGTTTAGTCTCAAGCAGTGTCATGTAGAAGGACTGTCATTTAATTCTCAAAATGTAGTAGTTTGTTCATGTTTTCATTATTCCTATGAACATGTTTGACCACGCTCAGAGAGTAGTCTTTACAAACTGAACAAAACCGAGAAACTAAATGTAAAGCGGGTCATCGATTAGGGGAAAAAATATCATTTTACATACTGGATCGACATAAACTTTCACAATAGACCAGGAGAGAGGATTTCTGTATTCTTTATGGCTAATTGTCCTTTTTTCCTATATGCCTTACTGCGAGTCCAGAACGATACCCAGAAACGAAATCATTTGACTGGGGTTCAGTGAACTCTTCGCCCAATTGACCGTGATACCAAGATTCTCGAGGTGATCGAGTAAAATGGTTCTGTGCTCCACGAGCTGAGATCGTGATTGAGCTAGGATCAACCAGTCGTCCAAATAGTTCAGCACTCGCATGCCTCTGAGTCTGAGAGGAGCGAGCGCTGCGTCCATGCATTTCGTAAATGTACGAGGTGCCAGGGACAAGCCGAAAGGCAGGACTGTATACTGGTATGTCTGACCCTCGAAGGCGAATCTCAAGTATCGCCTGTGATGTGACGCTATCTGTATTTGAAAATACGCGTCCTTCAGATCTATCGACATGAACCAGTCTTCTCGGCGAACATGCGCGAGAATTTTGCTGGTCGTGAGCATTTTGAAACTGCGTTTCACTAATACTCTGTTTAGCCGTCTTAGATCCAGAATGGGTCTGATACCGCCGTCCTTTTTGGGGACTAGAAAGTATCTGCTGTATAGTCCCCCTTCGCTTTGAGCTTGGGGAACACGCTCTATCGCCCCTTTGCTTATCAGTTTTGATATTTCGGCGCGAAGTAGGTGTGCTACTTCTGAAACCACCGTAGTCTGGACGCGCGCTGTGAAGCGGGGAGGGCGCCGACAAAACTGTAGCGAGAAGCCTCTCTCTATAATGCCTAGCACCCAGTCCGAAACCCCTGGAAGCGCTGCCCATGCTTCTGCATGGCTGGCTAAGGGCTGGATGCGAAGCGCGCTCTGCTCGCCGTGCGACAGAGGCGCTTCGGGGCGCAATAACATAGGCATTATGCCTGTGGCATTCGAGGCGGGGGGCGCGCTTATTACAGCGGGCAGAGCGCTCGTCCTCGACCTTACTACAGCGCTTGACTGAGTGAGGGAGGGCTGAGCGGGTCCCGTGGGACTCATGTCTGCGAGTAAATGTGGGCGGGAAGCGGGCACATTCACTGCTTTGGGCGCAGTGTCTGACTGAGCAGAGCGAACGCGCACAGGTCTCGTTTTTACAGAGAGCCTGTGGCCTGTGAGACATAGTGTTTGTGCGGGCACTTTCACTATGTTGGAAGCGCAATCGACCTGAGTCGATTTTATGTGCGCGAGCCCTAAGTGTAGGGCTGTGCTTGTGTGTAGAGATGGGCACTGAGGAGTGGGCATCGACACTACACTTATAGCACCATCGGCCGTGGCCGGGACACCAGAAAATACACTCTTTTCGGGATATATCTGGGTAGCCGTAAAAACGGCTTTTGTGTGCAGGCAAGCGGGCGGCTGAGCAGGCTTGCATCTTGCAGAAAACGCTGGAACAGTCGCAAGTCTTGGGACTGAAACAGCGGCGCGCTTGGGTGAGAGACCGGCCGCAGCGGGACTCACACACCTGCGCTTTCCTAGGCGAGCTAGGACTTCTTCGGGGCTTCCGGCTTCACCACAATCCTCGATCGCGGCCCGCGCGGAGCGGGGCGTCGGCTGGTAGAGCGAGAGCGGGGCCCGGAGCTGCGCTGCTGTCGCTGCTGTGAGGATGTGGCCGAAGGCGGGGGCTGAGGCTGAGAGCTCCGCGGAGTCTGTTTTTCACGACCCGCTGCAGAACCAGAGCGCTTTGGGAGGAAGTGCTTGAAGGCTTGAGACGCTTTCTGGGCTTCAGTAAATCTCTCCACGAACTCGGAGAGAGAAGAACCGAAAAGGCCAGCGGAAGACAGCGGGGCGTCGAGAAACGCGTTGCGCTCGGAATCAGCCATCTCCGTGAGCGTCAGCCATAGATGCCTCTCAGCAACAGTGGCGGAAGCCATACACTTTCCCATGGCTTGTGCAGCAGACTTGGTAGCGCGGAGTGTTAGATCTGAAGCGCTCCTCAAATCCGCGATGCAGATAGCCTCAGGTCCCATCTCGTCCAACTTACGGAGGAGATCACCCTGAAATATCTGCAGTGTAGCCATGGTGTGTAGCGCTGACGCGGCCTGCCCAGCGGCGGAGAAAATTCGCGCGAGCAGCGTCGACGTCATGCGGCAGGCTTTTGAAGGCAACACCGGTTTAGTCCGCCGTCCAGCAGAGGGCGGGCAAAGGTGGGTTGCTATCGCCTGTTCCACCGGCGGAAGTGAAAGGTAGCCTCGGTCTTTCGCATTATCCAGGGAGGAAAATGCTGGTGACACAGACGAGCGCGTTCGCGCAGAGAAGGGCGCGTTCCAGGCCTTCGCAACTTCTTCATGCAGCTCAGGAAGAAAAGGAGCGGGCTTTGAATCCGGAGAAGTGCGCTCACCAGGGAGGAAGCTACCATCCAGCCGGGTGCGAGAGGGGAGCTCCGGAGCAGACCACTCGAGGCCGAGGCTCGCCGCGGCCAGCGCGAGTACTCGCATGAGCTCTCTCTCAATGTTGGCTCTCGTAGTGGGCTTGCGGGCAGCAGGCGCGAGATCCTCGGAGCTCGCCCAGTCCTCGCTGCCTGAAGCTAGCAGAGAGCAGGAATCCTTTTCCCCCGACGCGGCCTCGGAACCGACTTCCTGTGATGAAGCGGCGGCAGACTGCGGGCGCTTCTTCTTCTTCGAGTCCGTTGCAATTTCAGATGTCGTTCTGCCAATATCTGGCGCAGGTCACAGCTGATGGGGTCGGTTCAGCCAGGTCCTGGGGGCTGCACTGGGGGGCGTTTTCACACTCCAGTAGATGAGACATTGTCTGAACTGCTCCACAGCTACATGTGTCATCTGTCTGGTGGTTCCATGTTTTCATAAGTGCTTTGCACCTCCCCTGTTCCACTCGTAGTCTGTTGAGGGTCTTCCAGGTTAGCCATGGGAGGTCGTGCCCGCTGGCAAGACATTCAGTCGGGGTGATTCCTCTCTCCATCCAATCCTGGGCTCGTGTAGTTAGCTGGTTCCAGTCATCTTTCCAAATGTTGGTCCTCGCTATTTTTTTGGTTGTCTGGAGAAGTGGGACTGTCAGCAGGAAACTGGCTCTCGATTTCAAACGGGGTGGGGGTGCAATGTGTCCGTGCAGGGGGTGCCTGGTGTCAAACTCCTGTGTTCTCCGCTCGTCTTGGGCAATGATGGATCGTCTGATGTAAGGGGGGGCAATGCCAGCTAGAGCATAGAGGCACGGGACTGGCGTTGTCTTTATACATCCCGTGATAATGCGGCAGGTGTCGTTGAAGGCTATGTCAATCAGTTTGGTATGGTGGGAGCGGCTCCAGCTTGAGCACGCGTATTCGGCTGTGGAGAAGCACAGGGCTAGGGCAGTTGCACGGATGGTTGATGGATCGGCACCCCATTTTGAGTTTACCAGTTTGCGCAGAATGTTGTTGCGAGTGTTGATCTTGGCTTTGGTATTCTGGAGGTGAGTTTTGAAAGAGAGTGTCCTGTCGAGTGTGACTCCCAGGTACACAGGGTGAGGGTGGTTGGAGAGTTTGTGGCCATCCCATGGGATGCTCAGTTCTTTTTTCGCATCTCGATTTTTGAGATGGAAGCTGCATAGTTGAGTTTTTGATGGGTTCGGTTTCAGGTGGTTGTTTTTGTAGTAGGTTGACATCTCTTGAAGGGCATTTTCCAGGACTGCCTCAATCTTCTGGAAGTTCTCCTGTTGGGTGGTGATGCAGAGATCATCCGCATAAATAAAGCGGCGGCATTGTGAGTGAAGTGGTTGGTCATTAGTGTAGATGTTGAAGAGGAGTGGGGCCAGTACACTGCCTTGTGGTAGGCCGTTCTTTTGGGCTTTCCATTTGCTCTTCTTGTCATTTAATTGGACAAAGAAGCGCCTGTTGTTGAGGAGGCTTTTGATGATTTGGCACAGGTCGAGGTCACCAGTCATGTCAAAAAGTTTCCTAATCATGGTGCGGTGCTGGACTGTATCGTAGGCAGCAGTAAGATCTATGAAAGCTGCTCCAGTGATGAGTTTACACTCAAAACCATCCTCAATATGTTGGGTGAGGTTCAATAGCTGCCCAGCACAGGAGCGACCAGGACGGAAACCAGCTTGATCTTTAGTAAGCTTGGAGTCTATAACTGGCATAAGGCGTTGGAGTAATAGCCTCTCATAGAGCTTGTAGGTGATGCAGAGGAGTGAAATTGGTCTGTAGCTCTTTGGGGATGATGGGTCCTTTCCAGGTTTGACAATTGCGACTATCTTGGCCTTTCTCCATGCCGGAGGGATTATTTTCTCTGCCATGCATGAGTTCAACATTTCTAGGAGCCAGGTCTTTGCTTTAGGTTCCAGGTGCTGTATCATTTCCGTCAGTACGTCGTCGGTTCCTGCTGCTTTCCCAGGTTTCAGCATGTTCATTGCAGCTTCCAGTTCTTGTGGATCGAATGGCTTGGTAAGTGCTCTGGCTGGTTGTGGGTGGTCCGGTACCGCTGTCCGGCGGTATTCTCCTGTGGGTCTGCGCCGGTTTTGGCTGCGACCGTTTGCCACCAGCTGTGCTGCAACTGCGTTTGCTGTGACTGTTGAGAGCGTGGGTGGTGTGGTATGGTCTTCGCCGAGGCGGCGGATTGTGGCCCATGCCTTCCTGCTGTTGTTGGTCATGTTGGTATTTTCTAACAGCTCCTTCCAGGCTAGCCTTCGATCTTCCCCAACTTTGTTTAGCAGGGTCTCTCCGAGTTCTGTGACGGTGGGGGAGAAGGGGTCCTCATGATATGCCTCGTGGTAGGCTTTCAATAGCTCATTAGATGTTTCTGACAGTCCGGAGATGTACTCGGTCTGGCATCCTCTTGGTATATGTCGCCTGGCTGACCTTTTCAACAAGTCTATGAACATGTTGTAGTTGTTGGGGTGTGATGGAATGCTGGAGATGGAGTTTTCAATCTCCTGTTGGAACGGCAGCCAGTCTGCCCTCCGCAGATTAAACCTTCTGCGGAAGGGGACGGTAGTTGCTTGGAGGACAGATTTGATGGTTATGGTGATTGGCCGGTGTTGCGTGTGGGGGATAGAGCATCAGGGCGCTGAGCATCAGGAAGTGATTCGGGAGAAGCCGGTGAAGCAGGCGGGCGAACCGGCGAGCTTAGTCGGGCTGGAGCGGGTTCCGGGACCCGCTGCGAGCGGCGCTTCTTACGGCGCGGCAGCGCGGCGGGAAATGCAGGCTCTGAGAAGAATGCCAGGCGAGTCCGCAGAGTCACCATAGGCAAAAGCTCGCAGTGAGGGCAGCCGCCGTCAGCGAGCGCGAGCGCTGCATGGTCCTCACCCAAACAGGAGACGCAGATGACATGGCGGTCTCCCTCGGTGAGTGGGGCTCGGCACGAGCCGCATGAAGGCATCTTTAAAAAGACGCAGCTCTTTTAGGGGGTGAGTGTCGCAAGGCGAACACACACACACACACAAGAACAGTAAAAGGATAATGAAAGGATATGCGTCGGAAAGCGCAGCAGGTACGGCTGTAGAAGGCGGCGTAGGCCAGCGGCTTCAAGTGGCTCGTCCCGCTGAAGTGCTTGCCTCAGACGACGCTTGCTTCCTCGTGATCCAGCGATGCGTGCGCTTCGCTGAAGAGATGAAAATCAAGTGAATCAGCCTTTTCGAGCTCCTTTTATAGAGGTTAGCCACACCCGTCTCGGCGGGAAATGGCAAGGAGGGCGCGAAGCGCCCTCATTGGCCTGACGTCACCTCAGGCCTCGCTCGATAGGCTTATGCAGTTGCCGCAGAGCAGCCAATGAGCGAGCAAGCCGTCTCGCCATAGTTGACTACTGCTGCAACGCGCTTTACATGTATGAAAATTAAGGATAATTTTTTGCTTCAGTATTTCGTGAAAAGAGACTTTTCCCGTAGCGTTTTGATAAAAACGCAGTACGAGAGGACTCTCGTAAGAGAACACAGACCAACAAACAAAGAAATGTGAACAGTGTCATCTCAACAAGATGACTAATCTAGAGGTGTAATAAAAAGTCATTTGCAAAACCATACTTACAAACGTGTAACAAACTTACAAATTGCTCATCATTTGAGTTTTCTATATTCTGTATGCATCATAAACATTTTTTTGTATGGCCTAACTTATTTTCTTAGTGATTTGGGGTCTTAATTTACATGGTGATTTCTTCACACATCATTTTTTTATTTTATCTGCAGGTTTTACCAGAGTGTGGCACTTTGTTTACCAGCCACAAACATTAATGAATGTGCAGCTCTCAGTGCAATAGTCAGATGTGATTCAGTTGTAACAGATTAAGTGTAAAACAGAATAACTTACTTTTTGTGCTGATGCTTCATGTGACCCCACATCAGATAGCTGTAAAGTTACACTTAAAAATATCAACTTAGTCAAACACTCTCAAGCAGAAAGACTATCACTCAAATTCTTAATTTACATTTATTCCTATAAACACCGAATGTTGACAGTTCTCAAAGGAGAGTCCCACAAACAAAATAGTGCTATCTGATAAAACAACACTTACAAGACAAAATTAACAAACTTTGCTCATTGCTCACGAATGGATTTTGTGTATTTATTATAAATGTTACTTTTCAATGTATGCTGTGCCCTCTTTTCTTACTGATTTGGTCTTTTTAAATTTACAGGTGTTTTGGACACACATACAGTAACTCCTGTATAAATATGTTTGAAAGTTATTCAAGAGTGTGAACACTTTGCACCAGAGTGGTGTGACACACCCCTGCCAGAATATGTTGGCGTGTAAAAATACACACAAAGAGTTTAGCACAACTATTCACACACACACACACACACACACACACACACACACACACACACACACACACACACACAAATATCTAACTATATATTGTGTCGCTTTGATTGACCCCCAAAAACGGGTGATATCAATGTTCAAAGAAGATGGTAATAGTCTAAACATCCTAAGCTCATCTCTTTAATTTTGTGCTGGATGTTGAAGGGCTAGTGACTTCCATGATATTTTCTAGCATGAAGCTTGGTCTGGATCACTCAACACAAAGTTTTGTGTTCTGACCACACGAAGATAACACTAAGATTAGATTTCTTGAGTATTGCATGTTTGCACTGTACCCGAAACTTAAGTGTCAACATGTATCCCTTGTGGTTGTTACGGGTCGGGTTAAAAACTAAAACATTTTCTTTAAAAAATACTAAAATAACAAAAGTAACAACCAAATTTATATACACTAAAAAGATGTTTTTGTGTGCGAGCCCAGAGAATCACCAGAAAGCTTTTGATGAAGTGTCATTCTTTAAACATCTAGGCTAGCCTAAGCAACTGTCGTAAAACCATTTACAAACCCATTTAGGATGCACTCTTCCCCCGCCAGTTCCACTCGCAAACACCTTCACTGTGAGTTAGATAAATGTTTTGATTCTTTGTCTTTTTAACACTGATCCTATTGGCGTTGGGAAACAGATACAGATGTTCTAGAAAAAACGACACCTTTTCTTGTTGAGAAGAATATAGCACGGGATGTGTGGGTAATTAGGCCTCTTTGGCTTGATGAACGTGTCTGATTCTTTGTCTTAGGCATTAACATAAAACCTAAAGTTCAGGTACTACTGAGGTACACACACACACACAGTTGTTCTTAAAAGAACATTTATCACTCTACAGATAAGGCGTTGTCGGGAAAATTCGTTTCGTGTACCTACCCCGAAGTGATAAAATAAAATTCTGTATCAAAATGTATAAGGAAAGACCAGTACTTTGTTTAGGCTTGGTTTGTAGGGAATTAAAAACCTGTGCACATATATTCAAACACACATAACTATAGAACCAATTCTTAATGCGCATGTGAGCACCATCAGCATTTCTCACAGGTTCGCGTTTAAAGTCTGTGTAGAGAGAATGGTGTCGTCTTAGCGGCCCCTAATTTAATAACAAATGATCGTTGCGACGGAAGCGAATCAATCAAAACTAACTTTAGCTGGAAAATAACTTTATTAAAGAACCGCTATAAAGCCAAAACAATCTCTGTTACCTTAAATTATACGCTTATCTCTGTAAAGCTGCATTGAAACAATCTACATTGTTAAAAGCGCTATATAAATGAAGATGAGCACGTGTGATGCTCAGATTCTCAAATAGGCCACACATGTACATTGAGCTTTGTCTTGTCGTTGCAGCAAAAAATATAAACACAGTCGTCTGGTAGCTTTTTACTGTGGTCCCCGACCACACGAAATCTTGTGTTAGGAGTTAAGCCATCCCACTCGGCGATGTATAACGGATCATCACCACAGTCGTTCAAATCTCTCCAAACGTAGTTGAAAAACAGAAACCAGTCTTTGTCTTGAAAAATCAGACATGGAGTATGCCATGTAAATTCGTCTCCATCATCTGCAGTGTAGAGTTTCACAATACGCAACACCTTGTCAAACGCATATCTCAGCACGCGTTTACCAGACACTGGGAAATCACATTTCACATTAGCTATGTCTTCATGAAGAAACTTTGTCAAGCTAACATTTTGCTTTTTCCTAGGTGCAAAAGTTAGTTCCTCTCTCATTTCAACAGGTCCTCTTGTTGGCAAAATACACATGACCTTTCTAGGGGTTTTAGGAGTTCCCGGAGCAAACATTGTAACAGGAAAATATGCAGAAAGTATTCTGTGTCTAACACTGCAGCCCCTAACCTTATTTAATCCATGGTGTAGGTAGTGACATAGGTGTGAAAAGGCAGACCAGGGAGGACCATATCATAAAACTTCATTGGCATATGGCGAGGTGTGAGTATTCACATGTCAACCAGGAAGCAAATCTCACCAAGCTTGACACTGTAAATCAGAGACCCTGTTTTTGACACATGGATTCCCTGTCAATCACTAGGGTCATAAATCAATCAAATATCAACCCAAAAGTGACACATGGATTCCCTGCCAATCATGAGTGACAAGGGGTCATAAATCAATCAAATATCAACCCAAAAGTGACACATGGTATATGTTAATACTACTAGCGTTATCCCTGCTCAAGGCACATGAGTTTAACTTAAGTAGGGGTGAAAAACGGAACCAAAAAATTGAACACGAAAAATGGAAAAGAAAAAATCTTACAAATGCGTTCACTTGTTTGCTCTTATTGAGAATTAAAAGATGTTTAGATGTTGAAGATTTGAGTATAAACAGGTTTAGATGTTGATTTGTTGAAAATGTTTCAGCTTTTGATTTAATTGGCCTTTTAACCCTTGACTCTTTAACATTATTTTATTTTTTTGATAGTGTGTTTAAGACACATCCATTATCATGAAAAAGCCAAGAGAAAATGTGATCAGGTGGTTTGGCTGGTTATTGATCACCATCTAGTGACCTTAATCACTGATCTCATTATCCAGTGTCTAAACATTGATCATGTGTTATTATTTTTATATTTTGCATGTTTCTGGATTTGTCCATGTTCAGCGCCTGCTGGGAAATTCCCACTAAAAACTTTATAAGAATGTTAGGGGACAATGTTTTAACGATGTTATCACTAAACAATTTTAGACGTTTTTTAGAGAATGTTATCCTACCCTTTAGGAAAATGTTTATTTTTTATTTTTTATTATTCCTTAATGAAGATGTTCATCAGTGATTGTATAACAAATGCAGGCACTTTGTTTTGTGGTTTCATCAGTGAAATGCAGTTAATTTTAGAAAGTGTACAGTAGGTCTGCTCACTGTCAGTAATTATGGTGAATGTCAGATTTTTTTAAAATACGTTTTACATACTTGTTCCGTTGTTACTCTTTGCAATCCCAACGAGATCAATGTCCAAAGAAGCATTTTTTGTGCCCAGCTGAGGGATTTGGTCGGAAGTAAATTTTGGTCCAATCATGAAGATTTGTACCTCTAAAGAAAACAATGTGAATAAATCTGAACTCTTGTGTCTCCTTTTATTTACTTTACATTTAACATAGCAAGAAATGCATGAGGAACTATCTGCAAAAAGCCAAATTCTGCACCTTAATCCAAAAAGGGATTACTAAATATACAAATAAATCAAATTCTAGAAATTCTATATAGTAGTTAAAATGATTGATTCCTTGATTACTTCACAATCTCTCTAGAGCAAATTTAGTATGTAAAATTGTGTGTAGTTCTAGATACAGTTGCGTCTTCACTTACCTACAGTGTCAAGAGTAAAACTGACACTGTCATTTGTGTTTGTTGGTTTAACCAGTAAAGATATGAGCTTCTCACTGGCTTTTAATACACGGTTTCCAAATGTCACTAGTTCCGTCGAGTCAGCTGATTGAATCTCTGAAGTGTTAAGAGCCACATCCAAAATTGTAGTCACAACCTAATTGGTTATGATACAAAAACACTTATGATTGAATATCAATACTTCCAGACAAGCAGCATTAAATGTTCTGTTAAATTACTGATATTTGGTTATTTTATGATTTCTCTCTTTAAAGCTTACATCCAAAGAGAGCTGAGCTGTAATGTTCTCTATGTTGTCAAGAAGATTTTGTAAACATCCTGCAGAAGTCTGACTCTGAAATCACAAGTGAGCTTTATAAATAAAACTGAAAGACTCTGTGCACTTTGAAAATTAAAAAAAAAAATCAGCGTACCTTGCATTGATCCGGCAGTATGTTATCCAGAACTGCAATGAGGGAATTCATCATTAAAACATGAATACAGTAAAATCAAACACCACATTCCATTCTACATATGCTCACCTGTAGTAGTAGGACTGAGTGTGGTTGGGGTGGTAGTTGGACTGGTCAGGGTGATGTTATTCTCGCAGAAGCAGGAGGAGGTGCGACTGTAGCATGTACAGGTGTCCTTATTACCAACGCAGTCACAGATATCACTTGTACAGCGATGGTTATTTCTACTGTAATATAAATCATGTACACTTGTGTTGCAGTACATGTGATATTGAGCACCAGTGCAGATGTATGATGTGTCACTATAAAGCACACAGTCATAGACTGGAGTAACTGCTGTAGTGAGAGCAATGATATTACCGTAAGTCTCACAGAAGCAGGAGGAGAAAGTGCTACTAGAGCATGTACAGGTGTCCTTATTACCACGACAGTAACAATCATCACTCATGCATTCGTACTGATTTTGGTTTTGGTATCTATATCTATAGTAGAAATCATGCATTATTGTGTTGCAGTACATGCGGTACTGAGCACCAGTGCAGATGTACATGTCGTTATAAAGCACACAGTCATAGACTGGAGTAACTGCTGCAGGGATGCTATAGCTATGATTAGTACAGAAGCAGGAGGATGAAGTATTATAGGAACATGTACAGGTGTCCTTATTACCAAGGCAGTTACAGTTATCACTTATACAGCGGTGCTCATTTCTGTTGTAATATAAATCATGTACACTTGTGTTGCAGTACATGTGATACTGAGCACCAGTGCAGATGTATGATGTGTCGTTGTAAAGCACACAGTCATAGACTGGAGTAACTGCTGTAGTGAGAGCAGTGATATTACCGTAAATCTCACAGAAGCAGGAGGAGAAAGTGCTGCTATAGCATGTACAGGTGTCATTATTACCAATACAGTAACAATCATTGCTCATGCATTTATACTGATATTGGTTTTGGTATCTATATCTCCGGTAGTAGAAACGATGCATTCTTGTGTTGCAGTGCATGTGATACTGAGCACCAGTGCAGATGTACGTGTCGTTATAAAGCACACAGTCATAGACTGGAGTAACTGCTGCAGGGATGCTATAGCTATGATTAGTACAGAAGCAGGAGGATGAAGAACTAGAGGAACATGTACAGGTGTCCTTATTACCACTGCAGTCACAGATATCACTTATACAGCGGTGCTCGTTTCTGTTGTAATATAAATCATGTACACTTGTTTTGCAGTACATGTGATACTGAGCACCAGTGCAGATGTATGATGTGTCGTTGTAAAGCACACAGTCATAGACTGGAGAAACTGCTGTAGTGAGAGCAATGATATTACCGTAAGTCTCACAGAAGCAGGAGGAGAAAGTGCTGCTAGAGCATGTGCAGGTGTCATTATTACCAATGCAGTTACAGCCATTACTCCTAAAGCGCCTATATCTAAAGTCAAATAAAAAAAATTTCAAATAAATATCTGTGTTGATGATACCATTCCAGCATTTGTACTGGTCTTGGTTTTGATATCTCTGGTATGAGAAATCATGCATTGTTGTGTTGCAGTACATGCGGTACTGAGCACCAGTGCAGACGTATGTGTCTTTATAAAGCTCACAGTCAGGGTCTATGACTGGAGTAACTGATGTAGGGTTAGTGATGTTATTACCGTAAGTCTCACAGAAGCAGGAGGACAAAGTGCTGCTATAGCATGTACAGGTGTCCTTATTAGCACGACAGTAACAATCATAGCTCATGCATTCATACTGATATTGGTTTTGGTATCTATATCTCCAGTAGTAGAAATCATGCATTCTTGTGTTGCAGTACATGCGGTACTGAGCACCAGTGCAGATGTACGTGTCGTTATAAAGCACACAGTCATAGACTGGAGTAACTGCTGTAGGGATGCTATTGCTATGATTAGTACAGAAGCAGGAGGATGAAGAACTAGAGGAACATGTACAGGTGTCCTTATTACCAATGCAGTTACAGTTATCACTTATACAGCGGTGCTCGTTTCTGTTGTAATATAAATCATGTACACTTGTGTTGCAGTACATGTGATACTGAGCACCAGTGCAGATGTATGATGTGTCGTTATAAAGCACACAGTCATAGACTGGACTAACTGTAGGGATAGTGTTGCTATAGCCATAAGTCTCACAGAAGCAAGAGGACAAAGTGCTACTATAGCATGTGCAGATGTCCTTATTCCCAAAACAGATACAGTCATTACTTATGCACTGGTACTGGTCTTGGTTTTGGGATCTCTGGTAGTAGAAACGATGCATTGTTGTGTTGCAGTGCATGCGATACTGAGCACCAGTGCAGATGTATGTGTCTTTATCAAGATCACAGTCCAAAACTGGACTAACTTCTGCTCTTGATTCAGCAGCAGTGGTGGATGTTAAACCTGAGGATGAGAATATCTTCAGCATGTTTTGCACATTTAATTTGAAACACATGAAACAATACTGGAAAAGCAAATATGCAGACTCTCTGGGCTACACTGTTCATTTTTGTGATAGTTATTTCAAAATAATATTGGGGTAGATATATTGTAATCATCCTTTAAAGGGATAGTTCACCCAAAAATGAAAATTCTGTCATCATTTTCTCACCTTCAAGTTGTTCCAAACCTGTATGATTTATTTTCTTCTGCTGAAACACAAAAGAAGATATTTTAAAGAAGGTTGGTAATTTAACAGTTGCTGGTCCCCACTGACATCCATAGTATTTTTTTCCTACTATGGAAGTCAATGAGGTCCATCAGTCGTTTGGTTACCGACTTTCTTCAAAATATCTTCTTTTGTGTTCAGCAGAAGAAAGAAAGTCATACAGGTTTGGAACAACTTGAGGAAGAGTAAGTGATGACAGCATTTTAATTTTTGGGTGAACTATCCCTTTAACATTTATAAAATATTTTCTAAAATGCTACATTTACCTTATTAGAGTAACAACCCCATTCTAAACCAAAATTAATCCCTAAAAAAAAAAAAAAAAAAAAATCACAAATTCTGTAGTTTCTCCCAACAGCCCAAAACACTGTGAGTCTTGTAATAGGAATGCAGATTAACCCCTTAACTGTCACCCCCCACCCCCCTACCCCCCTTTTCGCATAGACATGAAAACCACGATCCAAACTTAAATGGTTGTAATTCAAGAATGCTTTAGAATATAGACATATATTTGGTCTTGTTTTAAAGAAGACATTTGCCAGATTATTGAAGAAGTGAAATAAATTATATTAAAAAAAAGTTATATAAGTTTGAGTTTACGAAAATGTACAATGTAAAAATATAATTATTTATATTTTATATAAAATACACACACACACACACACACACACACACACATATATATATATATATATATATATATATATATATATATATATATATATATTACAAAATATATTTTACTCTAAAACTGCAAGAAAATTAAAGCCAAAAATCTAAACAAGTTGTGTTTCAAATTTTAGGTTGATATCTCAAAAAATGAACTTTCAGTAAGATTTTATTTGGGCGCAAAACCAAACCTTTTCACTAGATGGACAGCCAAGCTTCCTTACTGACCATATAAGGGCGCCTACATTTTCATATATGTTTTGAGTGATCTGAACCATGCATTTTCATAATTTCATACAATTTATGAAGTATACATCCTATTCAGAAATAGTATAGGTGGTTTGGCAGTATTTGATTTGATTTCAACCTCTAATAAACACATAAAAAGAGCACATTTGTGTGTTGTAGCTTCACAAATCGAGAATCCATAATATTTTTCTATAAATCAAAACATTTTCAGACCTTTTGTTTCTCATAAAATTGAATTGGTGTTATCTTTTGAACTCTTGGCATGAAAACAAACTGAGGTTTCTACCAATCTTTCATGATTTTTCGTGTTTATTTCTATTTCAAAATAAAGGCCTAAACACGCCTAATGAATATGAAATATTCTTATGGCAAATTGATAAATTACTGCTCCTCTGTAATTTATTTAAAAAAAACAGCCACCAAATATGAAAACTAGAGATTGTAAGCTTTCAAATGATATTGAGCGTAAGCGTCAGTTCTGGCAGGTAGTCAAGACACTGCTAACGATATTGGCCAATAACACTGTCTCATCAGCTGAGATGCATCAGCGCATCAGCTGTTCAACTCCCCTCTAGGGCTGGTCTGAATACAATTTTTTGAGCTTCGAAGCTTCTGTAGTAATGAACATCGAATATTCGAAGCTTCGGAGAGAGGTTGCTGAACATATTCTTCTCTCTAATAAAGGCAGTATTCTCTAAGTGTCTTTCTGTCTGTTTGCATTTTAATTATTTCGAGAACTGTTAATCCAATTGACTTCACAAGGGAGTGCAGTGTCACATTTGGTGCAATATAGATAAACACGCGAGACGATCAGAATTAATAAACTTTTAATAAACTACAGAACAACGCGAGCGGGAAGCGGCACGCCTCACGCGAGCAGGGCTTACCCCTCATTTACACTGCACACGCCTGCGGCGCATTACGGCTGCGACAAGGTTTTATTCCGTCCTCCATGCGGTGCTAACTCACACTGGGAGCATATCAGAAGCGGAGCGACTGGATGCATGAGACCACGTGATTTGCCTGTCCGACGTGTTTTTCTGATTTTGGGGTTTCTCTTACCACGGATATTTTGCCAATATACGTGCAATACGTTTGGGAGTCTGTAAAGGGTGTTTATTTTGAAATTGACTGGGGTTTTTTAACTTTTATTTTGTATTTCCGGTGCGACTTGGACACGTGTCCATCAAAAATAGACTAGGCGCTTATATTTAGCGAAGCGGCGCGGAGAAGGAAGCTTCTGAAAGCTTCTGAATGTGCGCGATCAGCTCCGGTGTCGCAGCCTTAAAGGGATACTCCACCGTTTTTTTATATTAAACTGTTATTCCCTTAACTAAGATGAGTTGATACATACCTCTCTCATCTCAGTGCGTGCACTTAATCGCTCTAGCGCGCGGTGACACTTAATCGCTCTAGCGCACGGCGACACTCTGATAGTACTTAGCTTAGCCCAGTATATTCAATGGTATCTAACAGCAATGAATTTAGAAGTGACCAAACATAAGTGTTTTCCCTATTTAAAAACAGTTACACAATAGTTAAAGCCTTTCTTTAAAGTGAATTTTGTTTTGTATAAATTGTATCTTAATTTTAATAAATTTTTCATCAACCAATTGCCTGGATTTAATAAATAAGAAGCAAAGAATATAATATACAATATAATCATGGAAGCGCCCGCGCGCGGTCACTTGCATTGCACGTGAACTGGAACGCATCTCATCCTAAGTTAACGCAACTCTGTGTATGCCTCACACAGACATGAGAAATACATCAAATACACAAAGCTTGAAATGTCTTTAAACAAAATAATTCAAAACGAAAAGAAAAAGTCTACTCTCTGATTATGTAATCTATTATGTGCATTTCTCTCTATAGGCGCGTTCACTACAAATATGGCGATCGTCAGCTTCATCTTTTCAGCCGAGTCAACACTGTCAGAAAACACTAGTTTATTAATAACAGTCAATGCACGCGCCACAGGATTTACAAATGCACATCTTGCTTGTTGCACGCACACATAGGCTATTATGTCGAAATAACGAGATATTATGTTGAAATAACATTATTATTAATAATACATCTTTTAGAATATTTGATTGAATGCTGAATGTTGCACTTGCTCAATTTAATAAAATTAAAACTTTAAAATAATTGAATATTAAATATTTAGTGGCCAAGTTTTGCTTGTATATATTATAGTAGCGATAGTTCATTCTAAGTTTACTCAAGTGGAAGAATGTGACTAATAAACTTGCCTACTAGCACTATACATTATATTTTGAAAAAAGTAGATTATCTTAATATCAAAACCTTAAATTTTCTCTGGACTCAATGATAAATTCATGTCTGACCGTTGGAACGAACCAAAAAAACTAGAAAATCGCATTCATGACGATTTCCATTAGACCTTTGCCTACATTGACACTAATGCATTAAAGAGGAGGGGCTCCCCTGTTCCAAGATGGCGGCTCTATTGACGCATTCGTTCCAATAAACTGCCGTATACAAGGCGACATCTAGTGTATATATCTATGGATTTTGAACGACGGTATGCGCTGTGTGAGAGAGGGGTGTGAACAGCGCTTACACGAGCTTGATTGACACTACTAAGACATTCATCCTGGCTCTGATTGGTTGTTTCTGACCGGGAGCGGTGTATTTCTGAAAATGGCAATAGGACCACTGGGAGGAGCCAGAAGAGCTTGATTTTTTCACAGATTATCTGTCTCATATTCTACTGTCAGGACATAATGACAGTTTTAACAAATATGTAAAAAATAAATTTTTACAAAAGTTAGCCTACCTACTGCAGCTTTAAATAAAGTGCAAAAAGACTTTTACAGAAATCTTCATTAATCTTATTTTTAACAAAAACACAGTTAATTCACATTTACTTCTGATTTTTTTACTGAAAAACATGCAGTTAATTAAATGCATGATTTGCTGTGAATATACGTCACTGTGACTGCATCAGCAACTTCACAGTTACTGTCTGTTAAATAAAGCAACATGCAGCATATCATCAGTGTTTCTCTGCTCATCCTGGACTGAAGCTCAGGCTCTACTCTTCAACACAATGGTGACACACGAAACACACCATACAGAAACACTTTAACAATTTAACCTTTAACTGTCACCGTCCCGTATACGGGACGCCTAAGTTTACTTCACCATATTACAATTAAATCCTAATTTAATCATGACAAACTATATATCGTTGGAAAGGTCTAAGACTCCTTAATAGATATTTCAGCATTGTTTTTTGTTACAATTTATGCAGGAACAGTAATAGATGAATTTATGACAAGAGTGCACCTCAAAAAATCTACATCATAACAGGCGTTTCTGGCGTTTGTCACAAATGCACACGTTTCTGGCGATGCACACACTTTTAATAATTGAAACTTTGGTTTTCATGCTAAAAGTTCATAATAAAACACATTAAATCTAGTATTTGTCAATAAAAAATTATAAAATAATATTATCCTCTAAAAAGTATAATATACATATCCACTAAAATATAATATTATCTTTTTTATTGCCTTTTACATCACATATTTTAGTAGTTATCATAAATTAGGTATCATTTGAAAGCTTACGATCTCAGAATTCATCCTGTGAAAATTGTTTTGAAATTGGATATTGTGTTACCATAGAAACGGTACGGTACGGATTATTTTATCAGGCTCCTCCCCTTTTGGGCGTCGTCATGTTTCATAATTTATTATCAAAATATTTTCTAATCTTGACAAAACACATATTGTCAGAAAAGTCTGAGTCTCAAGGTTCCATATTTTGTGACAGAAGTGATATTTGGACAGAAATGTATTAATTTGTTATGGCAGAATCATGCATACAGTTAAATTCAATGGAATTCAATGACACCCGGTGGCTATTTTTGGTAATACGCCTAAACAAAATCTCATGGGAACTTCAATTTTTGTGATATCAACTTCAAATTTGGAACACAACTTGGTTAGATATATGGGTTTGATTCTATAGTAATTTTTTTTGTAAAACATATTTTGTATAGTGCATTTTAATGTCCATTCTCAAAAAGGGGGGTGACAGCTAAGGGGTTAAACCCCAACAGAACATTAAACACTACCAGATCTCTCAGGATCTCAGCATCTTCACTTATTACAATCCAGACTTTATTTCTTTCATACTAACATTCTTATTGAGAATTAACAGTGGTTTAGAAGTTGAAGCTTTATTGAAAAGAATAAAGTTTGATATCACCATGATGGAGATCAGTGTTTGCTTTAGTTGGGCTCTTGACCTTTTAGATTTTAACTTGAGTGTTTCTCTGGTTGCTTTAACTGTGTGTCTCTGATGCATATTAGTTGTGGTAGAAATCCAAGAGAAACTCAGATCAGATGATGGTTGCATTTTAGTGATAATAGTTGCAAGATATTTGTATTTGTAGTGATTCGTCAATTTAGCGCAAAGGAATTATTAATTAATTTATAGGGAATTCGAAAGAGTCACTTATTACAACCGAGCAAATGACTCGTTCGCGGTTCATTTGAACTGGCTGTAACTATCAACTCTGCAACGGATATAAATATCCGAACTATAGTGAAACACTATGGTTAGCAAGGTAACTTAGATCAGAAGTTTAAGACATTAAATTCGTAAGCACATAACACAAGTAATACTTCTCTTTAAAATACAAACATGACTTTATTGATTATTCTAACACATAAAACTAATATCTAACACAAACACACGCACACACACATTCATACGAGTTGCAGAAAGGAAGAGAGTGAGGAAAGATTGAGATGATGATGAGTGAGATGATGAAATCTCAAGATTCTATATGCACTTAAGACATGACCTGGAACGAACCATCAATCATTAATTTAACCCTTCTATCGTTTCTTAGACAGGTTATTAAATTTATATCAATACACCAGTTCAGCTTTTAGTCTGGAGGTACTTGCTTGTCTTTGCGTTCCTTTTTGGGAATTCCCTTCGTTGCGTAAAAGGGGGTTTCCCCCGGGTTCGTTGGCCGGTCTCCTTGTGCCTGGATAGATGGGGCGGCCAGTCACGTGGTGTAATGGCGGATGAATGAAAAGTCTTTGAAGTTGAAAGCGTGCGTTGCAGCCGTGAATCGTGGACCGAAACTTTGCAGCAAAACTTAACTTAAAACCGAGACTCACCACGGAAAATAAAGGAAAACTTAGAAAAGAAAAGAAAATTGAGACGAGAGTAGTAAGATGGCTTGAATAAAGCTGTTGAACCCATTCTTCTGATCTTAATTTGGGTTCTTTTTCTCTGCGGTTACATGGTTGCTAATCTGGTTTTAGATCTTCATCTCCCGCTGCATTTTTGTTCTGCCCTTGTTGAGAGCGAGAACAGAGAGAGAGCCCAGAGATCGAGAGAGAGCACAGAGAGAGAGAGAACTTTGTTTCGGGTCTAAGATTTTAAACTCAAAGTTTGTCCCCCCTCCTGAAGAGATCGGACCAATTAGACACTGGCTTTGTTTGTCTCATCGTAAATCATGCATTATCTGGGATCTCCTTACTTTCCAAGCTCTAGCAGAGAGTACAGAGGCCACAGTTTAGACATCATTACTATTATAAGAATACAAAACATTTTACACAGATTTCAATCAAGCCATCTTTTGAATCACGAGCATACGATCCTACTGATATGAAACACAACACACTTTCATTCAAACATCTAACAGTTATAACCATTAAATGACTTACATGGGATTTAAAGCATATTAAATGGACACATATATTGTAGAAACACATAGGATTATGTAGTTGCATGATGTTCATCGTAACTTGTTCTGTGATGATTTTATTTATTTTGATATGTAAAGTGTGTTGGTGTGTAAAGTTTATGGGCTTTAAGAAATTCCGATCTGAGGTCATGTATAGTTCCTGCTGACGTCTGTTTTGTTCATCTCATGGGACCTTGGTCTTTAAGAAAGACGGGGTCTGTTAGTCGCAGGGGTCATGTGACCTCTTGTTAGGGCCCTGAGCAGTACCATCTTCTGAACCGATCCGTCTTGCAAAACTATCAAACGTTGACAACGTTCTTCCTTAAAGTTAACCAATAAAAGTCTTTGGTTAGCAGACTTTCTGGAGACTGTGAATGATTCATGGCTCTGGGTTGGGTAATTTGAATCTGGAATGTGAGGACTCTTGTGTGAGACCTTGGTCTCTGTCTTTCTCTTAACCAATCAGTATTTTGGCAACAAAGCTAGCATTGACCAGTTATTTCGTTAGTGCTGGGGGCTCTTTTAATTAGTCAGACCGGTGGCGCCGGCCCCGTGATGACAAGATTGATGATGATCATGAGACATTCTGAACAAATCTTCTCTCTGGGCTGGGTGATATATTGCACGATATTGTTATGCGCATCTCGTCAGTAAAGCTGGTTCCTTGATTAGTAGTAAATCACCATCACCTGCTTTCAGATGGAGCGGTGTTAAATTAACACTCCTGGGGCTGGGAGTGTATATGAGCCCACACTCAAGAGTGTAAAGTGTTAAAATATGAGTGTTAAATTAACACTCAAGAGTGTTAAAGTTAATGACATAATTAAGAGATTAATTAAGTGATTATTGAGCATTATTGAAGACACCTGATGTTAACAAGCAGAATCACTGAAGGAGAAAATCACAAATTGTAAGTTACCGTTATGGTGATGGGTGTTTGCTTTAGTTGGGGGCTTGATCCTTATATGTTTACTTTAATTTTTACTGTTGTGTGACTGCTGTCATTGATTTATAACAGTTAAATGAACAAAGTAAAGTGTGATTTGACATTGTTGGTTATGTTTTGACATAATCATGCTGTGGTCTGAAAAGTGAAACTTATTGAGATAGTTTGGTTTAACTTGTTAGCAGCAGTTTTGTGATTCTTCTACCTATGATTATCAGTACTTTACTTATAATTAAAAATATTTAATAAACATTGTTCTGATCAAAAGACTTTGAAATGAATTTATTTAGAAACACAGACATCAATAATCAGCCTGTGAATCTCAACAATGGTGACAATAATAAAGCATGTTGCAATCACAACTCATTAATGGCACCCATCATGCATTGCGGTATGAATAAATTATGATCTGAATTGTCTATGTAATTTACTTTTCATAATTGAATATTCTGCTCGTCACCATTGTTGAGATGCATAGACTGAATCTTGACGTCTGTGTGTGCCTAAGAGAAAGATTTTTTTTTTTAAAAACAACTTTTAAGAAATCCTTTATATTATATCAAAAATTCTGGGCATTTATGCAGATTCACAGTTATGCTGTAACCAACAACATAAATCAAAGTCAGAAAGAAGGATCTTAATGAGTTCAGTGATCAAGTTCAAATGATGAATGTCATATTATAACCAACACCATCAGATCACTTTTTTTCTTTGTTCATCTGGCAGTTATAACTCAGATACAGCAGTCAAACAAAATCTAATGTAAACACTTAAGGCTCAAGAGCCCAACTAAAGCAAACAATCATCGCCATAACGGTGGCTTACAATTTGAGATTTTCTCCTTCAGTGATTCTGCTTGTTAACATCAGGTGTCTTCAATAATGTTCAATCATCACTAAATTAATCACTTAATTATCTCATTAACTTCAACACTCTTGAGTGTTCATATACACTCCCAGGAGTGTTAATTTAACACTGGAGTATTTGCTGTGTAAAAAAGAGCCGTAGTTAACTGACAAGCTGAGCCATATCGCATTAATTATCGCTGGCGATACGTCCGCGATATTGATGTGATTTGGCTCAGCTTGTCAGTTAACTACGGCTCTTTGTAGTAAATGCCGCTCCATCTGAAAGCAGGTGATGGTGATTTACTACTAATCAAGGAACCGGCTTTACTGATGAGATGCGCATAACAATATCGTGCGATATATCGCCCAGCCCTACTCTATACTACTAAAAAAAATGAACAAGCTCAATACTTTTTCTGTATAATATATATATATATATATATATTTTAAATTTAAGATTGTTGTAATACTGATGCCACAATATTTCAAGGATCATGTGAAAAATTATGACATTAATTACAGACTTTGTATAAAGCTCAATTCCATCTACATATTATGTAATCTAAATTAATATATTCAGAGATTTGACTGTCACATCAGAGAACCATAAGATTATCTGATATTTTCTTCTGCATTTATTGCTATAACAAATGTGTATCAAATACAGAGTTAAGGCAGCCAGAGAAAATCAAAAGTTAAAAACTGAAGGGTCATGAGCCCAACTAAAGCAGACACTGATCTCAATCATGGTGACATCAAATTTATTTTTATTTTTTTTACACTTTATTTAAATTAGCATATTTTACTTTAATTTTATGGTTTTTGTTTGGCAGCCGCCAGTCATTTGACCCTTTTTTACGATTTTGTTTTGTTACTGTTTAATTACAGATTATATTTGTAATTTTACATACATTTTTATGTAATTTAAGAAAACAGAAAAAATACTATACTAAAAATACAATAAGTTTTCTGTATAAAAAATGTGGATTACTGAAACTTGTCATTAATGCCACAATACCTAAAATAACAGCTGAATTTTTATTTTACAGATATTATTTGTAATTTTACAGTGTTTTGAGTACAATTTAAAATTAAAGAAAATGATAGTAAAAACAAGTTATTTTCTGTTAAATTAGGATTTTTTTTTACAGTGTACCTTCTTTTCTTTTGTTTTCTAATTTCACAGAAAAAATCTGTAAAATATTACGTAATAATTTATGTAAAATTACACATAACTCTGTAAAAATACAGACAAGTTCCTTTTAAAAAAAACGTAAAATTGATGTAAAACCAAAATACAAGTAATTACCTGTAAATTTAATAGTGGACCTTTAAATTACAGCAAATATCTGTAAAATAACAGGCCTTTCACAGTATAATGACAAAACGGTAAAATTCTGTGTAAAATTACACTTTTTTTTTTTTACAGTGTAGTCAAGATGCTGCTAACGCTATTGACCAATAACACGGTCTCATCAGCTGAGATGCATCAGCTGTTCAACTCCCCTCGCTGCTAATGGCTACGATAATAACAGGGCGCTCTTTTTAAGCAGATTCAGTTCGCTCCTATCTGCTTGATGCTAGCTTCTCTGCAGCCCACCACCTCCACCAGGTCCTCCTTGTCGTGTATAACGTGGCATTGCTCTGACTCTCTGCTATTTCATGGTGCTCATGAAAGGTCAGGAGACTCATCTGATCAGAACCATACCGCCAAATTTAATTCAGAATTATCAACTTGAAAAGCAATTTATTAAAAAAAAATGTCCTAAAGCATTTTTATTGTCATGTATGTTCTTGACTTAGACCTGACAGAAATATAGTTTGTCAATATGACTTTAGGTTTTTACTAAGATATTATTGTTCTAAATATATATGGGCAACCGTCCCATATACAACTGTGTATTTGACAATGACTAAACACTGAGAATGTAGTCAATTGTATAAAAAATGTAATGCAGCTCCAGTGACGGACTGGCCATTGGGCAATGTGGGCAAATGCCACTGCGGCCGCCTGGTCTCATCACTTGTTGTGGCCGCATCACAAACAAATAAATAGGCTAAATAAAGCGAGGAAGCGGCCGCCTATTGGCGCAATGGCTGCAAGCGGCAGCACCACCAGCGGCTCGCTCGCCGGCGCTCATCACAACTTGTGGCGCACATATAAAAAGGCTAAATAAATAAATAAAGCGGAGATGCGGCCGCCTTTTGGCGGATTGGCCGCCCGCAACCGGCAGCACAACCATATAAAAAGGCTAAATAAATAAATAAAGCGGAGTGTCTGCAACAATAGGCCGTCGCAAATCAACAGACTAAGTATATGAACTGACAAAATGTAAAAATGAATTGAATACCTTGAATCAATGCAATGTAAGTCGCTTTGGATAAAAGCGTCTGCATGCATAAATGTAAATGTAAATATGAATAAAATAATAATAAATTAAGCGGAGCTGCAGGCGGCCACAAAAAAACAAGGAAAAAAGCAAACAAACAAACACCACGGCCTATCTCTGAAAAATAATAGCCCTATGAACTAAATAATAATAATGACTTTTTATTTCTATTTTTCCTGTGAAGGACAAATAGCCTAAATGTATGTAATCTCTCTATTTATAAGGTATTTTGAATGTTTTTAGTCAGTGGAATATCAAACGCATTCTCATCCTTTGGCGTCATAATACTGACGCTTTTGACATTTCGTCTACATCGAACGCACATGGCACCCTTTAGCGTCAATATGAGACGCACAGAGCTTTGTTCGAACATGGGTAGGTTTAGGTGTAGTGTAGGGTTAGACCGCTAGGAGGCGCCTTCTGGCCCATTTCTATCTGCGTCTCATATTGACGCTAAAGGGTGCCATGTGCGTTTGATGTAGTCGAAATGTCAAGAGCGTCAATATATGACGCCCTAGGATGAGAACGGAAAATTTGGAAGCCTTCATGTTGATGGCAACAGAGAAGGAGATCCTCATGAGACTGGATAGAGATGATGTGATTGACAGAGTGGCAGAGAAAAGCAAATTATTGCGCAACCTGCTACTGTAACCACATGAAGGTAAAACATTTATTTTTCATGTCTTGGTTAAGCTATTATTGGAGTGTGTTGTTTGTGTAATGTTATGTTTCTTTGTTGGTTGCAGATGACTTGAGAAGACAAATGTGGCCTCTCTGCTAAAATTGCCAGGGCCTCTTTTTGGTGCCAGTCCGCCACTGTGCAGCTCGACAGGGCAGAGAGTTTGAAGCAAACACCACTGGCTTACACTTACACAGGATTAAAGTGATGATAGTCAACAGTGACCGTACAACACCTGGCATGAAGAAAAAAAAAAAAGAGAACTCATATTACAACGTGTAATGGCTTAAACATCAGCACAATGCCATGAGAGTTTTCTTATAAAACAAATCTTGTGTCTTTTTATGTTTAGACTACAAACAACTACATTAATTAACGTCAGATGTTTTCTGTCTCTCTGAACAAAACATAACACACTAAAATCCAACTTTTTCTTAAAAACCTAAAGACAGATTGAGGTTTCATTCACACCATATACTCATTTAAACTGTCAGTCACAGGTCTGGTTTGAATACGCAAATACTTATGAGCCTATGCATTTGATCATTTTTTCAGTGATGGATATTAAGCTTTAAACAATTAATTCAATACATAAGCAATGTGTAGTTTCTCATTTCTTAAACAACCATGTCAGGTGATGTACCCCGTGGTTGTGAGAAAGACTATCTAGCAAAAACAACCCACATAGCAACATTGTGTCGGCCCAGATCCGGCCCACATCTGGCACACGTGGAAAGATGATCTGGCCCACATGCAGCGTGGAATTACGGCACTTGGGTGGGCCACTCCTGTTTGCCAGATCTGGGCCACAAGCAGGCCATAGCAATGCCACATGTCAGCCAAGAGCAAAGAAATAAACCAGAACTGGACCTTATCTGAGCCACAAAATCTGTGTATATTAAATATGAAGTCATCTCAGCCTGTTAACAAAAAGAATCACTGAAAGAAAGAAGAGAACAGAAAAAAGAGACGAGCAGAAACACAAGAACTACAACTGACTTCAGCCACAGCCTTAGATGAAATCAACTGAAATAAAAAACATTAAATCTGTGAAGATCTCAGCAGAGGAGGATTAAACAACTCCACAAACAGCATTACCAGCTTCACTTATTACTAACCAGACTGACTTTATTTCAGGTTTAACTCTGGTTCATTTGAAGTCACCATAATAGTGAATAGTGTTTCCATTAGTTGGGCTCTTAACTCTTATTATATCTTTTGTCTTTTTTGGCCGCTGTGACAGTGTGTTTGTCAAACACATTTGCAGCAGCAAAGAAAGCTAAAGTGAAATGAGATCAGGTGATGATAGTTATCTGTTGATGGTTTCATAATCATCATGAAATAGACTGATTCACTGAGGTAATTTGAATCTAACAACTGTGTTGTTCCATTAATATATTCTCATCACAAACCCTGTGTTACTGCAGCGTGAGGTCCAGCAATATTATAACAATCAGAAGATTTTAACAAACATGAACATGAAAAGTGAATCCACGGTGACACACAGAGATATCAAAAATCAGCACATGAATCTCAACAAGGGTGACAATATATATATTTTTAGATAAACAGATTAATTCAGAACATCACTGAAAAGCTACTAAATGTCACAAAAAAAACAAGAGCAAAAAATAAAAGCACATATTTAGAATTAAAATAATAGGACAATTCAGCTGCATAATTTATTCATGTTGCAATGCATGCTGGGAGTTTTGTACAATGATGGTACCCAGCATGCATTGCAGCAAGGTACTTTAGATTGTCACCATTGTTGAGATTCATACGTTGATTATTGATGTCTGTGTTTGTCATTGAACAGTAATTTTTCGTGCTCATGTTTGTTAAAATCTTTTAACTGATTGTTATAATATTGCTGGACCTCACGCTGCAGTAACACAGGGTTTGTGATGTGAATATATTAATGGTACAACACAATTGTTAGATTCAAATTACCTCAGTGAAACAGTCTATTTCATGATGATTACAAAACCATCATCACCTGATCTCGTTTCACTTTAGCTTTCTTTGCTGCTGTAAATGTGTTTGACACACACACTGTCACAGCAGCCAAAAAAAATAAAAGATATAATACGAGTTAAGAGCCCAACTAATGGAAACACTATTCACTGTTATGGTGACTTCAAATGAAACACAGAGTTAAACCTCTGTTAATTCTCAATAAAAACTTTTGTAGACGTCTGACAGAAATAAAGTCAGTCTGGTTAGTAATAAGTGAAGCTGGTAATGCTGTTTGTGGAGTTGTTTAATCCTCCTCTGCTGAGATCTTCACAGATTTAATGTCTTCTTTTATTTCAGTTGATTTCATCTAAGACTGTGGCTGAAGTCAGTTGTAGTTCTTGTGTTTCTGCTCGTCTCTTTTTTCTGTTCTCTTCTTTCTTTCAGTGATTCTTTTTGTTAACAGGCTGAGATGACTTCATATTTAATATACACAGATTTTGTGGCTCAGATAAGGTCCAGTTCTGGTTTATTTCTTTGTTCTTGGCTGACATGTGGCATTGCTATGGCCTGCTTGTGGCCCAGATCTGGCAAACAGGAGTGGCCCACCCAAGTGCCGTAATTCCACGCTGCATGTGGGCCAGATCATCTTTCCACGTGTGCCAGATGTGGGCCGGATCTGGGCCGACACAATGTTGCTATGTGGGAAAAAACACCAAAGTTGCTGAAATCACCAGAATGGTGTTAAGAATAGAGAGGAAAGAGGGGTCTTTCTAAGAATAGAGAGGAAAGAGGGAAGTCAGGGTGTCACACTAAAATGAACACTGAAAAAAGTGGTAACCAAGGATCTGTTTCTAAATATATCTAACGCAGGTTGATGTAGTGAGATTAAATTACAGTTTTTACTTGCATGAAATGTAGATGTTACCACATAAAGGTCCCTAGAGGGACCTTTGAAAAAAAAAAAAAAAAAAAAAAAAATGTTTTGAAACCAAATTTGATGCTTCAGATGCTCAATTACTCTGTGTGTCGAAAAGCTAATATATTTTAGCATTAAGATAATTAAGATAATTTAGTATCAGTATATGGAACCATTCAGGAGTGAAGTAGCTGATTATACACTGTAAATTAGTTAGACTTATTTAAAAAAGCATGCAAACTGATTGCTTTAAAAAAAAAGTAAAGTGAAATAGGAATGTGTTGTACTGACAAAGGCTTAGTATAGTTCACTTACACAAGAGTTCTAGCTACAAAAATAAATGAGGGTACTTGATAATTTACTTTAGATTTCCTCTTGACTTAGCTGTATCATTGTGTTTTGTATACTGAATGTTGAAGTCTTTGTGTGACTCAAGCTTGGTCAAGTGCAAGATATTGTCACGAATATAGAGAGATTATATCAACCCAATTAAAAGTTTATGACATGAGTTGCTCAAAGCCTTTGATGGTTTGTGTAACATTAGCAACACTGTTTGCTAGGAAAAAGGCTGATCATATTAATTACCGTTATGAGCCCGACGCTGGTGAAATTCATAAATCAACAGTTTTTCTCATACATGTTTTTGAGGCAGTGCGAACCAACCTTTAAATACTAAAAAATGAAAAAAATACTCACCTTTTTGAAGAGAGGACGTCATCATCAATTCTGACAGTCCGATGTGTTTCTCTTTATCCAAAAGAGTTTCCTTTACAGTTGGAGAAAAACAAATTAGCTTTGCCACTGACGCATATTCCTGCTGTTTGTTCCCCCTTTGTGTCAAGCATACCAAATCTGCTCTGCATTTATGAATTTAAATGTTATAAAGAGATTATATCATTTATTGTCAAAGAATAATTCAATAAAGCATGAAAGGATTCTCAGATTTCAAATGTTTTCAAGGTAATTAAAAACAGTATTGAAATTATGGAAAATCATAGTAAGCCTAAACAGATGACAGATTATAGATGAATCATCAAACATGCAGTTTCCAAAAACATCACACCTGACATTTTGTGAAATTCATAAAGTTTTCTCTCTAAATACTGTAAATGGCTTAAGAGTGCTGACCTTGTCAATTTACTCCACTAAAATTCCACAAATTTCCTCAAATCACGTCCATGATCACACATCAACACATGCCACAGTGTGTTTGATTTAAAGAGAGTGATGAGAATCATTATGAGCATAAATAAGATCTTACTAGGGATGGCCCGATACCGATACTGGCATCGGGGATCGGGCCGATACTGTCCTCATATACTCGTACTCGTACTCATAAAAATTTGCCGATACCACGCACCGATACCGCGTACATATTGCGAGCACATCCCTTTAAACAGACATCAGTGGAAAGTTTGTTCAGTCATATGTCAATGGCAAAGAAAATAAAACGAGGCATGTAGATTATTATTAACGTTAACTGACGAGAGAGAGAGAGAGAGCAGCACTTCTGTTGAATGCTCTTGATTGCTGATCGTTCACTCAGCACATGTTATTTGGATGAAAACTAAATCGTATATGCAAGTAAAGTAAAACATGAACTGTTACCTGATTTAAGTATAACGAGTGGTTCCCTACAATATTTCAGGACGTGTGCAGTAGGGCTGTGCGATATATATCGTGAGATTGTTATGCGCATCTCGTCAGTAAAGCCGGTTCCTTGATTAGTAGTAAATCACCATCACCTGCTTTCAGATGGAGCGGCATTTAGGGCTGAGGAGATAATTAAGTGATTAATTTAGTGATGATTGAGCATTATTGAAGACACCTGATGTTAACAAGCAGAATCACTGACGGAGAAAATCACAAATTGTAAGTTACCATTAAGGTGATGGGTGTTTGCTTTAGTTGGGCTCTAGACCATTATATGTTTACTTTAATATTTACTGTTGTTCGTCTGCTGTTATTGATTTATAACAGTTAAATGAACAAAGTAAAGTGTTATCTTATAGTGTTGGTTATGTTTTGACATAATCATGCTGTGATCTGAAAAAGGAAACTTATTGAGATAGTTTGATTTAACTTGTTAGCAGCAGTTTAGTGATTCTTCAGCCTATGATTATCAGTATTTTACTTATAATTCTAAATATTTAATAAATATTGTTCTGATCAAAAGACATTCAAATAAATTCATTTAAAACACAGACATCAATAATCAGCCTGTGAATCTCAACAATGGTGACAATAATAAAGCATGTTGCAGTGGCTGCCACCAATCACAACTCAATAATGGCTCCCATCATGCATTGCGGTATGAATAAATTATGATCTGAATTGTCTTTGTAATTTACTTTTCCTAATTGAATATTCTGCTCCTCACCATTGTTGAGATGCATAGACTGAATCTTGACATCTGTGTGTGCCTAAAATAATGATTTTTTTAAAACAACTTTTAAGAAATCCTTTATATTATATCAAAAATTCTGGGCATTTATGCAGATTCACAGTTATGCTGTAACCAACAACATAAATCGAAGTCAGAAAGAAGGATTTTAATTAGTTCAGTGATCAAGTTCAAATGATGATTGTCATAATATAACCAATACCATCAGATCACTTTTTTCTTTGTTCAACTGGTGATTATAATTAAGAAACAACAGACAAACAAAATCTAAAGTTAATAATATATGGGTCAAGAGTCCAACTAAAGCAACCATTGATCGTCATAACGGTAACTTACAATTTGAGATTTTCTCCTTCAGTGATTCTGCTTGTTAACATCAGGTGTCTTCAATAACGTTCAATCATCACTAAATTAATCACTTAATTATATCATTAACTTCAACACTCTTGAGTGTGGACTCATACACTCCCAGGAGTGTTAATTTAAGACAGGAGTGTTTGCTGTGTACAAAGAGCCGTAGTTAACTGACAAGCTGAGCCATATCGCATTAAATATCGCTGGCGATACGTCCGCGATATTGATGTGATTTGGCTCAGCTTGTCAGTTAACTACGGCTCTTTGTAGTAAATGCCGCTCCATCTGAAAGCAGGTGATGGCGATTTACTACTAATCAAGGAACCGGCTTTACTGACGAGATGCGCATAACAATCTCACGATATATATCGCACAGCCCTAGTGTGCAGGTCAAGAAGTTCCATCCAGAGTTGTATAGTCCAGGGGTCAGAAAGTAAAAGTCCTGCCATATGTTTATTCCTCTGCTGAGATCTTCACAGATTTAATGTCTCTTGTCTTCATTTGATTTCATCTAAGATTGTGGCTGAAATTACTCCATATTTAATATACACAGATTTTGTGGCTACGATAAGGTCCAGTTCTGGTTTATTTCTTTGCTCTTGGCTGACAGTGGCATTGCTATGCAGAGGTGTAAAGTCCAGGTTCAGAAAGTAAAAGTCCTCCTCAGTATTTTGTTCCAATCACCTGGATTTGCTAATTCAGACAGGAGAGAGAACTAATTAGTGAAATCAGCTGATTGAGTTCATGAGTGGAATAAACACATGGCAGGACTTTTACTTTCTGACCCCTGGACTATACAACTCTGGTTCCATGAACACAAACATCCAAAGCGCACGCCCCGCAAACCAGCGTCTCAGCGCGCGAATACTGAATTAAATTGTCTTTCACGTCTTGTGCTTGTACGGACGAATTCACACAAAATTATGTAAAAACGCCCGTCTTGGCGAGTATCCTATAGTAAACAAAGTCGGTTAGCTATATCTCAAATGAACGTAGCATGTTCAAATGCGGTCCGTGCGTTCGGTCTTAAAGGGGCAGCAGTTAGATAATCCTGCTTCTGTGTTTTAATGTTAATCAAACAAAGGACAAAGAAATACTCACTGCTCTTGACTAAATACGCTAGTACCCTTTTCAACTTTACAAAAATATCTATCTATATATTATTTATACAGTAATGAATATGCTTTTTTCACATTTGATTACTTTATTCAAATGTCTGTACCTGTTGGATCTACCTGAAAAACTCTAAAAACACTGTTTATTTAATTTGTAGCCTTTCTTTGTTCTATTGTATTTATTTGTCCTATTTGTAATTCGATTGTTTGTTCTTATTTTGTTACTGACTGCTTACTTGTTTTAAATTCACATTAATTAAGCTGGTAGTTTTTGTTATAGTATCAAAATTGGATTAAATAATTGGGATCGGTATCGGCGAGTATCAAAAATTAAAGTATCGGTATCGGACTCGTTCTGAAAAAAGTGGTATCGGGACATCCCTAGATCTTACCTGATATAAGCTGATATACAGTGATCATCACCCAACACGACTGACTGAAGATGATATTTGTGTGTGTTTACAGTAGATGTGATGTTTATAGAGAAGTTATCTGTCCATCAAGCTGATGTGGAAATATGAACCCAAGTCTGTTGTTTCCTCTTCAAATTCAAAATCAAATTCAAATATATACCTAAAAATAGCTTACATGTCCAGTTCCTATACAATGCATTTTCAGTGACCTTATCTCAATGGTAATTCAATATCTGGATTGTATCAGTTTTAACTGAAGGACTGTGATGTTGCTGTAATGTTGGCAGCAACTGGTAATTGATCATTCTTTTTTTTTTTTAGATCGACGCAACCCTTCATGACTAATCCCAAAATTCCCTTCTTCCTCATTAAGATGGACATTTCAAGTCTCATTCCTCAGACTCTGATTATTGACTCACGTTGTAAAAATAACAGAAAATGTGTGAAATAACTTTATTGCAAAGTATGTTTACACACACACACACACACACACACACACACCACGTCCGACAGAGCAGTAACCGAACCCGACCCGAGCCCGACAGGCATAAAGATATTTATGTCCGAGACTGACAGTTAAAATCCCATTTTTTTCTCATACTAATGACACATGTACGTTTATTTGTGTGGAAAGGCCCCTTTTATTAAGCAACTGTAGGCATTCGGAAATGTCAACAGGATGAGTGCATCAGCGCGCACGGAGAAACAAGTGCACTTAACACAGGCGCGCATGCACATGTTTCGTTGTCACGGCTATAAACAAATTTCCGCACACAGGAAGAAAGATGTTATGGTAATATTTTACATGTATTTTAATCACAAAAACGAACGTTTGCATCAAGTGAAAGCATCAGGCACATTGGCTACCTACATAATAAGCTGTTTTAAATTTAAAATGTTCAATGCCTTATCGCGCTGATGTGACCGAACCAGACCCGAACCTGAACATAATTTCTAAATATCTGTCCCAGAATATCTGTGTATTTTTTTTCCCAGGATGGTAGGGGAAGACTCATAAATATTCATTAGGGAAGTCATCCCTGATTGGTCTTAACCCCAGTGACGGGTAGGTTTAGGGCGGGGTTAGGGGTAGGTCATCAGACCCCCACTGGCGGGTAGGTTTAGGGGTGGGGTTAGGGGTAGGTCATCAGACCAATCAGGGATTACTTCCCTAATGAATATTCATGAGTCTTCCCCTACCATCCTGGGAAAAAAAATATCGCGGCCGGGCCCCGTCGGGCTTGGGTCGGGTATCCATCCTCTAACACACACACACACATACACGTCTATATTACTAACAGGGGAGTGAGGGTCAATCTACACTGGCCAAGAGAGGACTAGTGTTTCTGATCATTTTGAAGAAACAAAAATGATACACAATTTTCTTTTTTCATAAAGGTCTTTTTTCATAATATAACTTTAAATATGCATTTTTTTTTAAACATCCAAGTGGGGACCTGGATCTCTGAATGATGTCGACCTATCAAACAGGGGACTTTCATAGCCTGCAATGGAACTGTGTGTGTGTGTGTGTGTGTGTGTGTGTGTGTGTGTGTGTGTGTGTGTGTGTGTGTGTGTGTGTGTGTGTGAACAGTGAAGTCTGTCTTTATTTTGTAACATCACTGTAAAAAATTTGCTGTAGAATTTACAGCAACTTACTGGCAATTTTGGTTCCCAGTAAGCCTGTAAATTTTACAAGATTACTGTAAATCATAGAATTTACAGTTATTTAATGTAATCTTTACAGTATGTTACTGTTATTAATAATATACTGAATTAAAACCTGAGATAACTCACTTCATTTGAGGAAATTGGTCAATTGCCATTAAATATTTATACTGTGAGATTATTTCATTTGAATCCATTAAGAAAAAGACGTCATCAATGCATCAACAACTACAGTCACTGCCTTTAAATAAAGCAACATGCAGCATAACATCAGTGTTTCTCTGCTCATCCTGGACTGAAGCTCAGGCTCTACTCTTCAGCACAATGGTGACACACAAAACTCAACAGAAACCCTTTAAATCCCAACAGATCATTAAACACTAACTGGTGTTAGTATATGCTCCACTATAGCATTATGTGCAAAAACACATAAAATCACACAAAGCAAATCACAGAATTGTACTTTTTGTTTAATAAATTTGACGGTGAGATTTTACTGTAAACAACTGACTTAAATAAATTCATTTGAAAGTCTTTTGATCAGAACAATGTTCATTAAATATTTTGAATTATAAGTAAAGTACTGATAATCATAAGCTGAAGAATCACAAAACTGCTGCTAACAAGTTAAACTGAACTATTTCAATAAGTTTCATTTTTCAGATCACAGCATAATTATGTCAAAACATAATCAACACTGTCAGATCACACTTTACTTTGTTCATTTAACTGTTATAAAACAACAACAGCAGACAAACAACAGTAACAAATATAGCTGCAAGCAGCAATTATCGGGGCCAAGCGCAAGCAGATGACAGGATATGCCAACATGGCTGAAAGTGTCAGACCAACTGCAACAATGAGCAATTAAAGACATTTAAAGAGGATTTTAGGCAAAATGCCTGAAAAATCATAGAAACAATAATTAAAAATATGATTTGATGGATTATCACTTTCGACCAATAGGTGGCGCAGTTACAAAACTGATGTGATGTGGTCAGAGTGAAGTTACAATGACACATACAAAGTTTGGTGTCAATATGTCAAGGCATTGCAGAGATAAAGCCTTAATTAGTGCTATTAGCATCATGCCTCAACTTTGCTGCTGCGCTATACGAAAACGGTTTCGTCTATCGACACGAAATCCATAACTTTTAGTCGGCACGGTCTGGAGATGATACGATTCGATTTTGGTGAAAATCGGACAAACGGTCTAGGAGGAGTTCGAAAAAGTAGGTTTTGAATGAAAATCAAGATGGCGGACAAGAAGTTTGACCAAATAAGGAAAATTTGGTATCTATGTTCTCGGCTTGACCCAAGGAATCTATTAAGACCAGTGGCATTTACATAGGCCGATGCATTCAAAAGTTATTAGCAGTTTTGGAAATTTTGTTATAACTTTTGACCACTAGGTGGCGCTGTCTCTAAATATTTTGGGTACCTTCAGGGGATGGTGCTGATGGCACATTCTGAGTTTCGTAATATTACACCAATGCATTTGTTAAGTATAGCATTTTATTTCACAAAACTGCATTGAAGTCAATGGGAATTTCATGTTTTGTTCTATTATAGCGCCACCAAGAGGCTCAGTCCCACCATTTTTTTTTATGTGTCCTCAGAGTGAGCCCATACATATATGTGTCGATTTTGGTGCAAAAATCTCAATTTGCTTCGGAGTTATAGACATTTATATGAAAAAACACGTAAAAAATGACTGACACATGACTTTGATTGAATATTACTACCCTTAAACATCAATATTTTCGCATTTGGGCATTGGCGTATAGCAATCGACCTATGTTTTCAAACTTCTGACGGTGGTTTCGTCTCGATCGGACAAACGGTTTCGAAGATATAGCCTAATGTTTTTTAAGCGCTAAATCACAACGCTACACAAACCGTAAGGCAAAACCTAGCATGTTTGGTATCGTTGGACTCGGCAACGATTCAGGAGTCTAATGAGATGAGATTCGTGAAAATAAGTCGACCACACCCAAAGTTATAAGCATTTGAAAAAAGAAATTCACCACTAGGTGGCGCTGTTTCGAAACTTCTCACACTTCTTCAGGACATCGTGCTGATGACCCATACCAAGATTCGTAACAATCCGTTCATGCGTTCTTAAAATACAGCATTTTAGCACAAAATTCAAAATGGCCGACAGTCAAAATGGCCGATATGGTAAAATTGGATATCAGTCGACTCGGCATGTTGCCCTGAATCTAACGAGACCAATTTTATGATTTTTGGACAAACTGTTCAGAAGTTATAAGCAAAAATAGCCATTTTTCATATCTCCGGACCAGTAGGTGGCGCTGCGCCGAAACGCAGCATGTAGCCTCAGGTCATGCTTGTGATGACATATACCAAGTTTGGTCTGAATACGATAAACCGTTGCGGAGATACAGCCTTACGACTGTTTTTGCAGGCGCTACGTAAAATTTGTTCGAGCGTTTATCGAAAACGGTTTGACGAATCAATTTGAATTCCATAACTTTTGGTCAGCACTGCCTGAAGATGATCTAGTTCAATTTTCGTGCAAATCGGACAAACCGTCTAGGACGAGTTTGAAAAAGTAGGTTTTTAGAATAATTCAAAATGGCGGCCATATGTTTATGACGGAAAATTAAGTAATAGGGTGCAATCGAATCGGCATGAGCTCAGGAATCAGCGGAAAAAAGAATTTTGCTGATTGGCCTTACGGTTCAAAAGTTATTAGCAAAATAAAAGTGAAACTTTGGACAGGTGGTGGCGCTAGAGGGAATGACTTAGAAACACCAAAATTGGTGTATTTAATGTTGGGACTGTCCTCTATCAGAATGTCAAACCATTACAACTTTCCCGCAATCGGTTCTATGGGCTGCCATAGACTCCCAGTCGGAAGAAGGAATAATAATAAATATAGCTGCAAGCAGCCATTACCGGGGCCAAGCAGAATAAGACGACAAGACATGCCAACATTGCTGAAAGTGTCAGATCAACTGCAACAATCAGCAATTAAAGACATTTAAAGAGGATTTTAGGCAAAATGCCTGAAAAATCATATAAACAGTAATTAAAAATATGATTTAATGGATTATCACTTTTGACCAATAGGTGGCGAGGTCACAAAACTGATGTGATGTGGTCAGAGTGAAGTGACAATGAGACAAACAAAGTTTGGTGTCAATATGTCAAAGGATTGCAGAGATAAAGCCTGAATAGTCCTTTTGGCATCATGCCTCAACTTTGCTGCTGCGGTATACTAAAACGGTTTTGTCAATCGACACGAAATCCATAACTTTTAGTCAGCACAGTCTGGAGATGATACGACTCGATTTTGGTGAAAATCGGACAAACGGTCTAGGAGGAGTTCGAAAAAGTAGGTTTTGAATAAAAATCAAGATGGCGGACAGGAAGTTCGGCCAAATGAGGTAAACTTGGTATCTATGTTCTCAGCCTGACCCAAGGAATCTAATAAGACCAACGTCATTTCAATAGGCCAATTTATTCAAAAGTTATTAGCCTTATTGGAAATTTTGTTATTACTTTTGAACACTAGGTGGCGCTGTCTCGAAATATTTTGGGTACCTTCAGGGGATGGTGCTGATGGCACATTCTGAGTTTTGTAATATTACACCAATGCATTTGTTTAGTATAGCATTTTATTTCACAAAACTGTATTGAAGTCAATGGGAATTTCATGTTTTGTTCTATTATAGCGCCACCAAGAGGCTCAGTCCCACTATTTTTTTTATGTGTCCTCAGAGTGAGCCCATACATATGTGTGTCGATTTTGGTGAAAATATCTCAATTCGCTTCGGAGTTATAGACATTTATATGAAAAAACACGTAAAAAATGACTGACACATGACTTTGATTGGAATTTACTACCCCTAAACATCAATATTTTCGCATTTGGGCATTGGCGTATAGCTATCGACCTATGTTTTCAAACTTCTGACGGTGGTTTTGTCTCGATCGGACTAGCGGTTTCGAAGATATAGCCAAATGTTTTTTAAGCGCTAAATCACAACGCTACACAAACCGTAAGGCAAAACCTAGCATGTTTGGTATCGTAGGACTCGGCAACAATTCAGGAGTCTAATTAGATGAGTCTCGTGAAAATAAGTCGACCACACCCAAAGTTATAAGCATTTGAAAAAAAAAATTCACCACTAGGTGGCGCTGTTTCGAAACTTCTCACGCTAATTCAGGACATTGTGCTGATGACCCATACCAAGTTTCATAACAATCCGTTCATGCGTTCTTAAAATACAGCATTTTAGCACAAAATTCAAAATGGCCGACAGTCAAAATGGCCGATATGGTCAAATTGGATATCAGTCAACTCGGCATGTTGCTCTGAATCTAACGAGACCAATTTTATGATTTTTGGACAAACTGTTCAGAAGTTATAAGCAAAAATATCCATTTTTCATATCTCCGGACCAGTAGGTGGCGCTGCGCCGAAACGCAGCAGGTTGCCTCAGGTCATGCTTGTGAGTACATGTACCAAGTTTGGTCTGAATACGATAAACCGTTGCGGAGATACAGCCTTACAACTGTTTTTGCTAGCGCTACGTACAATTTGTTCGAGCGTTTATCGAAAACGGTTTGACGAATCAATTTGAATTCCATAACTTTTTGTCAGCACTGCCTGAAGATGATCTGGTTCAATTTTCGTGCAAATCGGACAAACCGTCTAGGACGAGTTCGAAAAAGTAGGTTTTTAGAATAATTCAAAATGGCGGCCATATGTTTATGACGGAAAATTAAGTAATAGGGTGCAATCGAATCGGCATGAGCTCAGGAATCAGCGGAAAAAAGAATTTTGCTGATTGGCCTTACGGTTCAAAAGTTATTAGCAAAATAAAAGTGAAACTTTGGACAGGTGGTGGCGCTAGAGGGAATGACTTAGAAACACCAAAATTGGTGTATTTAATGTTGGGACTGTCCTCTATCAGAATGTCACCATTACAACTTTCCCGCAATCGGTTCTATGGGCTGCCATAGACTCCCAGTCGGAAGAAGGAAGAATAATAATAATAGGAACGGGAACGGATACAATAGGTGCCTACGCACCTTCGGTGCTTGGCCCCTAATTAAAGTAATCATGTAAGGGTCAAGAGCACAACTAAAGCAAACACCCATCACCATAATGGTAACTTACAATTTGTGATTTTCTCCTTCAGTGATTCTGCTTGTTAACATCAGGTGTCTTCAATAATGCTCAATCATCACTAAATTAATCACTTAATTATCTCATTAACTTTAACACTCTTGAGTGTTAATTTAACACTCATATTTTAACACTTTACACGTGTGGACTCATATACACTTTCAGCCCCAGGAGTGTTAATGTAACACTGCTCCATCTGAAAGCAGGTGATGGCGATTTACAAGGAATCAAGGAACCGGCTTTACTGACAAGATGCGCATAACAATATCGTGCGATATATCGCCCAGCCCTATTACCCTGACCATGATGCTTTGCAGATCTACAGTAACATGCTGTATACAGGCTCTACAGAAAGCATTTGCTCATTTTACAGTAATAATACTGTGAAAACTACAGAAATTTGTTACAGTGTAGAAACACAGACATCAATAATCAGCCTGTGAATCTCAACAATGGTGACAATAATAAAGCATGTTGCAGTGTCTGCCACCAATCACAACTCATTAATGGCTCCCATCATCCATTGCCGTATGAATAAATTATGATCTGAATTGTCTATGTAATTTACTTTTCCTAACTGAATATTCTGCTCATCACCATTGTTGAGATGCATAGACTGAATCTTGACGTCTGTGTGTGCCTAAAAGAAAGATTTTTTTTTAAAACAACTTTTAAGAAATCCTTTATATTATATCAAAAATTCTGGGCATTTATGCAGATTGACAGTTATGCTGTAACCAACAACATAAATCAAAGTCAGAAAGAAGGATCTTTATGAGTTTAGTGATCAAGTTCAAATGATGAATGTCATAATATAACCAACACCATCAAATCACTTTTTCTTTGTTCATCTGGCGGTTATAATTCAGATACAGCAGCCAAACAAAATCTAAAGTAAACATATAAGGCTCAAGAGCCCAACTAAAGCAAACATTGATTCTGCTTGTTAACATCAGGTGTCTTCAATAATGTTCAATCATCACTAAATTAATCACTTAATTATCTCATTAACTTCAACACTCTTGAGTGTGGACTCATATACACTCCCAGGAGTGTTAATTTAACACTGGAGTTTTTGCTGTGTACAAAGAGCCGTAGTTAACTGACAAGCTGAGCCATATCGCATTATCGCTGGCGATACGTCTGCGATATTAATATGATATGGCTCAGCTTGTCAGTTAACTACGGCTCTTTGTAGTAAATGCCGCTCCATCTGAAAGCAGGTGATGGCGATTTACTACTAATCAAGGAACCGGCTTTACTGACGAGATGCGCATAACAATATCATGCGATATATCGCGCAGCCCTAGCGGGTAAATTCTACAGTAAAAATATTTTTTCTGTGAATCACAATACAGCAATTTGTTTGCCATGGTAAGATGAAAAGCTACGCGATTCCACACTTTTATCGGAATTTTAACTTCAGAAAGGTAACTTTGCTGATTTATTTCCACAGTTTACTCTTGTAAAGTTACCTATTTGTTCAACTTTAAGAGTGCATCAAGTAAACGAGCAGCACACTTCCTAGTAAACTCGTGTTTTGTGTGCATTTTATAAAAAAAAAAAATATATATATATATGTGGCGCCCCCTAATTGTACAACTGACTACGCCACCCCTTGAGTTTAGCTGGTATTTAATGTCAGAGCAAGGAGAACTCTGCCCCAATAAAAGGTACAAACACAGGTTCGTAGAAAAGTATAAAAATACAATCTTTATTAATAAATAGTTGAAGGTGTTGGTTGGCCTAAAGGTAAACAAAAATAAATCAAACAAAATAAATATAACTAGAAGTCAACAGACCATCAGCATGGGAGCCAGTAGAGCGGTTTGAGAAAGCACTAAGAGAAGGCTAAGTTCTCACTACCACCAGTGGACGGAGGCACAGAGCCTTATAAGTAGTACACATTAGAGCTCAACGTCTACACACCGCAAACTCACAGCACTAATAAGTATGGTTAAAAGACATTAAGGTTCACACTACACAGCACTGCAAATGTCTTAAACAAGAGAAAAAAAAACAAGAAAAAAAAAACAAGAAAAAAAGAAGAACCAAAACCCACTTTACAGTGAAGTCTCTTGCACTACCCTGGCTCCGCCCACACAGAGGCTGTTTACAAAAATAAATAAAATAAATAAATAGACAAACAAAAGAATTGGGAATAAATGAAATACAAATAGGAAAAAAATAAATAAAAAAAATAAAAAAGTAAATAAACCCACTCTAGCCTGTGACATACAATTCATGCACTCACATACAATAACATATTGCCAAAAGGCTAGAGGAAAACAAACAACAGCAAAAGAAATGAAAATAGAATAATCTATACTATAAGCAGCACCACACAATCAAATCACACAATATGGAGAACAGCAGCCAGCAACTCAGGTGTAGCTGTACAGGTCTGTCGTAGCATTAACAGTGAAATAGAAAGCAGTAAATTAGATGTAAACATCCCACTGCAATCGTGGTATCCAGTCGACACTTGTTAAACACGGAAGTAGTTTGGCATTACTTTGCCATAGTTCGCTCGCCCATTCACGGTCTCACAGGGAAACAATGTTGCACCGCAGCTCAGTCAGCGTCGGCTCATCCGCTCACTGAACACTCAAACACAGCCCCTGAATCACTGATTCACCACACCAGAGCCAGCAGTAAATTGACACGGTCCCGGTCTAAGGACCCCAGGTGTCTATATATAAGCCTGCTTCAATCACATTAAGTGGTTTACTAAATACCTACTCCACCCCCAAATTAGTGATGTGATTAAACATGAAAGTAAAGAGTCAGGGAAAGAGAGTGAACTAAAGGATCCCAATCCTAACCCAGCCCACAGGCTACATATATATATATATATCTTTATATATTTGCCCATAATTTCGATAGATTTTCTAATCTGGCAACATTCGATAACGTCATAATGAATAAAAATTTAATTGGAATAGGCCTATTTCACAAAATGGCGACCGAGACCGGAAGTAGGGTAGCGATACTTCCGATCGCGCAGCCGCCCGCTACTAGGGCTGGGCGATATATCGCACGATATTGTTATGCGCATCTCGTTAGTAAAGCCGGTTCCTTGATTAGTAGTAAATCGCCATCACCTGCTTTCAGATGGAGCGGCATTTACTACAAAGAGCCGTAGTTAACTGACAAGCTGAGCCATATCGCATTAATATCGCGGACGTATTGCCAGCGATATTTAATGTGATATGGCTCAGCTTGTCAGTTAACTACGGCTCTTTGTATACAGCAAAAACTCCAATGGGTCAAGAGTCCAACTAAAGCAACCATTGATCGTCATAATGGTGGCTTACAATTTGAGATTTTCTCCTTCAGTGATTCTGCTTGTTAACATCAGGTGTCTTCAATAATGTTCAATCATCACCAAATTAATCACTTACTTATCTCATTAACTTAAACACTCTTGAGTGTGGACTCATACACTCCCAGGAGTGTTAATTTAACACGGGAGTTTTTGCTGTATACAAAGAGCCGTAGTTAACTGACAAGCTGAGCCATATCACATTAAATATCGCTGGCGATATGTCCGCGATATTAATGCGATATGGCTCAGCTTGTCAGTTAACTACGGCTCTTTGTAGTAAATGCCGCTCCATCTGAAAGCAGGTGATGGTGATTTACTACTAATCAAGTAACCGGCTTTACTAACGAGATGCGCATAACAATATCGTGCGATATATCGCCCAGCCTACTGCTGATAATGATTTTTTTCTTCCCTCATCACTGAAATCATTCATAACTGATTGCTGTAAAATGCATTAATAATATAACACACTTTCTAAATGAAATTAAACATAGTCTCTGCTGGAAAGATGTAAAAACGGACATGATTCACCAGCATAGAAATACAGTAAGATTTGTTCTATTTATTTAAGATTTAATTATGATTGTGTTGTACATAAAGCAAGATTGATTCGTTATTGTTTCAATGTTGATTCGATGTAAAATGTTATTTTATTTTAATGTCCATCTTGAAATATTCTTTATAATTGAAATAACATTATTTCAAGGTGCAAACCTGATGAAAGTTACATATCAATCTTGATTCAATGTTGGTCTGTTATCAGCGTTTTAAAGTGCCTCATAGTCCAACACAACTCTCCATAATGGAGACCAGAATACAGTGTTGACCATGTTAAAAGAGCATTAATCTAATAGCAGCAAAACTTTCACTGAATTTTAAATTTGCTTTCACTAAATTTCTCCCATAAATACTGTGAAACATGTAGTCTACAGTATCACAAACAGCTATTAATGACAAAACTGCAAAAACGTGTAGATTGATAGAAACACTAAAGCATATAATTCTCATTTAAGTAAAGAGAGACTCACCTGATATGAGTTTCTTCACCCAACTAGACTGACTACAGAAATATGTGTGTCACAAGATTATATGACCGTCATCTGTTCATCCAATGAGGAAAAAAACATATTTAGTCAACCCTTCCTGCTAAAATTCAAATTAACATTCAAATTTAGACAGAAAACACACCAAAAACATATAATACAAAGATCACATTTCTAAAAACATGGTACATTTGCTTTAAATGAGATTAAAAAATTGCTATTTAATATAAAATCACTATGTTTTTTTCTCTGTCCTAAGACCTTTATATCATCTTAGACCTTCATATTTGCCATAATGCATATTTTTGAAGTTGTGCTCAAAAAGTGGGTTTGCAAAGATGACCACAGCTTCACATTCATCTTCAATGTTTAAAGCCCAAGTTTGACCAAAGTGACCAAAGTCATCATCAAACTGCTCTTCATTACAAACTTCAGCATGTCTAATATTCATGACTGGTGTGAAGAGATGAATCCATTGTTTCTACATTGTGAAATTCTGTCATAGTTTGAATAAGTACACAGAGTCTGTTTATGCAAATATGAAATGCATAAATAGTTCTACAGAAACATACATTTCTTTATAAACAAATCAATCTCTCAAATTCTGAACACATTTTAAACCAGTTTTCCCAAACAAACTAGTACAACATGAAGTTATTTTTGTCAATGATCTGATTTTTAACATGAACCACTTGAAGGCCAATTTTGAAAATCATACAGGTTTGGAATGACAAAAGGTGAGTAAATTATGCCAATTTCCTTTTGACAATGTTTTGAAATCAGGAAGCTTGGATTAGAGAAATAATCAGTGTTTCATCTCACTACTTTACATGTTGTATCTGTATCACATATGCAAATCCACCGCAGAGTAAAAGATTCAACCCAAGTTAACCCTAATGTTCAACTAATACAAAAGTATTTTTATTACTATTATTATTTAACCATTTATTTGTTTAGCTAAGTTGATTCAACAGGGTTAAAAAAAAAGCAACAAATACACAACAAAGCAACTAATTTTCCTTTTTTTTTCAACATTTAGATCAGGGATGGGAAAATGCTGTCCTGGAGGGCCACTGTCCTGCAGAGTTTAGCTCCAACCCTGATAAACTCTCCTGTCTGTAGCTTTCTAGTAATCCTGAAGACATTGATTAGCTGGTTCAGGTGTGTTTGATTAGGGTCAGATAGATAGCAACCATCAAAATAATGTTAATGTGTCAATGTTAAGTGTATTGAACCAACATACATTTTTTTTTACTCCAGCAATTAATGCAAACACTGATCACCATAACGGTGTCTTAAAAAATTACACTGTAAAAAATGATCGTAATTTTAACGGTAAAAGACTGTAAAAATGCTACAGTGAAAAACTGTTAATTGGTTAACAGAAAGTTTCCGTACTATATACGGTAAATAACTGTGATAGATCTAACGGTACATTTAATGTAATTTTACTGTAACATACCGTTAAATTTACAGTTTTTGAAAGTGAAAAAACAACTCATTGTATAATTTACAGTGAAAAACCGTAAATTGACATTCCCACAATTCCCTGTGACACTTCACATTTGAGGTATTTTTGTTGAAATAACTATGTTTGTTTCTTCATAGTTTTCTTCGTTTTTTCTAATCAGTTATGTACATTAGGGGTTTATGTTACATTTAATGTTGTTAAATTAATGTTTATTGCATTTTTAAAATTTCATGTGTTACCATGATGGTGTTTAATGTTTGTGTGAATGACACTGTGCAGCTTCTATATATATTTGTATTAACTTTCTTGTGGAAGAACTGCTTGTGTTGAGCTTTGATTGATCATGTGACTCTCATCACTGCTGTGATTGGTTGTTATCAGTGTACAAAACAGATATTAATACTTCAATAGGACGGTAAATTAACATTATATCATATTACTGAAATTTACTGTTATATTTACTGGTTTATACTGTAAAATTGACATGTTGTTCAGAATAGCACGTACATTTTACAGTTTAAACCAGTAAATATAACAGAACTCCAGTGTGTTATATGCTGGTTTAAACTGTAAAATGTACATGTTATTCGGTAAAAGCAATTACTGTTTTGTTGTATATTTTACGGAATTGTTCTGGTAACCCCAGCTGCCAGTTTTTTTCCGTAAAAACTACGGGATTTTTTTTACAGTGTAGATTTTCTCCTTTGGTGATTCTACTTGTTAAAGGAGAACTCTGGTCAATTTTAACATTGAGCTCATTTTTTTGTAAATTTGGAGTGCTGTCAGTACAGAAAACAACGACAAAAATCGGTGTTGCCTACACCGTGTTATCCTCTTTTTAAAATTTGCACCCTGTTGACTTCAATGGGGCACGTTTTAAACCTGCTTTTAGCCTCTTAACATCCTTGATGTGTCATTACAAGTGCACAGCCATGTGAGTGATTCCTTCAGAGTGAACACGGTGAATCTGACTGCAGTAGATGTGAAAGATATGAATAAAAATGAAGTTATTTCAGCCAGCGCTCATACCTGTATTTACATCCTGTTTTCAGTCGAAGTCCACAGTAGTCGATTGTCGAGTTCACACGCGTGATCATAGGTAACTAAACCTATGCGCGTTTAGTCCACCTTACACACACACACACACACACACACAAACACAGGTCAAATAGACCTATATTCAGTCTGTCCAATGGTTGATACAACACACACAAACACACACACACACACAAACACACTGCACAGGTCAAATAGACCTATATTCAGTCTGTCCAATGGTTGATACAACACACACAAACACACACACACACACACAAACACACTGCACAGGTCAAATAGACCTATATTCAGTCTGTATAATGGTTGATACAACCCACACAAACAAACACACACACACACACACACACACACACACACACAAACACACACACAAACGCACACACAAACACACTGCACAGGTCAAATAGACCTATATTCAGTCTGTCTAATGGTTGATACAACACACACAAACAAACACACACACACACACACACACAAACACACACACAAACACACACACACACACACACACACACACACACACACACACAAACACACACACACACACACACACACACGCATGTTTCTGACATAAAGAGATTGATGATGATCATTATGAACAGAAAGAAGATCTTACCTGATATAATCTGATATACAGTGATCATCACCCGACACGACTGACTGAAGAAAAAGTTTGTTTGTGTTGAGATGATATAGAAAAGTTATCTGTCCATCATTTCAATTAGGAAATATGAACCCAAGTCCACCGTTTTCCCTCCTCAAATTCAAAATCAAAAACAAATACAAATTGTATACTCACACTCTACAGAGTGTTATAAGTAACACTGAAGCAGTGTTAAAGTTAATGAGACAATTAAGTGATTAATTAAGTGATGATTGATCATTAGTGATGATAAACACCATAACAAGCAAAATATCTGAAGAAAAGACAAACACAAGATTGGCTAACTTCAAAACTGCATTCTTCATGATTCATACTGCATACTTCCATATATAGTAGGCAAAAATCAGTGGGCAAACAAATAGTATGCGCAAATCCTTAGTTTTCACAGACCACATTGCTAGAACTGCCCGGTCCTGCAGATTTGCTTTATGCCTAGTTCACACTACACAACTTTAAACTTTGGCAGATCGCTGTGCTGTTTAGACTACATGACTTGCTCTGGAGTCTTGAAGTTGTTGTGGTGTTCACACTATGTGACACTACGTAAATGTTCTGCAACAGGGGGTTACACACTACACGAGCTGACAACAACTGTCACCCAGCGACTCTATCCGGTCCCAAAACCACATTTTCTCACGAAACCATGCACAAAAAGTGGAATGGGAAATGGCGCATTCCAATGTTGCATTATCTATTTGAAAATCGACGGCGGGACAAAATTGGCGGTAAAAAAAAATATATATATATATTGTTTGCGCAATGATCTGTTTAGATCCCAGAAAAAAAAAGAATATGGGTGAAAGGATGGATAAGCACACGCGGGCTGCAGGGATTGTCTGTCAGAGAGAGTTGGAGGTGAGTAAAACATTATAGTGAAAAAGCAGCTGCCTGTTGTGGTTTGGCAAAGATTGTTACAAATACAAAAGGCTTTTGTAATGTCATAACAAGCTGATCATTGGCTGTTGTTCGTCGCGACACGTGACACCACAGGCTGTTGAGTCGACCGACAGCTCTAGATATTTGGCTCTGAGGACTATTTCTCATTTTTCTCAGTTACCGTATATACCCGAATATAAGACGACCCTGAATATAAGACGACCCCGAATATAAGACGACCCCCCCATTTTCCAGACTTATTTTTGGGGAAAAAAGAGATTTTTGTGGAAAAAATCTAGTTTTCAACAGAAAATCATTTTATTTGAAAATTCTAGTGATAATTCATTGGAAAAAAACATTTTAACACCATTCATTAAATATTTATTGATCCAAGTACAGAGCAGATGCACTGCTGGCTTCTTAAGTTTTCCAGTAGGCGTCAGTGAGTGATCGCCTGACAGAAGCCACTCAGTGGACCTCTTGCACAGATTATCCTTGAATTTCTTGTTGACGACTAAAGAAATTCTCCCCATGATTTTGTCTATATCGCGAATATAAGACGACCCCCCATTTTTCAGCCTATTTTTAGGACAAAAACCTTGTCTTATATTCGGGTATATACGGTATTTCGCTTTATTTCCAGATTCAAGCATTGGCTCGTTCTTACTTAATAGAGCATGTTCGCACATGCGCAGTCTTCAAAAACGGTGCTTTAAATCTCTTGACAAACTCAAAGACATAAATGACATTTGTATGTATTTTAAATAAAAGACGCAGGTTGTACTGAAAGTCATATTGCTTATTTTGCTCAAGATTGGGATTTATTAAAGGTGCCCTAGAATGTGAAATTGAATTTATCTGGGCATAGTTAAATAACAAGAGTTCAGTACATGGACATGACATACAATGAGTCTCAAACACCATAGTTTTCTCTTTCTTATTTAAATCTCGTTTTTGAAAAACACCCCTGAAAAACAGGCAAATCTCCACATAACACCGACTGTGACGCAACAGTCGGGATCATTAATATGTACGCCTCCAAAAATGTGCATATGCCAGCCCATGCTCAGTGCCAGGCGAAACTGCGCAGCCGAATCATCAGAAGTTCTGCAGGTGAAGAAAGCAGGAGGAGGATCATAGGGAAAATGGAAATCTTTCTATCTAATCGGATACCGCTACAGTTTAATTCGAAGTTGTTAGTTGCTCTGCCCATTTCACCACGGACTGTTTTTCTAACCTGGAACAATATCAAGCAGCCAGGCTTCTCTCAGCGTCTCATACTGACGAAGGGGGCAATTTCAGCTAACGTTATATTCCCGCAAGCGGTAAGTAGTGATTTTATTAACTAAAATTTACACTGTGTTATCTAGATCCAGCGCGATATTATTTTTTCCTCGAGAGACATTGTGGCTTGCAAAACAGCGAACGAAGCATGGCAGTTGCTCAGTGTTTGGATGTACAAATGAACACAAAAATATTTTTTTAGCTCCTTCATCCGAGCCTCTGGAGAACCAGTGGGTTATGTGAATTTCTGATGTGTAATTGTTCAAGTTCAGACAGATAATCTTTCTCTCAAAGTCGTTCAACACTGTTTATGCATCAGTAAATCGCATTGCAGTGATAAGATCTTCATTCACGCGATCAACAGGCTGTCATCTGCTCAATGGTCATCACTGCAACCTTTTATTGATGGGAATAGATCTAAATACTTAAAAAAAACTTCTCATGATTCGTTAATCCCGATAGCTGTAATGGTAAATACGTATAAAAGCTGTAATAGTAAAAGTTTTCCAGATAGCTCTACATGTAATGCCAGATATTTCATATGCAAGCATGTCAGCCAATCACAGCAGAGGGCAACAACACTGAAGTCTCACAGCAAACAGAGTGTTCAAATCAGGGGATGAAATCAGGCTAGGAAATATGCCTTTTATTTATAAATTATAACAAATTTTGATCTAAAAAATAGGGCTGGGCGATATATCGCACGATATTGTTATGCGCATATCATCAGTAAAGCCGGTTCCTTGATTAGCAGTAAATCACCATCACCTGCTTTCAGATGGAGCGGTGTTAAATTAACACTCCTGGGAGTGTATATGAGTCCACACTCAAGAGTGTAAAGTGTTAAAATATGAACGTTAAATTAACACTCAAGAGTGTTAAAGTTAATGAGATAATTAAGTGATTAATTTAGTGATGATTGAGCATTATTGAACACACCTGATGTTAACAAGGAGAATCACTGAAAGAGAAAATCACAAATTGTAAGTTACCATTATGGTGATCAGTGTTTGCTTTAGTTGGACTCTTGACCCTTATATGTTTATTTCAATTTTTACTGTTGTTTGTCTGCTGTTATTGATTTATAACAGTTAAATGAACAAAGTAAAATGTGATCTGACAGTGTTGGTTATGTTTTGACATAATCATGCTGTGATCTGAAAAATGAAACTTATTGAGATAGTTTGGTTTAACATGTTAGCAGCAGGTTTGTGGTTCTTCAGCCTATGATTATCAGTACTTTACTTATAATTCAGAATATTTAATAAACATTCTTCTGATCAAAAGACTTTCAACTAAATTCATTTAAAACACAGACATCAATAATCAGCCTGTGAATCTCAACAATGGTGACAATAATAAAGCATGTTACAGTGGCTGCCACCAATCACAACTCATTAATGGCTCCCATCATGCATTGCGGTATGAATAAATTATGATCTGAATTGTCTATGTAATTTACTTTTCCTAATTGAATATTTTGCTCGTCACCATTGTTGAGATGCATTGACTGAATCTTGACGTCTGTGTGTGCCTAAAAGAACGATTTTTTTAAAAATAACTTTTAAGAAATCCTTTATATTATATAAAAAATTCTGGGCATTTATGCAGATTCACAGTTATGCTGTAACCAACAACATAAATCAAAGTCAGAAAGAAGGATCTTTATGAGTTTAGTGATCAAGTTCAAATGATGAATGTCATAATATAACCAACACCATCAGATCACTTTTTCTTTGTTCATCTGGCAGTTATAATTCAGATACAACAGCCAAACAAAATCTAAAATAAACACATAAGGCTCAAGAGCCCAACTAAAGCAAACATTGATCGCCATAATGGTAACTTACAATTTGTGATTTTCTCCTTCAGTGATTCTTCTTGTTAACATCAGGTGTCTTCAATAATGTTCAATCATCACTAAATTAATCACTTAATTATCTCATTAACTTCAACACTCTTGAGTGTGGACTCATATACACTCCCAGGAGTGTTAATTTAACACAGGAGTTTTTGCTGTATACAAAGAGCCGTAGTTAACTGACAAGCTGAGCCATATCGCATTAAATATCGCTGGCGATACATCCGCGATATTAATGCGATATGGCTCAGCTTGTCAGTTAACTACGGCTCTTTGTAGTAAATGCCGCTCCATCTGAAAGCAGGTGATGGTGATTTACTACTAATCAAGGAACCGGCTTTACTGATGAGATGCGCATAACAATATCGTGCGATATATCGCCCAGCCCTACTAAAAAACATACTAACATTATAAGGACACCCCAGGAAACATTATAAAATAATCCATTCTAGGGCACCTTTAAGTCCTCATGTCATGCAATCTAGAAACTATGCTTCTAACTGCAGCTCTAGAGATCCTTCTTGTCGGTTATTGGCTGGAACAGTTTGTTATATTTTGTGGTGCAGGTTAGCCCATTCTGTTTTTGTTGCCGTTTGTGGAGACCTCTACAGAGACTGCATGTTTTTTTTTACAGTGTGTTCAGGCAGCTAGTGAGGAGATGTTTGCTGGATCTAACAATAAATGTTTTGGCCTAAAAAACACCTGACATCGCTTAGAGCAGTGGTTCCCAAACCTCCTGAAGTACCCCCAACACTGCACGTTTTCTTTGTCTCCCTAATCAAACACACCTGATTCAACTCATCAGCTCCTTAACCCATGTGATAATGAGCTGATGAGTTGAATCAGGTGTGTTTGATTAGAGAGACAAAGAAAACGTGCAGTGTTGGGAGACATTCAGGAGCAGGGTTGGGAACCACTTGCTTAGAGCACCTTTCAGTCATGAACTGAAAAAGCAGTCATTTGTCTGTTATTAAAACAGCCATGTTGATCTGCTTTATCAATGCAGAAATGTTCTTCATAAACACCTGCAACTGCTGATAAAACACCAACTTAATGAAAGTCAAGGGTCAAGAGCCCAACTAAAGCAAACACTGATCTCCATGGTGACCTCAAAGAAAACATTTTCAATAAAGACATCAACATCTAAACCTCTGTTAATTCTCAATAAGATCTTCTGTAGACGTGACAGAAATAAAGTCAGCCTGGTTAATAAGTGAAGCTGGTAATGCTGTTTCTGGAGTTGTTTAATCAGATCTTCAGAGAGTTAATGTCTTTTATTGTCAGTTCATCTAAGGCTGTGTCTGAATAAAGTTGTAGTTTGTGTTCTTATTACTCTTTCGAAAGATGATTGAAAGAATGTTTCAGGAACATCACGCTACCTTTAAATAACATTCTAGTAACATTAAGGAAACTAGACATTTGTACACAGCAAAAACTCCAGTGTTAAATTAACACTCCTGGGAGTGTATATGAGTCCACACTCAAGAGTGTAAAGTCTTAAAATATGAGTGTTAAATTAACACTCAAGAGTGTTAAGGTTAATGAGATAATTAAGTGATTAATTTAGTGATGATTGAGCATTATTGAAGACACCTGATGTTAGCAAGCAGAATCACTGAAGGAGAAAATCTCAAATTGTAAGTTACCATTGTGGTGATCAGTGTTTGCGTTAGTTGGGCTCTTGAACCTTTTATGTTTACTTTATAGTTTGCTTGTCTGCTGTTATTGATCTATAACAGTCAGATGAACAAAGAAAAAACGTGATCTGATGGTGTTGGTTATGTTTTAACATAACCATGTTCTGAAAAACTAATTAAACTAACTAAACTTATTGAGATAGTTTGGTTTAATTAGTTAATTACAACAACTCTGTGAATCTACAGCATACGATTTTCAGTATTTTCCTATAATTAAAAATATTTAATAAACATTGTTCTGATCAAAAGACTTTCAAATTAATTTATTTAGAAACACAGACATCAATAATCAGCCTGTGAATCTCAACAATGGTGACAATAATAAAGCATGTTGCAGTGGCTGCCACCAATCACAACTCATTAATGGCTCCCATCATGCATTGCGGTATGAATAAATTATGATCTGAATTGTCTTTGTAATTTACTTTTCCCTAATTGAATATTCTGCTCGTCACCATTGTTAAGATGCATAGACTGAATCTTGACGTCTGTGTGTGCCTAAAAGAAAGATTTTTTTTTTCAAAACAACTTTTAAGAAATCCTTTATTATATCTAAAATTCTGGATATTTATGCAGAATCCATGTTATGCTGTAATCAACAACATAAATTTAAGTCAGAAATAAGGATCTTAATGAGTTCAGTGATCAAGTTCAAATGATGATTGTCATAATATAACCAACACCATCAGATCACGTTTTTTCTTTGTTCATCTGACTGTTATAAATCAATATCAGCAGACAAGCAAAATTTAAAGTAAACATATAAGGGTCAAGAGCCCAACTAAAGCAAACAATGATCACCATAACGGTGGCTTACAATTTGAGATTTTCTCCTTCAGTGATTCTGCTAGTTAACATCAGGTGTCTTCAATAATGCTCAATCATCACTTAATTAATCACTTAATTAGCTCATTAACTTTAACACTCTTGAGTGTTAATTTAACACTCGTATTTTAACACTTTACACTCTTGAGTGTGGATTCATATACACTCCCAGGAGTGTTAATTTAACACTGGAGTTTTTGCTGTGTATGTTCTTGGAATGTTAGAAATCAACGTTGAAACAAATCAACGTTCCAATAATGTTGAATCTTAAATCAAAATTAAGTTGAAAGAACTTTTGAGGAACATTATACCCTTTAAAACACTTTCCTCAGAAAACTGGACATTTTTCACATTCCCAGAACCAACACTGAATATTTAGAGAATGTTCTTATAACAAAAGTATGTTAGCTGGGCTATTGTTTCTTTGTAAAATCTTATTTACAGCAAATAATAGGAGGGGTTTTTAAAGGACCAGAGACTCTTCGCCTATGATCCTAGTTGGGATACTATTTAAACTGTTTATGATTTGAGTGTGAATTTCACTTATTCCAAGTGAATAGTTGTATGTTGTATGTAGGGCTGGGCGATGTATCGCACGATATTGTTATGCGCATCTCGTTAGTAAAGCCGGTTCCTTGATTAGTAGTAAATCGCCATCACCTGCTTTCAGATGGAGCGGCATTTACTACAAAGAGCCGTAGTTAACTGACAAGCTGAGCCATATCGCATTAATATCGCGGACGTATCGCCAGCGATATTTAATGTGATATGGCTCAGCTTGTCAGTTAACTACGGCTCTTTGTATACAGCAAAAACTCCAGTGTTAAATTAACACTCCTGGGAGTGTATGAGTCCACACTCAAGAGTGTTTAAGTTAATGAGATAATTAAGTGATTAATTTGGTGATGATTGAACATTATTGAAGACACCTGATGTTAACAAGCAGAATCACTGAAGGAGAAAATCTCAAATTGTAAGCCACCGTTATGACGATCAATGGTTGCTTTAGTTGGACTCTTGACCCATATATTATTAACTTTAGATTTTGTTTGTCTGAGGTATCTGAGTTATAACTGCCAGATGAACAAAGAAAAAAAAGTGATCTGATGGTGTTGGTTATATTATGACAATCATCATTTGAACTTGATCACTGAACTCATTAAAATCCTTCTTTCTGACTTCGATTTATGTTGTTGGTTACAGCATAACTGTGAATCTGCATAAATGCCCAGAATTTTTGATATAATATAAAGGATTTCTTAAAAGTTGTTTAAAAAAAAAAAAAAATCATTCTTTTAGGCACACACAGATGTCAAGATTCAGTCTATGCATCTCAACAATGGTGAGGAGCAGAATATTAAATTAGGAAAAGTAAATTACAAAGACAATTCAGATCATAATTTATTCATACCGCAATGCATGATGGGAGCCATTATTGAGTTGTGATTGGTGGCAGCCACTGCAACATGCTTTATTATTGTCACCATTGTTGAGATTCACAGGCTGATTATTGATGTCTGTGTTTTAAATGAATTTATCCGAATGTCTTTTGATCAGAACAATGTTTATTAAATATTTTGAATTATAAGTACTGATAATCATAGGCTGAAAAATCACAAACCTGCTGCTAACAAGTTAAACCAAACTATCTCAATAAGTTTCCTTTTTCAGATCACAGCATGATTATGTCAAAACATAACCAAGACTATAAGATAACATTTTACTTTGTTCATTTAACTGTTATAAATCAATAACAGCAGACAATCAACAGTAAATATTAAATTAAACATATAATGGTCTAGAGCCCAACTAAAGCAAACACCCATCACCTTAATGGTAACTTACAATTTGTGATTTTCTCCTTCAGTGATTCTGCTTGTTAACATCAGGTGTCTTCAATAATGCTCAATCATCACTAAATGAATCACTTAATTATCTCATCAGCCCTAAATGCCGCTCCATCTGAAAGCAGGTGATGGTGATTTACTACTAATCAAGGAACCGGCTTTACTGACGAGATGCGCATAACAATATCGCGATTTAAATCGCCCAGCCCTAGTTGTATGTATTACTTTCACACTACATTAATGTCCATTTTGGTGCATGAAACCTTTGAACCCAGTTTATATTCACCTCTGATCCGAGAAACACCTTATCTCTTTATTTCCATTCTGCTGTGACAAGATAAACACAGATCTGCCCACTACTTTACACCTTGCATCAAAGATGCAAATCCACCAAGGATTAGAGGAATGCATGACATCGTTTGAGCTAATATTTAATAACTTAATTTTATTTATTTTTCTGATGTAACTTACGAGAATTGATCAATAAGTTATGACAACATACGTTTTTACATTGCTTTAACTCATTAAAATAAGTTAAGCAATTTTCAACTTTTTTATTAGTTATACGAGATTCAACTCAGTCAGCTTAATGTAATTTAAGATGACATTACTTAAGCATCCAAGGTGATTGTACTTAAAAAATTAAGGCAGAAACCTTTTTTTTTATACTTTGGTTGGAATTTGCACTTGTCTTATGTGAACATGAACCGTCTTTGATTTGATTGGTCATCTCAAACATTTTGACATTCACGAGCTTTGTTAGACAGCATTTTAAACTTTTCTAATTACATTATGGCCATTTCTAATTATTGCGGGGGATTTGTTGGTAATTATTATGGTGGTTACGGCCCTAATTTAAACTACAATAACTGATTGTATTAATGATGAGATTTTGCATAAAAGTTCAGTTTCTGTGAATTTGAGTTAGGAAGAATGTGTAGTAGTTGGGAAATCAAGGTAATGAACAGTTCCATGTAAAATAATAAAAATTTAATTAATTCATCTTAATTCATAAAATTTTGTCCCTTGGTGCAGTTTTTATGAGTTGTCTATCATTTTTATACAACACCACACAGTTCTGTAATATGTGCCCTCTTTGTTTACCCTTTCGAACACATGTTTGGCCGTAACGGTGGCATGGACGAGGGAATGGAAACTGATGACCCATTTGCTAGTTTTGGCATGGGTGGCATGGGTGGTTTCCCACGCTCCTTTAACACGCGAGGTCCCGGCGGGGCACTGGCCAAAAAACAGGATCCTCCAGTGACCCACGACCTGAGGGTCAGTCTAGAAGAAGTGTTCACTGGCTGCACCAAGAAGATGAAGATCTCCCACAAACGCCTGAATCTCGACGGAAGATCTTGCACTGAGGACAAGATCCTTACAGTGGAAGTGAAGAAAGGCTGGAAAGAAGGAACCAAGATAACTTTCCCTGAGGAAGGGGATGAGACGCCATCAAATATCCCCGCAGATGTGGTGTTTGTGGTGAAGGATAAGCCACATCCAGTGTACAGAAGAGACGGATCAGACTTCATTTATTCTACAAAAATTACACTCAAAGAGGTAAGATGGGCTCCTATTTTAAGAGTTTAAAAAGAGAGAGGGTCAAGTTCAGCAGAAAGTCTCCAGCTGCGAACTCTTGGCCAGCGTTTTGTTGTCAACTACACACAGATCTAACACATCTAAGTTTACTTATTCCAGATATGGACAGTAGAGCATGTTGTGATGTTGCGGGGCTACAATAATATACTGTAGTTTCTTATCAGCAGCCTGATCCTTTGGACACCTCAGGGAAGTCTTTCTGTAAAAGCAGCCTGTACTTTTTCTGCTAATACAGTCTAATATGACCATTTAGTGATGCCATTAAAAGTCATTACCAATATAGTGGAGGCTCAAAGTGATGCTTGGATCCTCCCTCTTCTAAGTATGTGAAACAACACTTGATGCAGAAGTTATATGGTCAGAAACTCAAAAGCTCAAAGTCAGCTAGAGGACAAATTTGTAACAAATACTAGATTTATTTAAAATAAATGATTCAAACTATTGATATTGTGGTTAATTTCTTATGCAAAATCATATGGAACTTTTTTTCTGTTTTATTACAGGTAATTTATGTTATTGTTTTTAATTGTAAAACTTGTTTATTCACAAATTCTGTGGGATACTTCTGTGGGATTTTTTTGGATTATGAGTTATGGGCTGTTTTGAATTTTGAATAGATTGTTTAAAAGAAAATAAGATTTGAAATGTTACAGATATCACACTGCTTTAATAAAACACTTTAAACCGAAAAACAATTGCTTTATCTTCTTTTTTTTTTAGCATATTAAAAGTGTAACCCAGTATACAAGCCTCTAAAATCATGGCAGTTCCTCTTACCAAAGAAATGTTGCACTTAAAGAAATGTATAGATTCACACAAGTGTATTGACCGCTGTAAATATATAGCATGTTAACTAGTGAAATGTGTAGCTGAGACGGTCATATAATATCTAGATAATGACAGAATCACTTTTTATAATAATGGCACTTCCTTTGCTGAATATGGATGCTTTAGTCTTCAGTGTTTCTTGATAGTGTTTGATTTGAGTCCACAGCAAAGACATCTGAAGAACTTCCTGTACTGCTGCCTGACCTGGACAAGAATGAGACGAGAAAAAGTTTTAAACTCTGGTAAAAAAAAAAAAAAAAAAAAAAAAATCAAAAACACAGAACATGTCCAAGTTATTTTTCAAGAATTTAATTTTAGAAGATGAGAAATTAAAAATTAACTTAAAGGGTTAGTTCACCCCAAAAATGAAAATTGGCCCATGATTTCCTCACCCTCAAGTCAATCCTAGGTGTCTATGACATTCTTCTTTCAGACGAATACAGTCAGAGTTAAATTAAAAAATGTCCTGGCTCTTCCAAGCTTTATAACCCAGCGGGCACCTTGACGTCAATTTGACATCAACAAATAGTCAAGATTTTGACCACCATGTATGACATGCATGAATATGCATATTTTCATTATATTTTGTAATTATTTCCTTGTGGTTGTAAAGATGCCTAACAAAGGTATCAATCTGACATGTTTTTTCTGGTCCCTACATCTCAGGTCAATATCATTGACATTAAATCGATGTTGATTTGATGTCAGGAAACAAGACGTCAAATTGATGGGAAATTTATGTCAAAACAATGTCTATAATGTCTGAAAAAAGTGTATTTATTACTCATTGTAAATCAATGTGACTCATTTTCAACATCTAAAAGACCTAGCCTGAATGATCTTGAAAGTTGTAGACCTAGGTGTATTTTGCATGTGTGTTTTTATTTATTTAAATCCTAGCATATTTACATTTAGTTCACGTTTAAAATGACAGCAGACACTATAATTGCATATACTAAAAAAGATAAATTTAATCTGATATTGGAGATTGATATTGAATGATATCAAAATAGCATTAAAATGACTTCAACATCATGACATCCTGATGTCAAATAGATGCCCAGCAGGCACAGGATATAGACTATAACATCGGTCGGTCGTTGGATTTTGGTTCAAAATGAAAGTCGGGTTGATGTCTAAATCCAATGTTTGTTTGACGTCAAGCTCCAACGTTGGGCAGTCGTTGAATTTTGGTTGGAATAAACCAAACAAAAAGGTGAAATGCATTGCCGTACACTTATTATCAGCTTCACTTAAAACTAACCAGATTTACTTTATTTAATTTCCGGTTTAAAGAAATAATTTTTTGTATTTTCAAGTCACCATGATGGTGGTTAGCGTTTGCTTTAGTTGGACTCTTGACTCTTTAGAATAAAGTTTTCTCTGGCTGCTATAATTGTGTGTGTATAAAGCACATTTGTTGTAGCTAAAAAAGCCTTGAGAAAATGAGATCAGGTGATGATGACTGTTTATTGATGATGACGACGATGACAGCATCATGCAATTGGCTGAATATCTGATCTTATTTAGTGTCTAATGCTTTGATTATATAGAACTTGTGGTTATAACATTGTTTTATTCATAATATAAGTCGTTTGATTCTACAGCATATCTACCAGCGTTGTTTATTAAAAAATATACTTGATTTTTAAAAACTATTTAGTGCACAAAAACCTTTCATCTATGGCAGTACTTAGACACACACAGACATCAAGAAACAGCATATGAATCTCAACAATGGTGACAATCAAACAAAATATCCAGATAATCAGATCAACTCAAGCTGCATAATTGATTAAAGCCGCAATGCATGCTGGGAGATATGGGTGAGTTTTGATTGGTGGTACCCAGCATGCACTGCATCATTTCATTGATTGTCACCATTGTTGAGAGTCATACACTGATTCTTGATGGCTAAGTAATAATGTAGAGGAAAAACTTTAATGCATTAAATATTTTTAAAAACCTCTATATTATTTGATAAACAACATTGCTCTCATGCTGTAAAATTTAATGGATTCTATTATAAAACAACATTAAAAACACAAGTTCTATATAATCAAAACATTAGACACTGAATAAGATCAGGTATTCGGGCAGTTACATGATGATATCATTATCATCTGCTCGAAAGTTTCTCATGGCTTTTTTGCCACAACAAATGTGCTTTATACACACACAATTATAGCAGCCAGAGAAAACTTTATGCTAAAGAGTCAAGAGTCCAACTAAAGCAAACGCTAACCACCATCATGGTGACTTTAAAAAACAAAATATTATTTTTTTAAACCGGAAATTAAATAAAGTAAATCTGGTTAGTTTTAAGTGAAGCTGGTAATAAGTGTACGGCCATGCATTTCACCTTTTTGTTTGGTTTATTTCAACCAAAATTCAACGACTGCCCAACGTTGGAGCTTGACGTCAAACAAACATTGGATTTAGACATCAACCCGACTTTCATTTTCAACCAAAATCCAACGACCGACGCTGTAGTCCATATCCTGTGCCTGCTGGGATCAACATCATGACATCTTGACATCAAATAAATGTTGAATTGACATCAAATGCCAACAAAGCATGACATCAAAATAACATCAAAATGACATCAGCAGAGATCAAAATCTTGACATCAAATTGACATCGACACGTTGACGTCAATATGACTTTCATTTTTGACCTATTTCGTGACGTAATTTTGACATCAATGTTTGATGTCATATTGATGTTAAATTGACATCAAATGCCCACTGGGATCACTGCAACCTTTTATGTGATGGGAATAGATCTAAATACTTAAAAAACTTCTCACGATCCGTTAATCTCGATAGCTGTAATAGTAAAAACGTTTAATAGCTGTAATAGAAAATGTTTTCGAGAGAGTTTCACATTTAATGCTAAATATTTCATATGCAAGCATGTCAGCCAATCACAGCAGAGGGCGTTTACACTGAAGTCTCACAGCAGCCAATCACAGCAGTGGGCGTTTACACTGAAGTCTCACAGCAGCCAATCACAGCAGTGGGCGTTTACACTGAAGTCTCACACAGACACGCCCCTTCAAACAGAGCGTTCAGAGGCTAAAATCAGGCTAGGAAATATGCCTTTTATTTCTAAATTATAACAACTTTTGATCTAAAAAACATACTAACATTATAAGGGCACCCCAGGAAACATTCTAAAATAATAAAATAATCCATGCAATGGGACTTTTAAAGAGTTTCTGTTGAGTTTTGTGGGTCACCATTGTGCTGAAGAGTAGAGCCTGTGCTTCAGTTCTGGATGAGCAGAGAAACACTGCTGACATATTGCATCATGTTGCTTTATTTAAAGGCAGTGATTGTGAGCCCGTTGATGCATTGATGATTTATTTGTTAAGGTCTTTTTACTCATTAATGTGTGCTGTAGTTCACTAACACTTATCTGCAAGAGGATTGAGTTAAATCTATGTTTTAACTCATTTAAATTAATTACATTTTTTAGAAAAAAGTGAAATAAGATCACAGTATAAATATGAAATGGCAATTGATCAATTTAAGATAGAATCAGTTAAATCAGTTTACAACATCATGACATCTTGACGTCAAATAAATGTTGAATTGACATCAAATACCAACAAACAAAGCATGACATCAAAATAACATAAAAATGACATCAGCAGAGGTCAAAATCTTGACATCAAATTGATATCGACACTTTGACGTCAATATGACTTTCATTTTTGACCTATTTTGTGACGTAATTTTGACATCAATGTTTGATGTCACATTGATGTTAAATTGACATCAAATGCCCACTGGGAATGGCAGTGAATTACCGTTTCGGTTTTGAAGTCCATCAAAGTGCATCTATTCATGATTAAAGTGCTCCACACTGCTCTGGGGGCTTAATAAAGGCCTTCTGAAGTGAAGCAATGCATTTGTGTAAGAAAAATATCCATATTTAAAACTTTATTGACTAAAATAACTAGCTTCTGACAGACGGCTGTAGGCATCGATTTACGAGTGACCCCTGACCTTGACGCACAACATAATGACGAACGCGGAAGCGCAGAGGATAGAGCAAATAAAAACACTAGTCACAAATTAGAAGTCTAAAAAGAAATTTTTTAAAGAGAAATGTGGGAGGAGCTTGAGTTTGTTGCCTAGCCTTGTTTGTTTGAACCGTCAAAGATAATGCCACTCCTACATCTACGTCATACATGCGTCAAGTCGACTTGCGTACGGCCGTCTGCCGGAAGCTAGTTGTTTTAGTCGATATATTTTTCTCACACAAACACATCGCTTCACTTCAGAAGGCCTTTATTAACCCCCCAGAGCAGTGTGGAGCACTTCCATCATGGATGGATGCACTTTGATGGACTTAACAGAAACGGTCATTCACTGCCATTATAAAGCTTGGAAGAGCCAGGACATTTTTAAATATATCTCTGATTGTCTGAAAGAAGAATGTCATGGATTGATTGACACCCTAGGATGACTTGAGGGTGAGGAAATCATGGGCTAATTTAATTTAATTTTTGGGTGAACTAATCCTTTAATATAAAGTAGGTGAGAAATGATTTTCTGGTAGATTGTCTGTACAGATGTCTGACCTCATTATTGAGGACACAATAGACCAGGAAGATGAAGGTTCCCTGCTGGGAGTTCAAGATCAGGAAAATGATCTCCAGCTCCTTCCTGCCATTAGTGAAGAAACCCAGAATCCAGGAACAACCAAGAACCACAAACTGAGCCAGTGTTTTAAATGTCATAATCCTGCAGAGAAAGACAGAGAGTTAATATATATTATATTGTTGTGGAAAATCTGCAACTGTCCTGTTATAAGTATGCATTTTTGTCTGTAGAACACTTCTGTATTGTAATCAACCACACTTGAAACTTGTTTATTAAGAAAGTGGTTTAAGAAGAAAAACTCAGCAATTGTTATTGTAAAATGTTTTTTTTGGGGTTTTTTTTGAGAAAGTGGTTTATAAAGAAAAACATACCACACTTAATGTTTCAAGCATTAATTAAAAAGCATAGAGAGGAACAAAACATGTATTAGAAAGAGATTTGCTAAAGAAAGAAGAAAAATGCAAGCATTACCGTCGGATGTGTTGCGGTCGAAGCGCAAAATGCAACAAAGTAGAAAAGTCTGAAGAAGGAAGACTAAGAGGCGAAAGGCTTTATAAAGACAGGTCCGAAAGGAATTCCCAGAACTCAAGACACCTCAAGACTCAGGATTGGATAAATTGTCTGTAAGAGACTGATCATTTATGAGGGGATTTCCAAAGATGACCTAAAAAAATCAGATGGTCTAAAGGCTAAAAGGAGAAGATGAAGGCAGACGCTGATTCTTAATGGAAAAGTTCGGTATTTTACACTTAAAGCCCTGTTTACAGATTGTTTGTGATGAAATAGAACGGTTAAGATTAAAATTTGGACACATGCTGCTGTCCCGAGAATTTTAGGTTTCTTTCGCTTTCCCCCCAAAGTACAGAATGGCTGCATATGTGCACTGGAACAATCCTTCCTAAAACGCATTAAACTTTCGTTTACAAAGATGTGAAACTCACTGAGTGGTCAGGGCTGTTCACTGATATGCTCACACAAAAATCGCTGCAAAAGATGCTTTCCAACAGGTTTTATCATAGTTTTTGTCCAACTCCATTGACTTGTTTTGGATGTGCTGTGAGGTACGGTATTACTCCGCCGCCGGAAACCAGACTGGAGTGTCTATTATTCAAGCTCTCAACGGAAGAATGTATGGGTGTGAGGCGTTTGGAAAAATAGATCCACAGTTTTACAACGAATGGTAAAACACCTGTTGGAAAGCATCTTTTGCAGCGATTTTTGTGTGAGCATATCAGTGAACACCCATGACCACTCGGTGAGTTTTATGTCTTTGTAAACGAAAGTTTAATGCGTTTTAGGAAGGATTGTTCCAGTGCCCATAGGCTGCCATTCTGTAGGTTGGGGGGAAAGCGAAAGAAACCTAAAATTCTCGGGACAGCAGCATGTGTCCAAATTTTAATCTTAACCATTCTATTTCATCAGAAACGATCTGTAAACAGGGCTTTAAGTGTAAAATACCGAACTTGTCCTTTAATGGCCTCTCCGGTGTTACAACGCTTGTAAACGATTTACTCTTGATGTTGTTTTGTCTTGTTTTTTTAATATATTAGTACTTTATATGTAAACTAATTAACCTGTAGATAATAAAACTATATTTAATTGAAACTAAGAAACTCTTTTGCTACTCTCGCCTGCCAAAAGTCTTTGATTTCTAATAAAGTGAGCTGAAGAGACCACGAAGAAGTCTTCTGACCTATGGATTGTGAGTATGAAAATTCAGATGCTTATGATTTAGGACGCATATGACTTTACCTAACCTGAGAATAATCAAAATAAGGTTAAAGGTGTCTAGAAATATGCAGCATAAAACAATATATATACACATTTCATGGAGTGTTCAAATCATATTGTTTGTTACTTGGTTCGTTTCATCTGTGAAACTTCAGCGTTCTGATTTTTCAAGGTCAGGATCAGATTGATGATGATGCAGATGAAGAGAATCATGTTTAACTGCACAGTAAGAGAAACAACAGTAATTAATCTTTAATCACTGTTTTCCTTTTAATACAAAGTCATGATGAGAAATGTGCTTACTGCTAGTATAACGCAAACAGGTCCCAGAAAACTCCAGATAAAACCTTTATCCATTTTAATCCAGCACCTGTTTGGAGGAAGAAAAATAAAATCAATGAACAAACATGAAGGATGAAGGTGTTGATCTCTGAGACGCTCAAACTAAACACTTTTCACTTCCGTAGCCTTTGGGCTCCACCACAGCAGACACGCCCACCACAACCAGAGCAACCGTATATCCAATCACACACAGGAATTCACTGCTAAGCACCTCCCTCTTTTTGGAGCTGATCTGTGATAGGTTCTTCACACAGATGAAGAGCAGCACAGCTTCAATGAACATCCACACAAAGCCGGAGAGAAAGAGGAAGTGCAGCACACCTGATATCACGGCACACAACACCTGGAGATCATGAGAGACGGTTATGATGATTCTCAGTGAGACTGTGCTGAGCTGTAGGGCTCCTTCATCATTCTCACCTGATGAGGGCGTATGAGGCTCAGGAACTGTTGTGTGAGCAGGAGCAGAAGGTGAGCCAACAGCAGACTCACGCAGAGGTTGATTCGAGCCACATTATTCACTCCAGGACTCCACTGACAAAGGGCAAAGGTCAACAGGGCCAAACTGAAGAACACCAGCCCCACGATCACACACACCAAATTCAACAGGTCCAGCAGTGAGTCGCTCTGAGAAAACATGTCAGAGTACATGAGTGCCAAATCTGTGCTGTTCCTCAATGCTCACTATAAATGTTCTCGTACCTCTGATGGGCGGCTGGTTTGCATGATGAGAGCGAATGTGGACAGATGAACACAGGAACACACAGTGTAGTTGCTGTTGGTCTCTAAAACAGAACAACCATCTACAATCCACTCGCTGATATATTCCAGTACACACAGGACAGGGAACCGTTGGGGTCAAACTCCTGCAGAAAGAAGAAAGAACATGCAGAAAATATAACAACACTGAATATTAGATGTTTTCAGATGTTCATCAGTTCTCAGGTTGGACAAAAACACATTTCAGTCTCTCACTCTGATGTGTTTGAGGGTGAAGTTGACTGGTTTGGTGAGTTTAGTGTTGGTGGTTTTGGGAAGAGTAGCTGAGATCACAGTGGACATCATGGTTTTAATCGTGTCATTTGATATGTTGAAGAAGTCTGGCTTCAGTAGATTCTCCATTGTGTTATAACTCATGAAAGCCACAGCAGCTGATCCTGTGTGACAGAAACAGAAGAAACTTGTATTTAACACAATAAAAATCTTTGGTAAATGTGGTTTAGTGATATATATTCTAAAAATGTTTTTATTAAAAATGTTGTATTATAACACATATCACATACTTGTTTCATTGTTGTTCTTGGCGATCCCAATGAGATCGATGTCCACAGAAGAATTTGTCGTGTCAAGTCGAGGGATTTTATCTAAGGTGACATTGGGTCCAACCATGAAGACTTCAACCTCTGATTTAGAAAATAAGCAGTTATGTTTTGTTTTTTGTTTTTATTAAAGTTTATTCAATCTGCACAAATGTGCAAAAAACAAAACAATAAAAAGACTAAAATAAAATAACTATTTGATCTAATTACTAGTTTGAACTAATCAGTTTACTTCGTACACAGCAAAATCCCAAGAGTTAAATTAAGTCAATCTGGTAATGCTGTTTGAGTTGTTTAATCCTCCTCTGCTGAGATTTTGTCAGAACATCTTCAGTTAATTAATCTTAGGGTACATTTACACGACAACGATATGCTTAAAACTCAGAAGTGTTTCCTTTGAGTTTTCAGGCACCCAAACTGACTCTTTGTTGTCGTGGAAACGAACGGCCAAAAGTTTCAAGTTTTTAGTTGAAAACGGTGTCGTGTAAACAGACCCTATAGGCTGTGGCTGAAGCAGGTGTTCATCACTAATGCTCAATCATCTCTTAATTAATCACTTAATTATCTCATTAACTTTAACACTTTTAACACTCTTTAGATTGGGACAATATGTACTCTGAGCGGTGTTGATTTAACACTAGGGATTTTGCTGTGTGCCTGTAAGGTTGTAGTAATCATGAAGACATTGATTAGCTTGTTCAGGTGTGTTTGATTAGGGTTGGAGCTAAACTCCAGGAAAGTGGATGTCGTGGTCCAGAGTTGAGAACCCCTGCTCTAGACTATATAAACTCCCTGATATCATATATAAGCTCAGTTTCATCATCAATAATAACAGTTTCTCCACTCACCAACAGCAGCAAGAGTAAAACTGACATTGTCACTTATGTCTGTCGGCTTCAATGTAGAGATGAGTTTCTCGTTGACTTTTAACACACGGTTTCCATAGTAGGTTAGTTCAGCTGGGCTGAGTGATGATGAAGACTCTAAAAACTTTCCTGAAGCGTTGAAGACCATATTCAAAATATCGGCCACAGTCTAATTTATTGATCAGAAAAATAAGACTACTGTACATGTAAATATTAAGAAACCCAATTAATCAGACCTGTGATGTCAATCATGTAACTGACAATTACATTTGATTTGATTATTTTATAAATAAATAAAAATACACTTGAAGACTTACAGTCAAAGGAAGCTCTTGATCTGTAATGTTCTCGATCTGCTCTAGAAGATTTTGAAGGCATTCAGTCAGAATCTGAAATTGAAATTGAGAAGACAGAATTTGACAATGTGTGAGCGATGACTTTAACCGGATATGCTGAGTGCCTCTGAAATGAGACACAGACAGTGTTTTTCAACGAATTTCTTTAACAAATGATTCAGTGACATATATTTTTTAAACATTTGTCGCCACCTACTTTTCTAAAGGTGCTTTTCTGTATGTTGTTTGCTACAGTGGTTGAAATGGACAGCTTTGTGGACAGCTGTCTCTGCGCATTAAATATTCTCCCCATATTACCAGCAAACCAATGAGAATGCAGAACAATGACGACAGAGAGAATAGGCTTCAAAGCTATTGTGGACCCGCTTACCCAAAACCCTCCGTAAATTACAGTGGTTTGGCAAATAAATGAATGACGGACAGTTACGCATTTCCAACATTTTCCGTATTTCCAAGCATGTAAGCTTTATGTTACACCTCAAATAACAAGGGAATTTGTAGTAATTTATAGTGTTAATTAATTAGCGAGTCCACAAACTCATTCTTTCAATTGGCTTTTGTATGCAGAGTATTCACAGCTTATATGGACTGAATGCCCCCATAAACCATCAGTAATTATTAGAAAAGCACATTCATATTTCAGATTACACACATATCTAAAATGCACATGTTATTGCACTGCTTCAGTTTGGACTATTATTGATAGGAGCTGTGAGTCTCTCCAACTTCAATTTCAGAAACTCAACTTACGTTGCATCCTTCCAGCAGCGTTATATTTATACCTGCAATGACAGAAATCAGCATGAAGACAATAATATAATAAAGTGCAAAACTTTGAAAAACATCTATTTTATTAAGCAGCAATTTCAGCAAGATTATGGATTCAGCAAGATTTCAGCAGTTGTGGACTAATGGTGAGAGCAGTGGTTCCAACTTTTTAGAGTGGTGTACCTCCTTCTGCGTACTTGGGCTGCTATAATTAATAAAGTAAACCTAACTCAGAAATTAGGCTCTATATGAGTTCAGTGATTCAGGTCAAATGATTGTGAAATAATGATTATGTCAAAACACAACCAACACCATCAGATCACCTTTTCTATTTGTTCATCTGGCTGTAATAACTCATGTACAGCAGCCAAACAAAACAGGCTGCTGTAATCAACAAGGTAAACCTAATTCTCTAAATGAGTTTTGTGTTTCAGGTCAAATGACGATTCTGACAAAACATAACCAATACCACCTGATCAGCTTTTCTCTTCATTCATCTGAGAGTTATAACTCAGATACAACAGCCAGAAAAAAATCTTACATTATCAGTTTAAGGGCCAAGAGCCCACCTAAAGCAAACACTGATAACTATAATGGTGACTTTAAAAAAAGAAAAATTCTCCTTGATTATTCTGCTTGTTAACATCAGGTGTCTTCAATAATGGTCTACCTTTAACACTCTTGAGTTTTTGCTGTGCAGCTGATTTCACTAATAAGTTCTCTCTCCTGCTGAATTAACAAATCCAGGTGATTTCAACAAAATACTGAGGAGGACTGCATGATATGATATCGGTGTGATGGAATCGTGAGGAGTCCATGGGGAATGGTTACCGGGCAGAATCTCCATCACTATCCTATGATCACCCAAATCACGGCACCCGAGGGTGGAGTGTAGAAATGGGAACTCCACCTTCGCGAACAAAGGTGAGTCTAGATCTCAACACGAGACAGTCACGTTCCCGCAATGAGAACACAAACTATCCACAAAAGCTGCTTCAGCATGCTGTGAGCCCAAACACGTGATGCAACAATTGTGACCGTCTCAGGGGGACAGGGAACGGGCGCATCCAGAAACGCACGGGCAGAATGACATCTTGAAAAAGACGCAAACGCATCCGTGTTGCTCTTTCAGGAATTTAACACTCTCACCAGTGCCGGAGCACACAGGGGAATAATTGCAGCAACACTGACAGGGATAGTACAGCCTGTACCAGTGAAAAACTCACTCCCTTCGCCCTCAACCGGCCGTCAGACAAACAAGCACAAACAAAGATTTGTTTTGCTGTTAAAACAGCAGTTGAAACCTTAAAAAAGCTCACGATCACCGCTGTCATGCGCTGTAAACACCAGCACACCGGGAAAGACATACTGAAGAAGCACCGACACACTCGCTCATTGTGAGACAACACTCTTCAGAGACATCAGAAAATCCAATCGGCTCCAAAGCGAAAGACAACTGGTGCGTGCATTCACTTCCATATTTATACTCTCGCTGCGCTGCAGGGCGTGTGATGCAATTCACACACGCCAATGTCCATTGGCTCATTTTTACAATACTCGAAGATGACAGGCTCCCTAGCTTGATCCAAATCAGTCAACACGTTGATTACGTCGAACGTTCCCGACTGAAAGGGAACCACGATTTTGTATTAATGTAGGTAAGAATTTGTGCATGCAACAAGTAAGATGTGCATTTGTGGATGAGGTGACATGCGTGACATTCATTGATTCTGGTGTCAATATTTAGCCTGGGAAAACCCAGACAACTTTCGGCAAATTTAGATTTGCTCTGCAAGTAGTCTGGCAAAGAGCTCATTCAAGCCCATTTCCATGCCGTCGAAATCGTGGCACCAATCAGAAACGTTGAGGCGGGCTTTACACGATGACGATCGCTCTGATTGGTTTTAGGTCTAGCCTATCCAATTGCGCCCAGAGGCATTTGAGTGACGTCCGTTGGTGACGCCCCTTTGGAAATGAGTTATTAAAGAAGCTTTGCCAGACCATAGCTCAGTTACTACTGAGAATGGTCTGGTTTTAACCAGGCTAGTCGATATTGTGTAGGTCTACTAAATTTGGTGCTTCAATATCACTCACATTAAGCGTCTTAAATGGGGAAGAACGCTTGATTACGCTGCCATTGTCTGTTTTAGCAACTACTGTCATCTAGTGGTAGCAGGTTTTCTCACACAGCTGTGTGTTGATCGTGCAAGGCTAAACCAGCGAAATGAAAGTCTCAAAATCCAAATGAATCAAATAGGATTGACTCAGAAACGAGTCAAAGAATGCACGCATGTCACTTCATCCACAAATGCACATCTTACTTGTTGCATGCACAAATTCTGGCCTACATTAATACAAAATCGAGGTTTTGTATTTACAACTATGTCTCTATTTGTAGAAAATGCTGCACATTCATGTGATTCTGGATTGTGCACACACAAGTTGTATTGTATTAGTTTAAATGTAGTGACGCACATTTGTGAATTTGTCAAATAGACGGGTAGTTGTGCACACATTAATAACTAGCACCAGGCCTATTCATTTGTAGTTGTTTGTGTGTGGGTTGTGAAATGCTTTAAAACAGCGAAAACAAAGTCTCAAAATCCAAATGAATCAAATGAGATTGACTCAGAAAAGACACCAATGAATGCACGCGTGTCACCTGATCCACACATGCACATCTTCTTTGTTTAATACAATGAAAATTTGTATTCACAAAAATGTCTCTATTTGTACAAATTGCTACACATTCATTCCATTTTGAATTTTGCTCACGCAAGTTGAAAGGCATTTAGTTGTGGATAGTAAAACATATCTGCAACATTAATCAAGTTTGTTGATAATTGTGCTTGCACGTGTTAATCATTTTGATACTATATTCATTCCATACAAGCACACTCACTCACACATATGGTACAGATCATCACATTCATCAATAAATAAGCCAATAGAGACACAGTGTGTAACATTACCAGGTGAGATGGTCACTGGTGTGACAGTTGTAGGGCTGGTGTTAATGCTGCCAGTGTCTGAAAGTTTGGATGAATAGTGATTAATGAACAGAGACACACATTTCATGAATGTGTAGAAAGAGCTCATGTGAATATAATTACCTGCACAGTATGCAAAATCACAGAAAGGTGGACTAACCAGCTCATAGACATAATAATTGCATGGACAGGCTTTGACTTTAATGGCAAAAGACCAGTAATGGCAGCAGTTATTATCATAAATACCGCAGACAAGTCGAGTGACGACTCCATCTGTTACTGTTGGGTGTCCATCACGTATCCACAGTGGGATAGCAGTGCCACAGCTGAACTGAGCAACACATGTGTCTGGGATATGAGCGCTAGTGTTGTTAATGAAGAGACGATACCAGCCGCTCCAGGAGACATAGTAGTCACACATGGAGATATATCCACTATTGATGGATCTCCATGTATCGTTCAGCACAGTGTAGTTGTTGCAGGGGTCTGCAGAGAGATTATCTGTTATGAAAATATATTAAGAAATCATTACGTTATTGTTAATAAAATGTTGTTGTTATAAAATCTATTCAGAAGTGCAGCTTTAGTCATTACTATACATAACTATATTTTAATTTCCAATTAACAAAATATTACTTCATAAATTGGAAGCAGAACTGCTCGAGTTACACAGCACAAGTGAACATTATAGCAGCCGATCACACACAGTATCCTTCAAAAATGTAGAAAATAATGACTAATCACCAGAAACAGATTGATTTCCCGAGATGTATATGTTAATACCAATCCAAATTATTGGACATTTCAGCACATTACCAACGGCGGTTGTCTCTTGTGTGACAGTTACAGAGGCCAAGAGATCTGACATAAAAATGATAATGAAAACACATAATTAATAATTAATTAAAAAAGTGTGTGTCACATATTAAGAGGGATTCATTAGATCATCAAAAACACATCATTTGATCAATGAAGGCCCACTCTTATAAAGTCTTATTTAGCATCTTCTGTGTTGAGCTTGGGGAGGATTTAAACATGATGAAATGTTTTAATCAGATTGGAAACGCATAATAAAATTAGCCCAAATACTTCTTAAACAAACACGTGGACCTACATGTGTTATTATCACAAAAATAAATAAATGAGCAAAAAACACTGCTTATTGACTTACACAGCAGAACAGAGATGATAGTCTGTGCTCTTATAAAACCTGTCATGAAATATGAAGAAAAAAAAATCAATAAAAACTAATGAAAATGTATTTGATTAAATTGCAATTTTGAGTTTGAGAAACCTACATTTATCATCTGTCATAAATGTTTTTGCAGCAGTGAAAAGCACTTTTATAATAAACTCACCTTTATGAAGAGAGAGAGACATTTTCAGTTTGGTCACACCGGTGTGTTCCTCTTTATATTAAAACAGTTCAGATGATGAGTTTCCTTCACAGTTTAGAGAGAGAGAGAGAACAGACAAATTACCCGAGATATTTATGCATGACTTTAGATTGTTGCATGACTTTGCATGACTTTAGTCAAACACACATGGAAATCCCACTGTATTTGTGAGTTTACAGTACATGTTGCAACAGTCATAAATGAGGAGAGTCTGTAATGATTTAGAGACACACGATGGTGCCATTAAGCTACTCTATCTCTTTTGTTATAGTGAAAAGAAAGAGAGAATGAAGAGGTTTGTGTGTGTTTTTATTGCAGGGCCGTCTCTAGACTTTTTTATGGAGAACGAGTCCCAGTGAAAAACAGTAAAATATTACTGATATAAATCCTTGGTTGATGGTGGAGATTAAATTATACCATCCTGCTCATCATTCACTGATATTTCCAGAGGTGTAAAATACTTTACTTGAGTACAATTAAAAATCAGTACTTTTACTTTTACTTAATTAAAATTTTTAAGAAAAAAAAAAGTACTTTTTACTCCTTACAATTTTATTTATAGTCAAAAAGTACTTCTTTTTTGGAGATCACTTCATTCTATTTTCCCTTGCTGTTACCAAACCAATTGAATTACGCTGATGCCTAGTTTAATTTATATGTCATTTATTCTGCCAATGAGATTCGTTTTCACATTTCACCAGATTGGTCAGACATGTTCATTGGTCCTTTGGAAGTGACATCATGTCACATCTATTACCACAATGCACAGCACCTTGACCTGGAAATTAGAGAAATTATAACAGTCAATCACAGGGGGGCAATCCAGCAGCCGGAAAACATACCACCCCCGGGGGCCGCCATTGGCTAACAAGCCTTCACCTGCTGTTAGCATCCCATTGACTCCCATTCATTTTGGCGTCACTTTGACAGCGAATAACTTTACATCTCCATTACCTTGTATCTTACGTTATGTCCCTGTAGAAGCAGTTTTTGTAAAAAATAGGCTAACGATTGCGTCATAACCACACGACTCTCTTGAAATTACCGTATAGACAGGAGGAGAAGCTCGCAGTCAATCGGGGGGACGTGGAGGCATAAAGTCCAATAAAGTCAAGGGAGAAGCCCATAGAGAGTCATAAAGTTGCTCCTGCTCCTAGCTCATGGACAGCTCCTACTCACGCTCTCCGTCTCTGCAAGTTAGATTTCTCTTGGCACAGCTACTAGAAGACTTACAACTGTCAGACGGGTTGCTCACGTCACATCTACGCCATCAAGCTCAGTTTGAGTCTGCGCAGTACGCTCAGCCAACAAGAAGTGAGTGCTTCTAATTTGCTTCACTTTTCTCTGTTGAAATCTATGGGGTCGCTGTGTCCATTTCTTATACTGTCTATGGTCAATCAGTGGAAGAAAATGGAGGAAGAACGTGATTTAGCTGCGAACACAGTCCAAAATCAGCCACAGGATCAAGAGCACCCGTGGCTGTACCTTAGCGAATTCTTTTCTTTTAGGGCGCTTTCACACTTGGTTCGATTGCCTGTTCCGAACCCGAGTTCGATTGCTCCCCCTGCCCCCGATGGACTGTGTTCACATTATATTATTTCTATCCGAACCGCGGTACGCTTGCATCATCAGGCTGCAGCTGGCGTAATGGTGTTGCTTGGTAACCGTGAATGAAAAGGCGCCCAAATGGATAGACTTGCTTGGTTGACATTTTTTTTTTTTTTTTTTTTTACCTTTGGTTTTGTTTTCAACATAGACATACAGAAACACACTTGCGTCTGTCTGCCGCAAAAATTCTGAAAACGTTTCAAAGACAGCGGGCTGTCCGCCGAAGACATATTATACGTCATCAATAGCGGTTAACTTCCGCGGTTTGGTTCGATTGCGTTCATATCAGCCGCGAACCGTACCCGAGTTCACATGAACAGTACCCGGTACCATGAACAGTGGAATGCGCATGCGTCGCGTCTGAACGCGTTGTTGTCTTTGGAGCTCCATCGATTGATTTATAATTCTTGATTTCTCTTTAAACTCACTTACAACGAACATTTTCTATTTTTCCTCACCTCATAGTTACAACGCGGACTGTTGAGCAGACGCGTCTCAAGCCTATTAGTGATCCAACGTCGGATACTCTTATAGGTTACTCCTGTGGATCACGGCTGAACGCGTCTTCTCCACACTCACTTACAAACAAACATTTTTTCGCCTATCGTGCGTCTACTCTACACCTGTACCACTAAAAAGACGGATTATATCCAAGACTTCAGTCATAAATTAGTATTAATATTGATAGCATCACTGGTAGCGTCGTTGCTAACTTAACTTACTGTCCATCTGTTAAAATGGCGAATATATCAGATGTAAGTAGTCTACCTTTTGGTGCAGGTGAGGACACATTTGAGCTACACGCGTTGCAGTCTGAGCTGGAAGCTGTTGAGAAACAGATCCACGACCTTTTAGTGAGAAAAGCCGAGCTGATAGACCGGCGGTTAGCTCTTGAAACATCACGCGCCGATGCACACAAATCAGTGATCAACGTTACTAACCCGCTGACTCCGACCTCGTCTACTCCGTGCGTTACTCAGCATTGGTCACGAGCGTCGAGGCCGCGATCAGCTATGGTCTCGTTTACGCCGGCTCCAACATGCCACCACGAAGCCTGGATATTTCCGCAGCGGAAGACGCGAGTCAGGTCTAGACCAAGAAAACTCTCTCCGACCCTCCCGGTTTTCGAGATATCCACACAAAACCGCTTCTCCCCTCTTCGCGAAACAGAACGCGATGCTGTGATCATCGGTGATTCCATCGTTCGACACGTACAAGCTACGTTACATAAAAGTAAGGTGCATAGTCATTGCTTTCCTGGTGCTCGTGTTTCTGAAATCGCTGCTCACGTTCCCGAGATTCTGAACGAGCGCGTCGGAACTGTGGTCCTGCACGCGGGAGGGGCCGACATCAGGCTGCGACAGACAGAGGTTCTGAAGAAAGACAGGAATCTGATCGATACGGTACGCAGCACATCGCCTGATATAACGATCATTGTGTCAGGACTGCTTCCCACGTACCGACTAGGTCATGAAAAGTTTAGTAGACTATTCGCGCTAAATGAATGGTTAATGTCATGGTGCAATGAGCAGAAACTGCTCTTTGTAAATAATTGGAATCTGTTTTGGGAGCGTCCTAGGCTTTACCGTGCTGATGGCTTACACCCAAGCAGATTCGGATCGGATCTTCTGTCAGATAACATCTCCAAAATGTTAAATACCTTTTGACTAGTAACCAAAAGTTCAAATCATAGTCTCTGCTGCACCAAATTAACTGATATAAATAGTGTAGAACATTGCATAGAAACTGTGTCTATTCCTCGTTTAGTGAGATCAAATAATAAATCTACTGCAGGATCTAGAAAAAATCTAATTGTTATTAAACCAGAAAATGTTGCTATTAGTAACCAAAAACAATTTCTAAAGCTAGGTCTTCTAAACATTAGATCACTCACACCTAAGGCAGTTATTGTAAATGAAATAGTCACGGATAATAGCTTCGATGTACTTTGCCTTACTGAAACTTGGCTTAAACATAATGATTATTTCGGTCTAAATGAGTCTACTCCATCAGGATACTCCTATAAGCACGAACCCCGTCTGATTGGTCGTGGCGGTGGTGTTGCAGCGGTCTATAGAGATATTCTCAATGTTACTCAGAAAACGGGTTATAAGTTTATTTCGTTTGAAATACTTGTACTAAATATTACGCTCTTAGATGTTAGAAAAAAATCCATATTATCTCTAGCCTTGGCTACCGTATATAGACCGCCTGGGCCTTACGCTGATTTCCTAAAAGAGTTTGCAGATTTTCTCTCAGATCTATTGGTCAATGTAGATAAAGCATTAATTGTTGGAGATTTTAACATACACGTAGATAATCCAAATGATGCGTTAGGGGCTGCGTTTATAGATTTATTAAATTCCTTTGGGGTCAAACAAAACGTCACCGGACCAACTCATCGTCTTAATCACACACTCGATTTAATTATATCATATGGAACCGATCCAACCGATATAGATATCATTCCACAAAGTGATGATGTCACTGACCATTACTTGGTAACTTGCATATTACGTACTGCTGTAATATGTCATGCGGCGCCGCGTTTTCGACCAGGCAGAACAATCCTTCCATCCACCATAGATAATTTCTCGAGTTGCTTGTCTGATCTGTCTCAGCTGCTGCCTGAACCCAAACAAACAGATGAACTAGAAGAACTAACTAGCACTATGATTCAGATTCAAAGAACACAGGATAAGATGTTACTATCCTTTGTGCAAGCATTTCCAAGAGTTCATGAACAGAGAGCCTGATGAAATCAAACAAACAGATGAACTAGAAGAACTAACTAGCACTATGAGCACCATTCTCTCTAGAACATTGGATGTTGTTGCACCCATTAGATTAAAAAAGGTCACAGAGAAAATTAAAGCACCATGGTACAATAATACTACGCATGTTCTAAAGAGAGAAACCCGTAATTTAGAGCGTAAATGGAAACAAACTAATTTAGAGGTCTTTAGAATCGCGTGGAAAGACAGTATGTCACGTTATAAAAAGGCCCTAAAAGCGGCCAGGGCTGAGCATCTCCGCAAACTAATAGAAAACAACCAAAACAATCCTAGGTTTTTATTTAACACCGTGGCTAGACTAACAAATAAACAGACGTCACCCGAACAAAATATCCCGTTACAGTTTAGTAGTAATGATTTCATGAACTTCTTCACTGAGAAAATAGAAAACATCAGAACCACAATTGTAAACGTTCAATCCTTAATCGCACCTTATAATTCAGCCTCAATTTCCCCCCCGCAAGAACAATTACAGTGCTTTACAACTATAGAACAAAAATAGTTAAATAAACTTATCACTTCATCTAAAACAACAACATGTTTATTAGATCCTATACCAACTAAACTACTGAAGGAAGTGTTACCTGTAGTGGAAGAGCCTCTCCTCAATATTATTAACTCGTCTTTATCTTTAGGTCATGTTCCAAGAACATTTAAACTGGCAGTGATAAAACCTCTCATTAAGAAACCACAATTAGACCCGCATAATCTAGCAAATTATAGACCCATTTCAAATCTACCTTTTATGTCTAAAATACTAGAAAAAGTTGTGTCCACTCAACTGGGCTCTTTCTTGCAAGAAAATGATATCTATGAAAAGTTTCAGTCAGGATTCAGGCCGCATCATAGCACTGAAACTGCGCTCGTTAAAATTACAAATGATTTACTCTTAGCTTCTGACCAAGGCTGCATCTCAATACTAGTTTTACTTGATCTAAGTGCTGCGTTCGATACTATAGATCATACAATACTCTTAGATCGACTACAAAATTATACTGGTGTTCAAGGACAAGCATTAAGCTGGTTTAGATCATACTTATCAGACCGCTACCATTTTGTCTATTTAAATGGAGAAAAATCGATCATAATTCCAGTAAACTATGGAGTGCCGCAGGGATCTGTGTTGGGCCCTCTGTTATTCTCAATATATATGCTGCCACTTGGAAATATTATAAGGAAACATGGAATTAGTTTCCATTGTTATGCTGATGACACTCAAATATATATTTCATCACGGCCGGATGAAAACGCTAAATTATCCAAATTGACAGAGTGTGTTAAAGATATAAAAGATTGGATGACGCGTAATTTTCTATTATTAAATCCAGACAAGACAGAGGTAATACTTATCGGTTCAAAAAAACGCCCACAGAACCTCTCACAATACAACTTTGACATCGTAGGATGTCCTGTTACTTTATCCTCTACAGTAAAAGACCTGGGTGTTATACTCGATTGTAACCTGTCTTTTGAAAATCATATTTCGTATGTTACAAAAACAGCCTTTTTCCACCTTAGAAACATTGCTAAGCTACGTAATATGCTATCAGTTTCTGATGCAGAAAAGTTAGTTCATGCATTCATGACCTCGAGACTAGATTACTGTAATGCTTTATTAGCCGGTTGTCCTGCATCCTCAATAAACAAGCTACAGTTAGTCCAAAATGCAGCTGCTAGAGTTCTTACTAGATCAAGAAAATATGATCATATAACACCGATTTTATCATCACTACATTGGCTACCTATAAAGTTCCGTATTAATTATAAGGTATTGCTACTGACTTATAAAGCCCTAAACGGCTTAGCTCCAGTCTATTTAGCGGATCTTCTATCACCCTATAATCCATCGCGCTCTTTAAGATCAATAAATTCAAGGCTTTTGGTCATACCTAGGATATCCAGATCAACCAAAGGAGGGAGAGCATTTTCACATTTGGCTCCAAAACTCTGGAATAGCCTTCCTGATACTGTTCGTTGCTCGGACTCACTCTCCCAGTTTAAAACTAGATTAAAGACGCATCTTTTCAGCCAGGCATTCATATAATATTGTTAATCTCACAGTTTCAAACTACAATCCGGCCTCTAGTTCATAAATGCCAGAGGAGAACTGGCCCCCGACTGAGCCTGGGTTCTCCCAAGGTTTTTTTTTTTTCTCCATTTGGTCACCTGATGGAGTTTTAGGACACCATTAGGCTGCTTGATGGAGTTTTTTTCGGTTCCTTGCCACTGTTGCCTTTGGCTTGCTCAGTTGGGGATATTTTGGGGATATTTAATTTTATTCTATCAATCAATAAATTCCACTAGAAACAAACTTTGTTGTATTATTTTATTTTAATACTGTGAAGCTGCTTTGATACAATCTGTATTGTGAAAAGCGCTATACAAATATACTTGATATTGATATTGATATTGATACCCCAGAACACCTTTTTAAGCGGACTCGAGTACGGTTCGCGGGTGCGCACCCGAGTTCGGAAGACGGCATTCACATCATCCAAACGAACTAAACTCTGACGTCATTTGAACCCGGGTGCGCACCAGAAGTGCTAGTTTGAAAGCACCCTTAGTGGTAAAAGCATGTTTAGTGGATTGTTTAAAGCATGTTGCATACTGGCATTAGATAGTAGTCTTATAGTTTGATAACTGAATACAATTAAATACAAACAGTTCTAAAGCAGGATAAAACCTTGTATGTGGTTCATTCACTTCATGATTTTAGAGATTAAAAGCTTAAACAAGAATCTTTAGTTTTCATTCTTTCTGTTACTTTTACTTCTTTAATACTCAAGTACAATTTTAATGTGGTACTTTTTTACTTTTACTCGAGTACGATTCTGGCCAGATACTCTTACTTTTAATTGAGTAAAATTTTCCCTCAGTACTTGTACTTTCACTTGAGTAACATTTTTGAGTACTTTTTACACCTCTGGATATTTCAACTATCATGTAATATGTGTTTTCTGTCAGAACTAGCCATTTGCGAATAAATCACTATTGATCTAATTGGGGCCGTTTACACAACACTGTTTTCAACTAAAAACTGAAAAATTGTATGTCTTTTGGGGGACTGAAAAGCAACTTTTGAAAACAGGTTTCAAAGAGCAAGTTTTTGAAAACGATAACGTTATCATCTCTATGATGTTTTACTTAAAAATGTGAATCTATGAAATGTTGACAACATGCACACGCATATTACGTGTTTACTGTAGTAAAATAAAGCATATGTGTGCAGACGTTTAGGCTGCGTCTGAAATACTCTCTTGAGTACTTAACGTGTAAACACTGTAGCATATATGGGCTATGAATCATTCGTTCGTTTGTTCTGAATTAACAAATTCGGACTCTCCGTGTTTTCTAAGCACATTTCTTCTAAAAAAACATTCTTTGCTAAGCTTACTAAAGCTTGTAACCTCCTGACTCCCAAATACAAATCATACGCCGGCTCCAGAGAGACTGGAGCAAATGGACTTTTACGACACTAAATTGCACCTCAGAGACACTCCAGAACCTGAAACCAACATTCTTCGTCCCCTGTGGGGAGCCTCAAACAGACCCACAGAGAGATAACAAAACTTTCTGTTAACACGTACACACACAAACACTCGTGGACTTTGAAACATAAATTTCCACACATGTGATCCAATAGCAATGTTTTTGATATGTATTTTTATGTGTGTATAATTTCCATGGCAGATTGAGATGTCTATGTTCTATCATAGAATCAATTGACACCTAAAATGCATATCTGTATTCCGATATTCTGTACACACTATTTCTGGTATCATTCTAATCGTAGTGATCTCACGGAATTGCATATATGTATGAGATTACAATGAAATGTATTCTTATGGGTATTATCTTTCTAAAAGAGGAAATACGAATCCTATCTCTCACACAACAAAGTCAAAGTAAGCGTTTCTTCACAAACAAAGAAACTTTTTCCCACTTCAGATCAGAAGATCCGATTTGCTGTTGTCCCAAAAAGAGGGCGTAAGCAGATGTCCTTTAAAAGTAGAGACCCTCTCCTCTTCCCGCTCTCTCTCTTACCCTTCTTCCTCTTCTCCCCCGCGCAACGCTTCTCCAAGGAACATCTGAAAAGGCTCCGGCACCAACACATGTTCGAGTCGTAGCTGCCGTTCTTTGCAACTAAGTTATATATATTTGCCTCTTCCTTCACGGGAGATGAATCTTATTTTCCGGTAAACGTTACATTCAGTGAGCCTTTTAAGCTTCCCGCGACACCGGAAGACACAGCACAAACAGGACACCGTCCGCGCTTCCTGCCTCTCAGCATCACCCGAACAGAGAACAAACTTGAAAGTATATTGATCTCTATAAAAGCTGATTCCAGGTGCCTCTTGAAATTAGGTTTCTGTCTGTAATAATTACTAGCTACTTTCTCTCTCTCTCCTTATTTTCTCTCTTTCATTTCATTCCGTCTGATCACGTTATTTCTTATGTTCTTGTTTGTTTAAATGTTTGTTTGTTTTATTGTTTGCATTTTTACGTACGTTTATATTTGTAGCTCATATAATCTCTCTAGTTTTTACATTTATTAAAAACCCATTCATACTTTGACTGTCTCTGTGTTTGAAAACCCACCTTTATGAAGTCAATGAAATGAAAAAATCAAATTAAGCTACAAGCTCGATATTATAGACTACCTTGAGTAGTTTTTAATTCATAAACTCAGAAAGTTTGATGTTCGTGGCCAGAAGATAAAACTTTCTTGGAGTTTGTAAACACGGTAATACCCTTGCTGATCTGTGATAAGCTATCTTACATACATTTGCTGGACAAGTGACTGATTTGATAAACGAGACCAGGCCAGTCAAGAGGTAAATACCGATAATTGATAAAGTAAATGTATATGCGATTTATGAATTATGACCATGAGTTATGATTATTAATATTTCCAAAATTCCCTATATCCTTGAGCTAAATCGCATTGACCCAGAGTCATTTACATTACAACACCCTAAAAGGCATGATCACTTTAGCATATTTAAACGAAATCTCACGGGCAAAAAAAAAAAAAAGTCCATTGTCTCGTCAATGGTGTAGTGATGAAACTCTCACACAGATGGCACTTTTTAAAAGCGGGTTTATATTGAAATGACTGAATTTCGTCTGGGAAAATTCGCCAAGCAACGGTAAATTATACATCCAAAAACAGTGACAAAAAAGATTATCAAAATATGGAGACACTTTTTGATAGGGGGTTGTTCCTCAGTAGATATGAAATGTTAAAAAAGCTCCTGGTTTATAAGCTTCAGGGATTTAAGTGTCTTTATTCAAAACTGTAAACAATTTAAATTGATGAACTAAATGTAGACTTTTAAAGCGATTTTGGCTTGCTGAGCAAAAGCTGATGTTGTACAGTGCAGTTTTTGTAATTGATCGAGCATTGATCAAGCTGTTTACAATGTACATTATGTACACATCAGTTTTTTGTTTTGTTTTGTTTAAAAAAAAAAAAAAATTTAGAGACTAGCCTAAGCTAAACTAAAGACTGTGATGGTGAGAGCTGTTCATGATAGCTGTGTTACGGTTAGAGATATTGAACACAGGCTGATTTTGACTTCATGTCTCTCTGTAACCCTTGCAACATTAAACAGTCCTTTTAAATTACGAATATTAACCAAATTACTCAAAATAACACACAGATCACAGTTCAGTGTATATGATGCAGAATAGTTGTTTTGAAATGGCTGACGGTTCATCATCATCATCATGAATATCAGAGATTATGATCTGAAGCTGAGGATTTCCCCTGCACCAGTGTTGTATAAAGTACTAGAAAGCAATACTTGAGTAAAAGTACAAGTATCATACTAGAAAAAGACTTTGGTAGAAGTGAAAGTTACCTTTTAGAATATTACTTAAGTAAAAGTCTTAAAGTATCTGATATATACTGTACTTAAGTATCAAAAGTAATTTTCTGATATTTAATGTACTTAAGTAATTGAAGTAAAAGTTTTTTTTTTTTTTTTTACAGCAAGCGGTTAGAACTTGATTGTGAACTTGATTGTGGCTTTATTGTGGCTTTATTGTGGGGTGGATGGGGGGGTTGTTGGGATGTAAAAAAATAATCTTGCATCACAACACAAGATAGGCATTAATTTTTCTCAAGAAAAAAAATCTCACCTAATGCTGTAAACATACAGAGAGCCCTATCAGCTGGTAGTATTATTTAAGGTTAACAACTTTATTTAATTATATAAGTAAAAATATAATAAATATGTAAAATAGTACACATATTTAGCTAAATACTCTCTATAGCTCTTTTTCTAGCCAACTAACCTTCTATAGCCTATATTATGGTCATCAAATGGCTTTCCTGAGGTAAATGTTATGTGACATAGCTAATTGTTCTCCAGGTGTTTTACTGACCCCTTTCCACGGTTGAAAAACACTGATTGATCGATATTATGTATGATGAATATACATTTCGGTAAGTTGTACTGTTTCTTTTCATTCGTGTTTATTTACTATTAGCAGCTAGCTAGTAGAGATGATCGGTTCACGTGCGCTAGGGATCTGTCACGTCACATTTACAAGCACCAAAACGGTATTTATTGTTTGAATGGGAGGCCAAGATGGCGCCATTCCAAGCAGACACGCTGCGCTCTTAATCCTCAGACATCATCGTGATATACATGTAATAAGTGAGGAAAACTACTTTTATCTTTTCATTTTGCTAATGATATTAGGGATTAACATTAACTTGTTTTGAAAATTCGGACATATGGGCAAACGCAAAGCGAAACATCACTTTGAGACGAGCATGGAGAAAAATGGAAATATTGCTCCATCCCAACTCTTCGCTTCATATCCCGACGATGCAATGCTGACAGATTTATCCAATGTTTCGACTGAGTCTGTTGAATCAGAGAAATGCTTAGCAACTCCTCTACCTTGCACTCCAGCTAAAAGCCCAGCACCAAAAAAAGGAAAGATTACATCTCCAGACTCTGACTTTAATAAGGTTATGGCCGCTATTCAGTCTCTCTCCGCAAAATGTGAAGTTATTTTTGAAAAGGTTACTTCTATGGAGACAACGGTGAGAAACACTGATCATGCCATGGCCTTTATGAATGAAACTGTTGAAAAACTACTTAAAGATACCGCTAACCACAATGGGAGAATTGTTGCGCTGGAAAAGAAGACCCTAGATCTGAGAGAGGAAAATAAACAACTCAAACTTCAACTGCTGGAGGCCAATAGCTATCGACGAAGATGGGGGCTGAGACTGCAGGGGATGAAGGAGGAAGATCAACAGGAAAACACTCGGGATCTGGTTATCAACATTCTTGGCAAGATCTCTCCGAAAATTGCTGGAGGATGCCCATCTCCGTCTAAAAGAAGATTTGTCACCCGATGAAAGAGCGGCTCGGGCCAAAGCTTGGCCTTTGGTTCAGAAAGCCAGAGAAGAAGGCAAAAGAGCGTCATTCATAGGTGCTTTTGCTTACATTGAAGGTAAAAGAGTTAATGTTGACGTTTAGTTAACACTGAGAGAAAAAGGACACACACTGACAGTTGTTGTTTGAAGTTCATTGGACATTTTATAGTCCCTAATAACTCACAATGTAGTTGTTGTAATATTTGTTGACATCTTGTTGCATGTAAGATCCCGGTGGGTCTATTTGTTTCTTTGTTACGAGAAACTTAACCTAATTTGGGAGGTCCTTACTTTTCTTTTCCTTTTCCTTTTTTTTTTTTTTTTTTTTTTTTTCTTCTTCTTTTTTTTCATTGTTCTTTCTGTTGGATGACAGTTTTTAATTTTGGGAGATTAGATCTTATTTCCCTTAATGTTAGAGGACTAAGGGATATCGATAAAAGGAAGGCACTTTTTCTTTTCATTAAACAAAGGGAGGCTCAAATTATTTTGTTTCAAGAAACTCACTCTTGTGATAATGATTTAAAATTTTGGAAGTCTCAGTGGGGTGATTCTGCTTTTTTTTGTCATGGAACAAACCATTCAGCAGGGGTCGCTATTTTCCTCATTAAGTTGAAAGGAGATATAGTGGAAACAATTTATTCTGGTGAAGGGAGATGGATTATAATCATTGTAAATATTGACAACACGAAATTTATCATTTGCAATGTTTACGGTCATAACAACAACGTCCTAAATGTATCTATGTTTAAGAAACTTAGTTTGATACTTATAAATCTAAAAAGTAAACACACAGATGCTTATTTATTGATAGGAGGAGACTTTAACGAAGCCCCTAACGACTCTGTGGATAGACTCCCCCCAAAGAACAATACATCTAAGGTTTTTGAGTTGCTTTGTGATGATTTACAGGTCACTGATGTTTGGCGCTTTTTACATCCTTATGATAAGGAATATACCTGGACAAATAATGCTCTTACTCGTAAATCACGAATTGATTTTTGGCTACTATCTACTAATGCAATTCAATTTGTTTTGGATACTTTGAGTACTTATGCACCTTTATCAGATCACAAATTAATATTAATTTCTTTAATTGGCAATACAAATAGTTGTAAAAGTATTCGTGGTTATTGGAAATTTAATAATAAGTTACTTTTAGATGCAAAATTTGTAGATTGTGTTAAAAAAACTGCTTCTATTCTGAATGACGAATCTATGAGCCATATTCAAAGATGGGAATTTTTTTCATTTAAAGTTAGACAATTGGCAATGCGTCGAGGTAAAGAACTTAAAAAGGTTAATTCCCAAAGATGTCAAGTTCTTCTTAATGAACTTGAAAAGTTATTGTCTAAAGAAAATCTTAGCCCAGAAGAGGAAACATATCTATCTGATTTGCGAAATGAAATAAATGATTTTTACCTTGAGTTAGCCAAAGGTGCCTTTATAAGATCCAGGGCTAAATGGTTGGAAATGGGAGAGAAAAATACGAGCTATTTCTTTTCTTTGGAAAAAAGAAATATAAAAAGAAACTCTGTAACGGCTTTAAAAATTGATGATAACTAAAACAAAAACCCCTCTGAAATAAATAATTATGTATATTCTTTTTTTAATAAATTATATAGTTCAAATTATAATGTAAATTATGTGAATTCCTTTCTACAAAAAATTAAACATTACATTCCAGTAATTTCAAATGAGTTTAAAACAGTATGTGAAAAGGACCTTACTTTAACCGAACTAACCAACGCAATGCAGTCTATGAAGAAAGGTAAATCCCCTGGCTCAGATGGTCTAACTATTGAATTTTATGCACACTTTTGGGAAATTATCAAGAGACCACTACTTAAAATGTACAACGATTGTATTATCAATGAAGAATTAAGCACTTCTATGAAACAAGGGCTCATCACCCTAATACCAAAACCAGGTAAAGATCTTCTCTCACTTGACAATTGGAGGCCAATCACATTACTAAATTTAGATTACAAAATTATATCTTTAGTTTTTGCCAAAAGACTAAAAACAGGTTTGTCTGAAATAATTAATGAAACGCAAACAGGTTTTATGCCTAAACGACATATAAGCTGTAATATCAGGCTAATCTTAGATCTCATAGATTATGCACATCATATTAATTCGGATGCAATCATATTGTTTCTAGACTTCTACAAAGCGTTCGACACTATTGAACACAAATTTCTATTTTTGACACTAGAGTTGTTTGGTTTTGGAATTTTTTTTAATCAAATTTGTTAAAATGATATATAAGGACATTAATAGCTCGGTTCTTTTACAATTTGATAGTTCTAATAGATTTCCTATTAATAGAGGAGTGAGGCAAGGTTGTGGAATCTCTCCTTTTTTGTTTGTGTTAGTTGTGGAGTTACTCTCTCTGAGTATTCGCAATAATCCTGATATTAAAGGGGTGTCCATTTTTGACCGTGTGATTAAAATTTCACAACTTGCGGATGATACAACCCTGTTTTTAGAGAATACAAATCAGGTTGATAAGGCTCTTGAAACAATTAATGCATTTTCAGAGGCTTCTGGTCTTAATTTAAATATTCCTAAATGCGAAATTCTTTGTTTATTTGACTCTTCTGAAACTTCTGTGAATAATATACCCATTAAAGATAATGTGAAATATCTTGGTATTCATATTTCCAAGAAAATATCTCTTAGACAAGATATGAATTTTCTCCCTAAAATTAAAAAAGCTAAAATAATATTTAACAATTGGCTTCAAAGAGATTTATCTTTTCTTGGTAGAGTTCTTTTAATAAAAGCTGAAGGTCTAGCTCGCTTTATATATCCATCTTTTTCATTATTTGTCCATGAGAATACAGGTAAACAGATTAATAGTTTATTATTTAAGTTTTTTTTGGAAAAACAAACATCAGTATCTGAAGAAACAGGTTTTATGTGGTAAAAAAGCTGAGGGAGGTTTTGAAATGCTTGATTTTTTCGATGTAAATAATACTTTCAAATTGAATTGGGTAAAGAATTGTGTCAATTCTCCAGAGTCTATATGGTATTTTATCCCACATAATATCTATAAAAAAGTGGGAGGGCTTAAGTTTTTACTCACCTGTAATTTCTCTCCTTCTAAGCTTCCTATAAAACTTTCTAAATTCCACGAACAGGCTCTTTTGGCATGGAAACTTTGCTTTGTCCACAATTTCTCCCCTCATAAAGTAAAGCTATGGAACAATGAAACTATTCTGGCAAAGAACAAGTCGATTTTTCTTAAGAATTGGCATGAAAAGGGTATTGATTATCTTTGTGATTTGTTAGATCCACAAGGGAATGTTTATTCTTATTATGATTTCATGTCTAAATATAATTTCCCTGTTATTCATAAGGAATTTCTTACAATGGTAAAAGCTATACCAAATGGACTTGTTCATCTAATGAAATGTCATTTATCATTTGAAGAGATTGTAAAGAGTGATCAGAAATTTCTGATTGAAAACAAGAGCATTTACGACCCAAAATGTAGCAATAAAATTATAAGAAGTTTGTTTCAGTCAAGAAAACGAATTACCCCAAGGGGGTAAAAAAAAGCATGGCTCTTACCTTACAAATTTTGTATCCCCAATAAGGTGAAAGAACTACACTTAAGAATTTTGCATAATATATATCCTACTAACGAAATCACATCTAAATTTGGTAATATTAATTTGGATTGTAATTTCTGTAAAAGCAGTACTGAGTCAATTGATCATCTTTTCTTTAATTGCTCCCTTGTTAAAGAATTTTGGTTGGAATTGTCAAAACTTATTGTTTCAAAATTAAAATTAGATATTGATTTTGTATTGGGAGATGTAATTTGTTATTTTTCTCATTGTAATCATAAAATAGAATATATTGGAAACAAATTTATCTTATTGGCAAAATATTTTATTCATAAATGCAAATTTGCTCTAAAAGTACCCAAATTAAATAATTTTCTGTGTGACTTCAACTACTTAATTTAAGACACTGAAAAGAGTTAACAACAAAAAAAGTGTCAAACTTTTGAAACTATATGATACTTTGTTGTGTGAAATGTAATTTGATTTAATACCTCCTTTTTTCTTTATCTATTGTTTTAATACTTATGTATTTACTGTCTTCCTTTTTCCTTTGTATTGTCGTCCAATGTCATTTAATTGTTGTAATTGTTCAATTTTTTCCTTATTTGTTATTTGATTGTTCATCAGAAAATAAAATAAATAAATAAATTATTGTTTGAATTACGTAATAAAATTGACAGAATCTGAGAGCTGAGATTTTTAACTGCTCTGTCTAGTCTGTCGGTCTCCATGTCCTCTTTGCTTCGCGATTTTTCTGTGCGTGAGAAAATGGATGCGTGGCGTGAGAGCGTGTGAAAAGTGTCAATTGTGTGTGTCTCACGGTGAATGCGTGAGAGTTGGCAGCTCTGCAGGGTGGTCGTCTACGATAACGGGAGGTCCTCCAGTAGGTGCTCGTGCTTCCATGGCGGTTTCAGTTGTGCTTCCTCCTCCTTTGGCATGGCAACAAACAAGCTGAAATAGAGCGCGCGCCGTGCGGAGCGTGCGTAATGCAATCCAGGAGCAGTGATTCGCCAAACCTCCCTTACTGCAGTCGCACACATTTCTTCTGATTTTATTTTGTAGTAACTACTAACGAAGATGCTTAGTGGAAATATATCGGAGTAAAAGTATACATTTTATCTAGAAAATGTAGTGGAGTAAAAGTGAAAGTTGAAATAAATTTAAATAGCGAAGTAAAGTACAGATACGTGAAATTTCTACTTAAGTACAGTAACGAAGTATTTGTACTCCATTACATTACAATACTGCCCTGCACAACATTATGCCTAAATAGCTTGAAACACGTATCACAAACTGATAAATAAAGACCCAACAACTGTGAGATTGATAGTAACACTTAAGCATTTTATCCTCATCTGATATATAAATTATTTCAAGAGTGTCTTACCTGATATGAGTTTATCTTTAAATGATCTTCGGGTGAAGACGCGTGAATATTTCTGAGTCAGAAGTGTAAATGACAATGATCTGCTAATCTTCCAGAGAAAACACATTCTGTTATCTCCTCCTGCTCACATTCAAATTTATATTCAAATTCATACACAAAGACAGAACACATGCCAAGATGCTTTTATACTTATTAAACCAACATCAATACAAAGGTCACGTCTAACAACTTGGGACATTTACTTTGACCTAGACGTTTTAAAGATTTCTCCATGCTCTTCATAAAAAGAAGTCAAATGTCAGATAAATCCCATAGGGATGTATTTTCTGGTGTCCCGGTGGTGCCGATGGTGCTATAAGTGTAGAGAAGATGCCCACTGCCTAGTGCCCATCCCTACACACAAGCACAGCCCTTCACACAGGGCCCGCGCTCATAAAATCGACTCAGGTCGATCGCGCACACAACATAGTAAACGTGCCCGGTTTCTGTAAAAACGAAACCTGCGCGCATTCGCTCTGCTCAGGCAGACAGTGCGCTCAAAGCAGTAAATGTGCCCGCTCCCCCACGCCCACACTTACTCACAGACATTATATGTCCTACGGGACTCGCCCAGCCCTCCCTCGCTCGGTTAAACACCGCAGCGGGGTCGAGCGCGAGCATTCTGCCCGCTGTGATCAGCGCGCTTCCCGCCTCAAATGTCACAGGCATAACGCCTATACTACAGCACACCGAAGCGCTTCTGTCGCCCAGCGAGCAGAGCGCGCTTCGCATCCAACCCCTAGCCACCCACGCGGATGCGTGGGCAGCGCTTCCCGGGGTTTCGGAGTGCTAGACATTGTAAAAGGAGGCTATTCGCTACAGTTTTGTCGACGCCCTCGCCGCTTCACAGCGCGCGTCGAAACCACGGTGAATTCAGAAGTAGCACACCTACTTCGAGCCGAAATATCAAAACTGTTGAGCAAAGGGGCTATAGAGCCTTTATCTCAAGCTCAAAGCGGAGGGGGGCTGTACAGCAGATACTTCCTGGTACCGAAAAAAGACGGGGATCTCAGACCCATACTGGATCTAAGACAGCTGAACAAAGCATTGGCGAAACGCAGTTTCAAAATGCTCACGACCAGAAAAATCCTCGCGCAGATTCGCCGAAAAGACTGGTTTATGTCGATAGATCTGAAGGACGCGTATTTTCAAATACAGATAGCGTGACGCAGGCGATACTTGAGATTCGCCTTCGAGGGCCAGGCCTATCAGTACACAGTCCTACCGTTCGGTTTGTCCCTAGCACCCCGTACATTTACGAGGTGCATGGACGCAGCGCTCGCACCTCTCAGACTCCGAGGCATGCGAGTGCTGATCTATTTGGACGACTGGCTGATTCTAGCTCAATCACGATCAGAGCTCGTGGAGCACAGGACCATTTTATTCAATCACCTCGAGAATCTAGGTCTCAGAGTCAATTGGGCGAAGAGCTCTCTGAACCCCAGTCAGACGATATCGTTTTCTGGGCACAGTTCTGGACTCGCAGTCTATGATAGCGCGGCTGTCATCACAGCGCGTGCTAGACATTCAGCGCACAGCAAGCTTTTTCCGCTGCGGCGCGACCGTCCCGCTCAGGAAATTTCAAAGGATGCTCGGTCTTATGGCCTCAGCATTATCAGTTCTTCAGCTGGGCTTGCTCCGCATGCGCCCTCTGCAGTTCTGATTGAAAGCGCGGGTACCGCACAGAGCGTGGGCATCCGGTCAGCTTTGTCTCAAGGTCGATCAGGTTTGCTTTTCAGCTCTGAAACCTTGGAAAGCAAACGACTGGTACCAATCAGGTGTAAGCCTGGGGACTTCCTCGAGGGTGAAAGTAGTGTCGGCAGATGCCTCCACCTCGGGATGGGGAGCGCTGCTCGAGGGCAGACCGTTCTTCGGCCAGTGGTCAGAACGGGAGAAGCTTCAACATATCAACTGCCTGGAAATGTTGGCAGTGGACAACGCGCTGACGCGTTTTCGTCCTCAGATAAAGGGCCACCACGTCTTAGTCCGCTCGGACAGCATGTCAGTGGTGTCCTACATAAATCGCCAAGGCGGTCTCAGATCCCGAAATTTATACAGACTGGCGAAACGCCTTCTGGTATGGGCTCGGCACAACCTGCGCTCGCTGAGAGCAGTGCACGTGCCTGGGCTTCAGAATTTGGGGCCAGACAGACTGTCCAGTGTAAGAACTGATTTTCCTGCTAAAACAAAACTCACCCTGCAATAACGCCATAAAATGCACCCTGGACAGCAGATAACAAAACAGCAGATAACAAAGACAGAGCACAGAACCTTGTCCTGCCCAAACTTATCTCATTGTCCCCTTGTTTGACTTCAACTCATCCCCCCTCTCCCTCCTCAAGGCATTAAGAATGTCTATATATCACATATGGTGTATCTTGTGAATATGTTGTTTTTCCTTTTCATGTTTGGTGTCATTTTAATGGTCGCAGTGCGATTGGTAAAATGGTCTTAATTTCATTGCAGTCATTGGTTTAATGAGAAAGATTGAGAACTCAGGAGAATCCTGTATCTCTCTGGCTGATATCTCTTTACGATATAAGGATAAGGATAAGGATAAACTTTATTTGTCCCCAAGGGGAAATTTGTCCTGGGCAAGGTGCTACAGTACACTGTTAGACCTTACCGGGTTTTTTTACAGTAAAATACTGGCAACACTGTTGCCAGTAATATACTGTTAATTGTACAGTTCTTTACTGTAATCTACAATTGTTTATTTAAAAATGCACTAAATTAAAATTCAAGTTAACTAATTACACTTGCAGAAACCGATTGCCTTAAATTGACCAACTGTCATTTAAATGTATTAACTAAAATTTATGATGCATTAATAATCTGAGCAAAGTATTACTGTGAACTTCTTTCATTTGAAACCACTAAAAAACTATTGTACACATAAAGAGATTTCCACTGGACCAGCAACTACACAGTCACCGCCTGTTAAATAAAGCAACATGCAGCATATCATCAATGTTTGTAGATCTTCTCCTGGACTGAAGGACAGGCTCTACTCTTCTGCACAACGGTGACCCAAAAAAATAATTTTACAGTAAACTACTGGCAACAGTGTTGCCAGTATATACCTGTTTTATCACTTACAGTTTATTACTGTTAAAATACATTTTGTGGGTGTGTCTTTTTATCTTACACTGTTAACCCTTTCAACCCCACAGGGAAATCCACACTACAAAGAGTAAAAAGTAACATTGACGCAGTGTTGCAGTGAGATAATTAAGTGAATATGTTGAATAATAAGTTAATACGTGAAATAAGTGATTGTTGAGCATTAGTGATGAACACCTGCTGTTAACAAGCAGAATCACTGAAGGAAAGAGGAACACAAGAACAGAAAATAGAGAAACACAAGAACTACAACTGACTTCCAGCCATTACACATTATTACACTTATTATTAACCAGTATGACTTTATTTCTGTCATACATCTACAGAAGTTGTTATTGAGATGTTTAATTGAAAATGTTTGGTTTGAAGGTACCATGATGGAGATCAGTGCTTGCTTTAGTTGGGATGCTGACCCTTGACTTTATAACATTAGTATTCCACTGGCTGAATGAACTGTGTCTTTGCATTTGTGCACATACACACAGTTTGAGAATGATTGCAGTTATACTGATTGTGATGAAAAAATCATTGTATAGCCTGTTCATACACTAAATCTCTTATAGTTTTAATTCTGTATCAAAAGTGTTATATTACCACCACTGTGAATCCATAGTAATAAATTACAATCATAATTTTTAACACATAATGCACAGCCTAAAAATGAAATGTCTACATCTACAATGACTTGTAGAAACACAGAAATATAAAAAATATGCATATGTCTCTCATCAATGGTGGCAATAATTTATTTGTATTTATGTATTCATGCAGCAGTGCATGCTGGGAGTTTTATACAATCCTGGAACCCAGCATGCATTGCGACATGAAACTTTTTATTGTCACCATTGTTGAGAATCATGTGCTGATTGTTGATGTCTGTTTGTGTCTGAGTTAAGCAGGAGTTCAAAAAGTTTTAAAACACTATATTATTGCAATATTATTCAGAATAACTAATTACAGAAACATTGCTGTATTTCACATTATAGATTAACAGATATATAATTAATATGAAAAAAAAGCATTAATCTAAAGCTTTAAACTGGTTAAGATCAGAGAATCAGACATGTCCAGAATGACTATGTAATCATCACAACAGTCATAAACACTTGATCATCTTTCTCTTGACTTTTTCTTGCCATAACACGTTTTACAAACACACAGTTAAAGCAGTCAGAGAAAAACTGATATAATAATGTCAATGGTTCAAGAGACCAACTAAAACAAATACTGATCTCCATCATGGTGATAATAACTTTATTATTTTCAATAAAACATCAACAATTAAATATCTGTTAATTCTCAAGAATAACTTTTGTACAAAAGAAATAATGTTAAACTGGTTTGTAAACTGGTTTCACACTCAGTGTTGCTGGAAGTCAGTTGTAGTTCTTGTGTTTCTCTTTTTTCTGTTCTTGTTTCTCTGTCCTTCAGTGATTCTGCTTATCAGGTGTTCATCAGTGTCTCATATTCACTCACTTCTTTTCATTCAAGTGGACTTTATTAGTGAACTAGGGAATAGTGAATGAGGGTATAGGATGTGATTGGGAAACAGCCCCTGAGTGTTGATTTTGAGCGCTGTTAATTCACAGTATATTCCTGTAGGCTACTTTTGTTTTCTACGGTATATTACTGTTTTAATGGAAAATGGTTTGATACTGTCTGAATTAGGCCTTTTTTTACAGCAAGGGTTAACAGTGTACAACACACAACACAATACACAACAATGTATACACAACACACCAATGTATAAAAAATAAATAAAATAAAAGATAAGTAAAATACTTAACACATTTAATTGCTACTGCTAATGTGTAAAGGTGCATTGCTCCGGGTCATATTCAGCAGATATCTCAAGAAACCAGGTGCTACCCCCCTGGGGTACATGGATTGGCCCAAACAACTCTAAACAACATTTGTTTAACCCCCTTCTGTTCTGATCTGATATTTAAGGTGAGGGAACAGAGCAACCTTTGGGACTCTTTTACCAGGAGACATCCCCCATAGTAATGTTTCAGTGTTTTCTTGTTGGAAAGCCCTGACACATTACTGTGTCTTTGTCAGGAAAACATTGCTTACTTTTAGAGTCATCTTTGAGTAAATGATGTCATGTATTTTCTGAATTGGCTTTTAATCATTTACTTCTGTAATTGGCATGATACATTTTTACCTGACAAATAAATGTTACATCTTGAATTATTCTGAAGTTTTAGAAATCATTCATTTTGGTAGATTAATGTGTAGTCTGGTGTTTCCGCAAATCTCTGTCCAGGGTAGATCAAACTGAAGGCACTTTGAATGGACCATGGGGCACATCTTAGGAAGACCTTCTGATTTCTGACTATCTCCTGACTTAGCATGTTGTACGCTGCAAATATTATAAAAAAATACACCTATGGGTCTGCAGTGAGCGGCTGCATTGGGTAAAATATTTGCACTGCACCCTCTGACTATTTCAGGACTGGCTAGTTTGTGATCGTGAGTGCGCAGTCGCGACGTGACGTCTCAAAGCGACACTAGGTCCGTAATGAACGAATAACTGAAAGTATGGGATACTCAGAATAATCAAAGATCTAAATTAATTCAGAATCAATATTTATGATTATTTTCTAATCAGAAATACGATCTAAATTTGATTATCATTTGAAATTGGAGTCAGATTACACATAGAGCTAAAGTAATACTAAAACTAAGTTCCAATAAATTAAGTGAACTTCACTGGAGAGCTGAAAAGACATACACGTATTAAACCTTCGCCAGGCCATTGGATTCCGTCGTTGGGCTAATGGATGGTCCTTACACCAGGAACAACATTCCGGCGAGCAAATGGTCTCTACACCCGCAAACAGTCCAACTGTTGTGGGAGAGATTCGGCAGAGCGGAAGTAGACCTGTTCGCGTCTCACGAAAACGCTCACTGCCCTGTGTTATTTTCCTTATTTAGCAAGAGCACGCTGTCCCAAACATGGCCGCGCTGCCCGCTCTATGTTTTTCCCCCCGTCTCTCTCCTGCCTCAGGTGATAGAACGGGTCAGGGAAGTAAAATGCTCAGTGCTGCTTGTAGCACCGCTCTGGAAGAACCAACCGTGGTTCCCAGTTCTGATGCAGTTTGCAGACCTCCTCTCTCAGGCCAGGGGTTCGATTTGGCATCCTCACCCGGAATTGTGGTCCCTTCATGTATGGGCGCTCAACGGGTACCCGCTGACCTCTCAGAGGGAGTGCTAAATACTATCACTCAGGCTAGAGCTCTGTCTACCAGACGGCTCTATGCCTCGAAGTGGTCGGTATTCTCCGGCTGGTGCACAGCTCGGGGCTTTTCACCCTTCGACTGTGGGGTGACGGAGGTTCTCTCCTTCCTACAAGAGCTGCTGGATAAGGGCAGAGCCCCCTCCACGCTCAAAGTCTATGTGGCGGCTATTGCAGCGTTTTCTAAATCAACGCTCGGTCAGTCAATAGGAAGGAACGATTTAGTCATCCGCTTCCTCAGGGGAGCTAGGAGGCTGAATCCTCCCAGACCTCCCTCAGTCCCTATGTGGGACCTCTCTACGGTTTTGGAAGCCATGAAAGGTGACCCTTTCGAGCCTATCCAAACGATTAGCCTCAAACACTTGTCTTTCGAAACAGTTTTTTTGTTGGCTCTCGCTTCAGTAAAGCGCGTAGGTGACCTGCACGCGCTCTCGGTGAGCGCGGCGTGCTTAGAGGTTGGGCCAAGCGACTCACGAGTCATACTCAGACCTAGGCATGGTTACGTTCCAAAATCCCTCAACACGCCGTTCCGGGCTCAGGTCATTTCCTTGTCCGCCCTGCCGGTGTCGGGCGAGGAAGGGGACGCAAGCTTTCTTTGTCCAGTAAGGGCGCTAAGAGCTTATGTGTCTCGCTCGTCTGTTTTCAGACAGACTGAGCAGCTGTTGACTCGTTCAGTGGACGTTCCAAGGGACTGGCTGTTTCGAAACAGAGCCTATCCAGATGGATAGTTGACGCCGTAGCGCTGGCGTACACTGCCAAGGGCTTACAGTGCCCGTTGGGTGTCAGAGCGCACTCCACGAGAGGCATGGCCTCTTCGTGGGCTTGGTCTAGCGGGATTTCCTTGCAAGACATATGTATGGCGGCAGGCCGGGCCTCGCCGTCTACATTTATAAGGTTCTATAACCTAGAGGTTCCCGCCTTGCAGGCTAAGCTGCTGTCGGTATAGACAAATCAGTGCTTCTTACTAGGACGCTGAGGTTGTAAGCGCTGCGGACTATTTATGCTATGGGCTGTATTGCGTAAGACCCGCATTTTATGCACCAGTTCAGGTCAGTTCCGCCCTGTCTGTGTATGATTATGTTAACATTGCGTCTATGACGCTGCTTCATATGGATGGAGTGATTCCCCTCCTCTTTCCAGGACTCTCTGTGAGTTCCCCTGGTGATTGTGCACTGTAATTCCTGGGCTTCGCCTTCAGGTTTATTGGTGTTTGATCCCAGCACGCACGGCGTTTTGCATTGGGTCCCCTAGCGTAAGATACTTACGCAGTACGAGAGACCTCTCGTAAGAGAACGTACTCGGTTACTAACGTAACCTCGGTTCTCTCTAGAAGAGGGAACGAGTACTGCGTATCTTGCCGTGCATGCAACACACTCTGGTTCGCTTCGGCGATGAAAAACCAGGGATCAGCTGTCCCGAGCCTTCCTTTATAGGGCTAAGCCACGCCCGTTTCGGCGGGACGTGACGCGGAGGACGCGAAGCGCCCTCTTTGGCCTGACGTCACCTCAGGCCTCGCTCGGTAGGCTGATGCAGTTGCCGCAGAGCAGCCAATGGGCGCGCGAGCTGTCTCACCCATGGCCATGTGCTGCTGCAACGCGTTTTGCAATAATACAAAATTATAGGATAATTTTTTGGCTTCAATATCTTGTGGAAAAGAGGTTTTCCCCTAGCGTAAGATACTTACGCAGTACTCGTTCCCTCTTCTAGAGAGAACCGAGGTTACGTTAGTAACCGAGTACGTTTTATAACTTACAGTTTATTACTGTTAAAATACATTTTTTTATCTTACACTGTTAACCCTTTCAACCCCACAGGAAAATCCACACTACAAAGAGTAAAAAGTAACATTGACGCAGTGTTGCAGTGAGATAATTAAGGGAATATGTAAGTGATTGTTGAGCATTAGTGATGAACACCTGCTGTTAGAACAGAAAATAGAGAAACACAAGAACTACAACTGACTTCCAGCCATTACACATTATTACACTTATTATTAACCAGTATGGCTTTATTTCATACATCTACAGAAGTTGTTATTGAGATGTTTAATTGAAAATGTTTGGATTGAAGTTACCATTATAGAGATCAGTGCTTGCTTTAGTTGGGATGCTGATGCTAAAACATTAGTGTTTCTTTTGCTGCTTGAGCTGTGTTTTTGCAAGTCACACTTGTGCACACACACAGTTTATGAATGATTGCGGTTATAATGATTATGATGACAAAATCATCATATTGCCTGTTCATTCACTAAGGAATTCATTCTCACTTATTCAGAGTTTAATCCTCAATCTAAAGTGTTACATTACCACCACTGTGAAACCACAACCATAAATTACAATGATTAATTTTTTTTAACACATCATGCATAACCAGAGAAACAGAGCTACACTGTATTTTAGAAACACAGAGATATCACAATTTAGCACATGAATCTCAACAATGGTGGCAATATATATATTTTTTTATTCATGCAGCAGTGCATGCTGGGAGTTTTATATTATCCTGGAACCCAGCATGCATTGCGACATGAAACTTTTGATTGTCACCATTGTTGAGATTCATGTGCTGATTGTTGATGTCTGTGTGTGTCTGAGTCAAGCAGGAGTTTTTTTTAATGCACTATATGATTACGATATTCTTCAGAAGACCTTATTACAGAAGTATTGATTTTATGTTGTAGATTTACAGTTATATGCTAAATATAAAATACCCATAAATTCAAAAAAATAATACAGAAAAGACCAGAGAATCAGACATGTCCAGGATGATTGTGACATCATCACAAAAGCCAAAAACACCTGATCATCTTCCTCTTGACTTTTTCTTGCCATAACAGATGTGTTTTATAAACAGTGCAAAGTCTACGTTGAACGTAGACAGTTACGGCCCGTCATTGGCCCAGAGTCTACGTTCGCTGTAGACTCTGGGCCAATCGGAGGGCCGAACCGTCTACGGTCAGCCGGGCGAACCGTCAATCGGAGAGCCGGCGAGCGTAGACTACCAATCAGAGCGAACAAGTGATGGAGATCGGAATAAGACTTTTCAGAATTTGAAGGTGAGTGACAATGATATATTATCATGTAAAAAATGACAAATATGATTGTATTACGTCAAAGTACAAGCTAAACGTGATGCATGACTATACTTAACTATTTATTACATGATGCGTGAGAACGAAGCGTCCGCTTTACCGTTACCGTAGCGTTACCGTTTCATTCATTCTATATGTTGTAAAGACTGCAGTCTTTGTATTATTTAGTCAATTCATTCTATATTTTAGATTGCAGTCTTTGTATTATTTAGTTATTCATTCTATATGTTAGATTGCAGTCTTTGTATTATTTAGTTATTCATTCTATATTTTAGATTGCAGCCTTTGATTGTATTATTTAGTTATTCATTCTATATTTTAGATTGCAGTCTTTGATTGTATTACTTTGTTATTCATTCTATATGTTAGATTGCAGTCTTCGATTGTATTACTACTGACACGCCCAATTTCCATAAATGAACACCTTGTAAAAAAATAATTATTAGCTCACACAAGGTAAACAATAATAAACGCCTGCAAGGGTGTGTAGGATTACAAATTTAAGAATATGTTTAAGATCTGCTGATCCTACATCCTTATTTAATATCACATGAAAAGTTAAGGTGAACTACACTATATTGGGCATGCAAGGTGAACATGATGGCATCAATTTACTGCTTAGAAGTCAAACTATGTGTGAATGTTTACATAACCTGAGTTCTTGTGACCAGGTGACATGTATACAATTGTGGAGGACCATTATCTTTTTGAATTCATCAAGTGATCACAGTATGATTAGATTTAGTAGTCATCTCTGAGGCTGTGTGTAAGGTCAACACTTTTAAGGACTGCCCACTGAATGTATATAAGATACCATGTAAAGTTCCCTCAATCAGACTAAATTTGGAAGACTTTCAGCATCAGATAGGCACTGGGGTAGGTGAGATGTTGCAAACATTACCCTTCTGGAGTTTTTTAACACTTTGAGTATACTGTTTTTTATTTATTTTTAGACAGTTGACCAGACATGGACCCCTTATTGTGTATCCTCGACACAAGTGTGCCAAAGGATAGGCAACAATGCATTCTTAAGGCAACAAAGGAGGCCAAGACGTATAAGGGCCATTCCACCGAATGGGTGACATTTGCTTGTTGTAACTCTTCAAAATTAAACTTTTTTTTTTTTTTTTTTTCAACACTGAATCTAATACACAAATATTTAACTATTCAAAATGTGTATTGGTCAATCTCAGGCAACTTTATTTAATTTTTTTACAAGGTTTCTAAGCAGAAGATGGACATCTTCTGCTTAGAAACCTTGTAAAAAAATTAAACATGTTTTCTCAGTCCTGTTACCGAAACTCATGTGACATTTAAAAGCATGTTTAAAAGCATGTCAATTAATTCCTTTGTTTTCCCCACAAGAAAGTGTTTATTTTAAAGATATTGTTGGTTATATGTTCAAATAACTGATATTTGTGACAAAAAATCACGATATATAAAGGCAAAGTGTATTTTAATAAAAAACACAAAGCCATTTTTTCATTTTAAAGAAAACCGAAGCCTCAAGTTTATATATTTTTTTATAATTTAATTTATTAAACAATTGTATAAATGATGGACCAAACAAAACTGATAAAAACAGTGGTTTAACTTGATTTTTTTAGAAAATAAATAAATAATAGTAACAGGAATGAACAGTTGGTAACAGGAATGAACTATTTCATAACAGGAATGAGGAACAGGTAACAGGAATGAGTGTCCATATGTGTGTGCATGAGAGAGAGTGAACATGACTGTGTGTGCATAAGATTTCTATGTTGAAGTGATGTACTATTATGCTAGTAGTACTTCACAGCAAAGGAGGTGGAAAGAGAAAGAAGGAGAGAGAGAAGAAGAGAGAGGGAGGGAGTAAGAGGGAAGGTAAGACAAAAAAGGGAGAAAAGAGAGGGTTGCGGGTGTGTTTTGCTCCTTCCATTGCAATATGCCATAGGTGGGTGTTTCTAGCACTATATGGGTTTCATCTGTCTTCTACAAAATATAAGGAAGACAAAGACAAAACTTTCGAGTCACTTTGTGGTGGACTGGCTTCCTGGAAGTACAGTGTTCACATTGTAAAACTAATGCTAATGTCTACAGTATAAGTAATTGCAACCATAAAACTCATAATTCAGGTGAATAGTATTATATCAACTAATATTTACAGTATTAAATCAACAAAACAGAGGACTCTATTCACTCCTGTTACTTTAACTCACTCCTGTTATTTTTCATATAAGTAACAGAACTGAAAGTAACAGGATTGAGTTTTTAAGCAAAAAGTTATCAAATACATGACATATGGCCACATAGCATACATGCTAATATCATGAGGACACTGAGCAAATTCTAGTAACTTAACAAAAGTTAATATTTTTAAAATAAACAAATACATTCTAAGAAATTATTTAGGTAACAGGATAGTATGTTGAGATTGACCTTCTCAGTCATAGTTACAATTTCATCAAATATACAGAAATTAAAATGAGAGGACTTACTTATGGTCTTCCCATTGCATTTAGAAGATCAAGATGATGCAACTTCCTGTTGAAAATGTGTCTTGTGGAATATTCCAAGTTTTTCAGAGAGGGAATGTGTTAGGGTAACAGGACTGAGTGAAAACCCGGGGACATGACTAAAATGTGTATTTTATCTAAAATATTGGATCAAATATTTTTTTCTCATAAAAACAAACAAACATTTTAAATAGATTGGATATAAAGTCACACAACAATCCCCAAAACTTAAGATTTCTGAAGGATTTTAATCATTATATTTCATGGCAAAGTTTAGAGACAGAGAGTGGGGACATGCAGAAAATGCTATTTTTTGTGTTCTATGTAGGTTTTATTAATGTTTTTAATTATACATTTTATAATTTGTAGTTAGCTTAATATGCAGGACATTTTGCTTAATAATAAAATGTATTTTAGAGTTAATTTTCATGGAATTTTATACATATGATGTTCTGGGGACATAAATGTCACCCATTCGGTGGAATGGCTCATAAACCGTGCCAAACCACGGACGACGGCGACCTGAGGGATGAAAAGAAGGCTTATAACAAAGGTACAAACAGAAAAACAGTGACAGGACACAGGTAAAAAAATAAATACAACTAGAATTAGTATGCAACTATAAAAAAAAAACATTTATTACAAAAAAGAAATACACAAAATTCAAAAATGTTAATTTTTTTAAAGAAAATATTCAAAAAAGTAGACAATAGATGGTATGTACAGGTATGCATGTACAAGTGCAAGGGAATGTAAATAAAAATAATGTAAATTAGAAGTGTGGTGTGTTAAATAAATCAAGGTTTAATAAATCAATGTTCCCTGCAGCAGCTGCCACCCCCCACTCGTCATGGTCTGATGACGTTCTGGATGACTCATCTCCACCATCCAACCTGTGTCCGCCGGGGGTCCCGAACAGCTGCCGCCCTCCACCAGCGTGCCAGCAGTCCCGAGCAGTCTCCTCTGTCTACCAGCAAGAAGGCAAAGCACAGGAAGCAGCAGAAGCCCATGCTGTCCTGGCTTCACTCCACCAGCAAGGCTGCCTCTAGTGAGCGTCCCGAGCAGCCAAAGCAGCAGACGCTCCTACCGTCCTCAGCGCCTGGTCAGTCTCCCCCTGATGCTCGCCCCGAGGAACCACCGTCGACCTCCAACAGCCAGCCCTGCGTCTGCCACCACTTTGCCGCAGAGTGACTCTCCTGTAAGTGTAAAATCATAACATACACAAGCAATGTTAATGCATTTCACAAAATCCCTTGGTTACTAACCCCCACCACATTATGGAAAATAAATAACTAAATGTTGTGTGTTGTATGTCTTGTGTTTTGCAGGTGGAGCTGGAAGGCTGGGTGCGGCTGTGAGCAGTTCAGCCGGCCTCTGGACAGAACCCTGTGGTAGGATCGTCGTGGTCTCGATCAACACAGTACAAGAGGAAGCTGGCAGATAATCCCATGGGCCTGGGCGTTAAGATGACGAGGGTGCAGCATCTCCCGACCTGCAGGGTGTACGGGCAAACAATCCAGGGACACAAAAAGTACAAAAAAAAGACATATTGCCCTTCGATCAACCGTTCAGCCTCCAAGGAACTGGAGTATTTAAAAACTACAAACATTTTGTCTCTGTTGTGCGGATTAGAGGAGTGAACGGCTGGCCCGTTGTAAATAGTGTATATAGTTCTTATGTACAAGTTGTATTGTTCTACGTTGTGTGTGTTCTGGTCTTACAATTGCCCTTTAACACAGCACCTTTGGTTCTCTGCACTGTTGCCCTCTTTCATGCACTTTATGAGGTGTTGTTCTGTGTGTTCTGGTCTTAAAAGTGCGCTTTAACACAGCACCCTTGGTTCTCTGCACTTTATGACAGAATTAATTTTTGGATGAACCATTCCTTTAATATTTTATGGTGAAAATTTGTTTTATCATTCAATAAAAGGTTTACATTGCTTTTATTGAAAATTGGTTTTATCATTCAAACGTGTCATGTGTACAAGTTGCGTGTATATCTTTACAATGTTTACTTAAAAAATAGTTTTTATTGATTATTGTAATATATATATATATATATATTCTTAAATAATATATTCTATTCTATGTAACTAAATAAAGTGATCATTTGTTTTATTGTTAAAAAGTGTCCTTTTATTTATATGAATGAGGCAACTTTTGAATGATTACATCAAATCAAACTTCCATCATCATTGTAAAGGAACAACTACATGCTTCTATTAAATAATGAACATCCATAGTAAACTTATGTACATACTTTATTGGTGTGGAAAATTGGGGTACATAGAAAATGAATCATAATATTAGTTTATATAATTGTACAATAAAGCAATCACAATGAATAATTAAGTTACTAAATTACTTAATGTAACATGAATACGCAAGTACAGGAGTGATAGTAGTCATTTACCAGTATTCACAATCAGTTGAAATGCTATTATTAGACATAATTGAATGAATGACATCATCATACTACGTAGTAGGGGTGTTGTCATTGGTCGGGTGTTGTCATTGGTCGGGGATTCTATCGCTCATGTGGAGACCTAAAATGTAAACAGAACGATACCATGTGATCAAACGTAGAGTACCACCCAATCACGTCTCCAATCAATTGCACTACTGTCCAGCGCAGAGCCTTGGGCAGCAGTCAGAGAAAGATGAATGGTAAGAAATCAAGGGACAAGTGACCAACTAAAGCAAATACTGATCTCCATCATGGTGACAACAAACTTTATTATTAACTAAATCTCTGTTAATTCTCAACAAGAACTTTTGTACATGAAATATGAAATATGAAGTATGAAATAAATAATCGTAAACTGGTTTCACACTGTGTTGCTGGAAGTCAATTGTAGTTTTTGTGTTTCTCTTTTTTCTGTTCTTGTTTCTCTGTCCTTCAGTGATTCTGCTTATCAGGTGTTCATCAGTGTCTCAATTCACTCACTTCTTTTCATTCACTCTGTCAAGTGGACTATATTAGTGAACTAATGTAGGGAATAGTGAATGAGGGTATAGGGTGTGATTGTGAAAACAGCCTCTGAGTGTCGACTTTGAGCGCTGTTAATTCACAGTATATTCCTGTAGGCTATTTTTGTTTTATACAGTATATTACTGTTTTAATGGAAAATGGTATGATATTGTCAGAATTTGGGCTTTTTTTACAGCAAGGGTTAACAGTGCATTTTGGTGCATGAAACCTTTGAACCCAGTTTATATTCACCTTGGATCCGAGAAACACCTTATCTCTTTATTTCCTTTCTGCTGTGACAAGATAAACACAGATCTGCCCACTACTTTACATCTTGCATCAAAGATGCAAATCCACCAAGCATTAGAGGACATCGTTTGAGCTAATATTTAATAACTTAATTTTATTTGTTGCTGATGTAGCTTACGAGAATTGATCAATAAGTTATGACAACATACGTTTTTACATTGCTTTAATTCGTTAAAATAAGTGAAGCAATTTTCAACTTTTTTATTAGTTATACAAGATTCAACTCAGTCAGCTTAATGTAATTTAAGATGACATTACTTAAGCATCCAAGTTGATTGTACTTAAAAATTTAAGGAAGAAACCTTTTTTTTATACAGAGCATATATTTTGAGAAAAAAAAGAAACCTAAGAAAATTTGATTGATCAGTAGTTTTTCAGTAGGTGAAAGGAAAGTATTTGTAGTAAAAAAAAAAAAAAAAAAAAAAAAAACCACCCTGTGGCAGAAAAAGACCTGATCTGGCCTGAAACGCCACTGAAAGACTGCAGGAGGAAGATGCAGAACGCCTGAACTGCATTAAAAAGTTTTCCGTACACTGTAAAATCGAATTAGTTAGACTTTATTTAAAAAAGCATGCAAACCGATTGCCTAAAAAAACAAGTAAAGTGAAATAGGAATAGTATGTTGTACTGACAAATGCAAAAAAAAATGTATAGTTCACTTACACAAGAGTTCTAGTAACTAAAAAAGAACTGTAGCGAGTACTTGATAATTTACTTTAAATAAAATTTAATTGTTACCATTGTTGTATTTTGCATGCTGAATGTTGAAGTCTGTGTGAGACTCAAGCATGATAATTTTTTTTTAATTTTTTTTATTTTTTATTTTTATTTTTTTTGTGCGAAGGGAGTGTTAGTGGCATTATTATTAAAGGAATTAAAATTAATTTCTGGGAAGAAAAAAAATGAATGGTTTCGGGTCTATTGTTGTTTCGCTTTTAAACTCTGCAAATATTAAAAAGGGACTTGAAAGGGACTTTGGTTGGAATTTGCACTTGTCTTATGTGAACATAAAGCCCCGCCTTCTTTGATTCGATTGGTTATCTCATTACATTTTTAACCTATGTTTCCTTTGGGTCAAGTCCAGCAGAAAGTCTCCAGCTGCGAACTCTTGGCCAGCGTTTTGTTGTCAACTACACACAGATCTAACACATCTAAGTTTACTTATTCCAGAGATGGACAGTAGAGCATGTTGTGATGTTGCGGGGCTACAATAATATAGTTTCTTATCAGCAGCCTGATCCTTTGGACACCTCAGGGAAGTCTTTCTGTGAAAGCAGCCTGTGCTTTTTCTGCTAATACGGTCTAATGTGACCATTTAGTGATGCAACTAAAAGTCATTTCCAATATAGTGGTGGCTCAAAGTGATGCTTGGATCCTCCCTCTTCTAAGTATGCGAAACAACACTGGATGCAGAAGTTATATATGGTTAGAAACTCGAAAGCTCAAAGTCAGCTAGAGGACAAATTTGTAACAAATACTAAATTTATTTAAAACAAATGATTCAAACTATTGATATTGTGGTTCATTTCTTATGCAAAATCATATGGAACTTTTTTCTGTTTTATTACAGGTAATTTATGTTATTGTTTTTAATTGTGAAACTGAATTTGTTTATTCACAAATTCTGTGGGATACTTCTGTGGGATATTTTTGGATTATGAGTTATGAATATGTTTTGAATAGATTGTTTAAAAGAAAATAAGATCTCAAATGTTACAGATATCACACTGCTTTAATAAAACACTTTAAACTGAAAAACAATTGCTTTATATTCTTATTTTTTTAGCGTATTAAGTGTAACCCAGTATACAATCCTCTAAAAATCATGGTAGTTCCTCTACCAAAGAAATGTTGCACTTAAAGAAATGTATAGATTCACATAAGTGTATTGACTGCTGTAATATATAGCATGTTAACTAGTGAAAGTTGTAGCTGAGACGGTCATATAATATCTAAATCATGACAGAATCACTTTTATAATAACGGCACATCCTTTGCTGAATATGGATGCTTTAGTCTTCAGTTTTTCTTGATGGTCTTTGATTTGAGTCCACAGATCTGAAGAACTTCCTGTACTGCTGCCTGACCTGGACAAGAATGAGAAAAGAGATAGTTTTAAACTCTGGTTAAAATAACAAAAACACAGAACATGTCCAGGTTATTTTTCAAGAATTTAATTTTAGAAGATGAGAAATGAAATTAACCTAAGGGATAGTTCACCCCTAAATGAAAATTAGCCCATGATTTACTCACCCTCAAGTCATCCTAGGTGTATATTCTTCTTTCAGACGAATACAATCAGCGTTCAATCATATTAAAAAAGTCCTGGCTCTTCCAAGCTTTATAATGCTTCACAAATTAGTCACAAGTCATAAATTAGTCTAAAAAGACAATTTTTTGAGAGAAATTTGGGAGGAGCTTGAATTTGTTGCCCAGCCCTGTTTGTTTGAACCGCGAGACGTCAAAGCTTATGCTACTCATACATCTACGTCATACATGCGCCACTGATTACTCTTTTGGCGCAAGTCGACTTGTGTACGGCCGTCTGCCGGAAGCTAGTTATTTTAGTCTATATATTTTTCTCACACTTTGCTTCACTTCAGAAGGCCTTTATTAACCCCCCAGAGCAGTGTGGAGCACTTTTATCATGGATAGATGCAGAGGTGGGTAATCCAGGGGCCAAAGAGTAAAAGTCCTGCCATATGTTTATTCCACCTATAAACTCAGTCAGCTGATTTCACTAATTAGACTTGAGCTTCCAAAGTTACCAGAGCCGTGTGGAGCACTTTTATCATGGACCATCACTTTGATGGACTTCAAAACAGAAACGGCCATTCACTACCATTATAAAGATTGGAAGAGACAGGATATTTTTAAATATACCTCTTGATTGTATTCGTCTGAAAGAAGAATGTCATATACACCTAGGATGAATTGAGGGTGAGTAAATCATGGGCTAATTTTCAGTTTTGGGTGAACTAACCCTTTAATATAAAGTAGGTGAGAGATGATTTTCTGGTAGACTGTCTGTACAGATGTCTGACCTCATTATTGAGGACACAATAGACCAGGAACATGAAGGTTCCCTGCTGAGAGTTCAAGATCAGGAAGGGGATCTCCAGCTCCTTCCAGAAACCCAGAATCCAGGAGCAACCAAGAACCACAAACTGAGCCAGTGTTTTAAATGTCATAATCCTGCAGAGAAAGACGGAGAGTTAATATATATTTTATTGTTGTGGAAAATCTGCATTTGTCCTGTTATAAGTTTGCCTTTTTGTCTGTAGAACACTTCTGTATTGTAATCAACCACACTTGAAACTTGTTTATTAATAAAGTGGTTTATGAAGAAAAACTCTGCAATTGTTATTGTAAAAAAAAATTTGAGAAAGTAAAAAATATCACACTTAAAGGATTAGTTCACCCCGAAATGAAAATTTTATATGAGACATGGATATCTTGGATGGCATTGCGGTGAGTAATTTATTAGGAAATTTTCATTTGGGGTGAACTAATCCTTTAATGTTTTAAGCATTAATTAAAAAGCATAGAGAGGAACAAAACATGTATTAGAAAGAGCTTTGCTAAAGAAAGAAGAAAAATGCAAGAATTACCGTTGGATGTGTTGCGGTCGAAGCGCAGAATGCAACAAAGAAGAAAAGTCCGAAAAAGGAAGACTAGGAGGCGAAAGGCTTTATATAGACAGGTCCGAAAGGAATTCCCAGAACTCATGACACCTCAAGACTTAGGACTGGATAAATTGTCTGTTAGAGACTGATAATTTATGAGGGGATTTCCAAAGATGACGACCTCAAGAAATCAGATGGTCTATAAAAGGCTGACAGGAGAAGATGAAGGCAGACGCTGATTCTTAATGGCCTCTCCGGTGTTACCACGCTTACAAATGATTTACTCTTGATGTTTGTTTTGTCTTGTTTTTTTATATTAGTACTTTATGTAAACTAATTAACCTGTATATAATAAAACAGGTTAATAAAACAGGTTTCTTAATTGAAACTAAGAAACTCTTTTGCTACTCTCGCCTGCCAAAAGTCTTTGATTTCTGTCAAGTTGTCTAGGTGTTATAATAAGTCCAGCTCTGCCCAAACTTGAAAACGGCTTGCTCAACACATGAAGGATGCAAAGGGACAACTCAATTCCTTTTAATGCTTTATTTTTCTTCCAGATGGTTTTGATGCAATTGGTTGATTATGTTGAAACAGTTGAATTAAGTAGTTGAAATGAATTGAATGACATAGAATTAAGGACTAAGGAATGAGGAATAGGTTGATAACCTTAAAACAGAAAACAAACATGCATTACTTTACACAATAAACAATGCACGACACAGCAACAAAGTATGCCTTTGAATAAAGTAAATGTTTAAACATCTCAACTTAATCTAGCACACATCACTGCCACATTATCTGCAGTCAGGAAATATTCACAACAAAAGGAGTCACCACTCCTACCAGAATTAAACATGGAATTTGTGCTAAGCACTGAATGCAACAGTAAATTATTCCAAATATTTCATACCAGTTGCGTCTCTAGTGTTGAACAATGAGCTGTTCTTTCTTGTTTGTAGGTTGAGGACTGAAGTAAAAGCTAACCCCAAACATTTTATACCCATGCTTATCTGCCAGGTGCGCAGGTAAAAGCAGTCCCTCCAGAAATGCTGGCTCAACTGTCAGTTCCACTCATGTGTTTGGAAAATTCTGCCCTCTTCAGGCCTGGAGTTTTTTAAAGGAAAAAACCATTGTACTAATTTTGTGTGTTCTGTTCTTTGACGCAACACCTCCCACTTGACCTCCTGGTTCTTGAACCCAAGGAGGTCACATGAACCTCTCCGTTAGAGCTGGTTAGATTTCAGTTGTCAGGTTTTTTTCCTTCTTCAACAGGAAGTAAAACAATGATGCGTCTGACATCCCTATGAAGAACTGTACTAGGTATTTTGTTTGAGAGTTTCTTTGACTTCTCTTGAGCAGGCTTCACAGTTGGGACTGGGTAGCTGGGAAAAGTTCTGACCTGCACATCTCTGACGATGCCCTTCTTGTCAATGTTGACACTGATGACTCTGGCAAGTCTGTACTGACCCCTCCAGGCATTTTGATCAGCAAGCCAGACTACATCTCCAACAGCCACATTCCTATGTGTTGTGTGCCATTTACTCCTCACGAATAGATTGGGCCCAGCTAACTGACTCCACTTCCTCCAAAACCGGTTAACTTCTGTTTGGATAACTCTCAATCTTTTGTATGGGTAGCTTTCAAAATCAAAGTATCCAAGAGAAATGTTTGAAACTCACTCCATGTGAAGAGTCCTTCTCCTCCCAGGTTGTGCAAAGCCCGCTTCACAGTGCGAACAGCTGCTTCTGCAGCTCCATTCCTGTGAGGGGAGTCTGCTGGGTGGATTTTCCAGCTCCATTCTGTCCCATGCTTGGAAGCTTCATTTTCAAGCTCAGATTTATTCAGTTGATCCAGGAAGAGGTAGAGTTCTTTGAGGGCAGGTCTAGCACCCACAAAATTCTTTCCAGGATCTGACCAAAGTTTCTTTGGGTGCCCTCTCAGTGCCGTGAATCTTTGGTAAGCCAGGAGGAAGCCTTCAGTTGACTGGTCACTGACAACATCTGTGTGTATAGCTCTGGATGCCATACAGCAGAAAACAATTCCCCACACCTTGAGCTTGGATCTCTTTTTCACCTCGTCCTTGACTTCATACGGTCCAAATAAGTCCACTGATATGTACTCAAATGGTCTGGCTGGTGTTATCCGCTCGGACGGAAGGTCACTCATGATCTGTTGGCACTTTCTGGCCCTGGCCTTTCTGCACACCACACAGTTATCAACTCTCTTTTTAGCCAGCTTCCGGCCTTTAATCACCCAGGCTTTCTTCCTCATCCGGAGGAGTGTGCCTGCTATTTCTTCATGGTTTGCGTCGTGGGCCTCTTGAGCTAGGAGAGTGGATATCCATGCCTCATATGGTAGAATTGGTACAGCAGTCTCGTCCTCATCAAAGATCTGGAACCTCCCTCCACAAACTAAGAGCCCAGTCTCTTGCTCTCTGTAAACAGCAAGTCTGTTGAGAGTGGTGTCTTGAAAGGTTATACCTTCTTGAGCTGCAAGGAACAGGTCTCTTAGTGCATCTTCACACTCCCCGACAGTGAGTACAGCTTGTTTGGCTCTGGACCTCCAGTTTGTTGAAAGAGCTTCCTCCCACTTTGGTTTATTTGAGACTGAATTCTTGGTCAACACCTTTTTCCATCTCGTTGCAGCTCTCCACACCCAGGCAATGACCCTGATCAGCCTGGTCAGGCTGCTGAATTTCCTGATGTCAATCAGTTTGGTTACCGCAGAGCAGGCTGGCGATCTTCGGATCTGAGTCTTAGGTTCATCTGGGTTATTTTGCCGTGCATCACTCCTGTTTCTCTTTGCCTGCACTCTAGTCAGTGCTGCCGAAAAAGCTTTCCTTTGAAGTTTATTTATGCCTTCCTTGGCATACGCGGCGACTTCTTTGGCTGACTTATGTGGCCACTCTTCCACAGGTTGCCGCAGGAACGCTGGTCCATCCTGCCACATGGAATCTTCCTGGAGGTCTTCTGGGGCTGCCCCTCTTGTTATAATGTCAGCACTGTTCAGGCCTCCCGGGATCCACCACCAATCTTCAACGGATGTGGATTTCTGGATCTCTCCAACTCTATTTGCGAAGAAAGTTTGATATCCATAGCTGTCTCTCTGGATTGCTCCCAACACAGTTTGGCTGTCTAGTAGATGAAGCCATCGTTCCATTTCTATTCGACTGTGCTTTTCGACATACTTTCGAAGTCGTGCTGCATAGACAGCACCGCAGATTTCAGCTTTTACTGGTTCTCCTTTTTGGTCCAATGGTGTGAGCTTTGCTTTAGACTCAACCAGTCTGACTTGGATGCCTTGCTCGGTCTCCCATCTGAAGTACACTACGGCTCCATAGCTTTTGTCACTTCCATCAGAGAATGTTATTCCCCAAGGTTTTCCAATCCAGTTGACTGGTGTGAGGCTTCTATGGAAAGTGATTTGGCCAAGACGTGTGTATTCCTCAAAGAATCGGATGGCTTCTTCCCTCAATTTTTCAGACAAAGGTTCATCCCAAGTATCTCGGGTGAGAGTTTTGACTCCAGCTTCCTGGAACGCCTTTCTGACAAGAATGGCGCCCTTTTGTTTGGCAGGTGTGACGAGGCCTATTGGGTCATACAGGCTAGCTACTTGGCTTAGTAGTACTCTTCTCGTCAGTGGGTTTGGAGTTTTCCCTCTCACCTCTTCATCAAAAAGATTTTGGCCGACTCTCATTTTCTTTTTCCTCTTTGAGAAATTGATTGAAGTCATGAGGTACAGTTTATCCTCTTCAACAAGGTATCCCACTCCAAGGGCCTTATTGTCTCCTTCCCTCATTTGGTTTGGGAGAATGAGTACTGCGCTTGACTCCGCTCCTTTTTCTCCTGGTACGATCTCCTGCCTCCTGCTTTGACTTGACCGGACCCAGGGCTTGAGGAAGAACCCACCCGTCTTTAGGATCTCTTCAACTCTTTTGATGTTCTGATCCAGCTTTTGCAAGTCATTATGGGAAGTCAGGATGTCATGGACATAGGTATCCTCTTCAAGAATCCTACGTTCCTCCTCCAGGCGAGCGAACATGGGCAGTTTGGCTGTCTCTCTCATAGCCAATTGTGCAATGCACCCTGCTGGTCGATCGCCAATGTTGACCCTTGTGATCACATACTCTTCAATCTCTTCCTCCTCAGTGTCTCTCCAGAGAAATCTGTGGAGGTGCATCTCCAGGTCTTCCAACCACACAGAATTGTACATTTTCTTGATGTCGCCAAGGGCAGCATGGACGCCTCTCCTGAACCTGAGTAGTACTGCTCGGATGGGATTGAGGACATCAGGCCCTTTCAGCAGAAGGTCATTCATGCTGACCCCTTTAAACTTCTGGCTGCTGTTCCATACCAATCGCACAGGTGTTGTGAGAGAGTGCGGGTTTGGCGCCACCAAGTGGCTGACATACCATACTGGCCCTTTCCAACTGGCAATGATCTCTTTGGTGAGTTTCTTCGCTGCTCGTCTCTCCACCATCTCATGGACTTGAGCTGTATATGCTACCTTCCACTCTGGCTCTTTTTTGAGTTGTTTTTCTGTTCTCAAAAAGGTGGCTTCCACCCCACTCCTGTTGTTGGGAAGGGAACTTGGATCTTGAATCCAGGGGTATTTTGTGTCCCAGTGGGGTTCATCACTGTGAGTATCAGCTTTGATGTAGGTGAGGCCTTTCCTTATGATCTCCAGCTCTCTTTCCTCACTCAGAGTCATTTCCTTACCTCCTGGTTGACAGTTGCCACACCGGCATCCTCCACACTTTGGTTCGCAAGCTACTCCAATGCTGTCCCATTTCCACCAATCCAAGAACTCTCTGCGAGCGACTGTGCTTTTGGTTTCAGCTGTGAACAGCTTAGTTATCTCTTGATACTTGACAGCGGTTACTCTCATGGATCGAGCAAAGTGTGTGTCAGACCTGTGTGCGGCTATATCCACTTCTTCAAACAGATCTGGATGTGCTCCACCAACAGTCTTTCCTAGTGGTCCTTCCCATAAGACAAGATCTCCAATCACCTTCACTCTTTGAGGAGCAAGTCTTCCTTCACGGTGGCTTATCAGTACACTGTTAACCCTTGCTGTAAAATTCTGACAATATTATACCATTTTCCATTAAAACAGTAATATACCGTAGAAAATAAAACTAGCCTACAGGAATATACTGTGAATTAACATTGCTCAAAATCGACACTCAGAGGCTGTTTTCCAAATCACACCCTATACCCTCATTCACTATTCCCTACATTAGTTCACTAATATAGTCCACTTGAATGAAAAGAAGTGAGTGAATTGAGAAACTGATGAACACCTGATAAGCAGAATCACTGAAGGACAGAGAAACAAGAACAGAAAAAAGAGAAACACAAGAACTACAACTGACTTCCAGCCACACTGAGTGTGAAACCAGTTTACAAACCAGTTTACGATTATTTCTTTCATACATGTACAAAAGTTCTTGTTGAGAATTAACAGAGATTTAGTTATTAATAAAATTTGTTGTCACCATGATGGAGATCAGTATTTGCTTTAGTTGGTCTCTTGTCCCTTGACTTCTTACCATTCATCTCTCTCTCTGACTGCTGTAACAGTGAGTTTATAAAACACATTTGTTATGGCAAGAAAGAGTCAAGAGGAAGATGATCAGGTGTTTTTATTTTTTTGTGATGATGTCACAATCATTCTGGACATGCCTGATTTTCAGATTTTTCCTGTATATAGTCATTGAAATTATAGTTATCTCATGTTTAGCATATATCTGTGAATCTACTAAATGAAATCAATATTTCTGTAATCAGGTCTTCTGAAGAATATTGTAATCATATAGTGCATTCAATTTTATTTTACTCCTGCTTGACTCAGACCCACACAGACATCAACAATCAGCATATGAATCTCAACAATGGTGAAAAGTTTCATGTCGCAATGCATGCTGGGTTCCAGGATAATATAAAACTCCCAGCATGCACTGCTGCATGAATAATAATAATAATAAAAAAGAAATATTGCCACCATTGTTGAGATTCATGTGCTAAATTGTGATATCTCTGTGTTTCTAAAACACAGTGTAGCTCTGTTTCTCTGGTTTATGCATCATGTGTTAAAAAAAAAAGAGTGATTGTATCTTATTGCTGCGTTTTCACAGTGGTGCTAATGTAACACTTTACTTGAGGATTAAACTCTGAATAAGTGAGAATGAATTCCTTAGTGATTGAACAGACAATATGATGATTTTGTCATCATAATAACTGCAGTCATTCATAAACTGTGTGTGCGCAAGTGTGACTTGCAAAAACACAGCTCAAGCAGCAAAAGAAAAACTAATGTTTTAGCATCAGCATCCCAACTAAAGCAAGCACTGATCTCTATAATGGTAACTTCAAACCAAACATTTTCAATTAAACATCTCAATAACAACTTCTGTAGATGTATGACAGAAATAAAGTCATACTGGTTAATAATAAGTGTAATAATGTGTAATGGCTGGAAGTCAGTCGTAGTTATTGTGTTTCTCTATTTTCTGTTCTTGTGTTTCTCTTTTCTTCAGTGATTCTGCTTACAATCACTTACATATTCCCTTAATTATCTCACTGCATCATTACTTTTTACTCGTAGTGTGGATTTCCCTGAGGGGTTGAAAGGGTTAACTGTGTAAGATAAAAAAGACACACCCACAAAATGTATTTTAACAGTAATAAACTGTAAGTTATAAAACAGGTTTATACTGGCAACACTGTTGCCAGTAGTTTACTGTAAAATTATTTTTTTGGGTCACCATTGTGCAGAAGAGTAGAGCCTGTGCTTCAGTCCAGGAGAAGATCTACAAGCATTGATGATTTGCTGCATGTTGCTTTATTTAACAGGCGGTGACTGTGTAGTTGCTGATCCAGTGGAAATCTTTTTATGTACAATAGTTTTTTAGTGGTCTCAAATAAAAGAAGTTCACAGTAATACTTTACTCACATTATTAATGCATTATACATTTTAGTTAATACATTTAAATGACAGTTGGTCAATTTAAGGCAGTCGGTTTCTGTAAGTGTAATTAGTTAACTATAATTTAGTGCATTTTTACAGAAACAAACTAGATTACAGTAAAGAACTGTACAATTAACAGTATTTTACTGGCAACAGTGTTGCCAGTATTTTACTGTAAAAAAAACCGGTAAGGTCTAACAGTGTACTCAATACTCTCCGGTCTCCTCAGATCTCCTAGATTGACTTCTGGGAAGAACTTCTTGAGTTGCTCAGGTTTGATGACTCTGTGGATGTTGGCAATTTCATTCAAACCATAGCAGATAAGCTCATGAGCTCTTTCCGTGCCTATGGGCGTTTTGACCCTCACTCTGAGGAGATATCTTTTGGTTTTAACCTTCATGGCCATTCCTCCGACTCCATGAACGACTAAAGTGATGTTTTCACTTCGAAGATTTAGTCTCCTGGCAGCTTTGTGGGTGATGTAATTTGTGTCCGATGCCAAGTCGATCAGGGTTCCAATTCTTTGTCCTGCATTGGCAGTTACCTCGAGCAGCATTAGAATAACTGGCAATTCTTCTACTGCACTTGACTCAGTCACAGTCACTCCAAGCTGATTCTTTCCAACACAGTTTGTTTTCCCAGTAATGTTGGTGAATGCTTTCTTGAATTTCTCCACCATCTCTGGGGAGAGCTTAGATACAAATTCCTCCTGCTCCTCTGTAAGCTTATGTCTTCTCACATTGGATTGTCTTCTGTCTGTGTCACTCCTCCTGAAACCTCCCTTCAGGCAAAGAAAGAAATTATGGTCTTTTTTACAGTCTCTGTTCCTGCACAGGTAAGTGTCTTTACATTCATCATCTTCTCCATGACAGACCAAACACCTCTTGCAGGCCCCCAGCTTTTCTACAGCATCCAACTTTTCCACAGGCTTCAGTTCTTTGAAACGCTTGCAAAAGAAGATCTTTTCTCTATGCTTTTCATCTCCACAGACAACACAGCCGCCTTTCCTTGTGGAACGTGTGGACGCATATCTTCTTTCCATACAAGCATATTTCTTTTCTGGCTTTTCACTCATCGACAGCTGCTCTAATTTTTCAAGAATTTCCTCCTGTGTTTTCAGGAATTTAAGAAGGTTCTCAAAGTGATTGTTCGGTGTGACATTATTCCTCGGGTTAACCATGTAGACAAGCCAGTCTCGCTTGATATTGTCAGTAGGGCTGTGCGATATATATCGTGAGATTGTTATGCGCATCTCGTCAGTAAAGCCGGTTCCTTGATTAGTAGTAAATCGCCATCACCTGCTTTCAGATGGAGCGGCATTTACTACAAAGAGCCGTAGTTAACTGACAAGCTGAGCCAAATCACATCAATATCGCGGACGTATCGCCAGCGATATTTAATGCGATATGGCTCAGCTTGTCAGTTAACTACGGCTCTTTGTACACAGCAAACACTCCTGTCTTAAATTAACACTCCTGGGAGTGTATGAGTCCACACTCAAGAGTGTTGAAGTTAATGATATAATTAAGTGATTAATTTAGTGATGATTGAACGTTATTGAAGACACCTGATGTTAACAAGCAGAATCACTGAAGGAGAAAATCTCAAATTGTAAGTTACCGTTATGACGATCAATGGTTGCTTTAGTTGGACTCTTGACCCATATATTATTAACTTTAGATTTTGTTTGTCTGTTGTTTCTTAATTATAATCACCAGTTGAACAAAGAAAAAAGTGATCTGATGGTATTGGTTATATTATGACAATCATCATTTGAACTTGATCACTGAACTCATTAAAATCCTTCTTTCTGACTTCGATTTATGTTGTTGGTTACAGCATAACTGTGAATCTGCATAAATGCCCAGAATTTTTGATATAATATAAAGGATTTCTTAAAAGTTGTTTTAAAAAAATCATTATTTTAGGCACACACAGATGTCAAGATTCAGTCTATGCATCTCAACAATGGTGAGGAGCAGAATATTCAATTAGGAAAAGTAAATTACAAAGACAATTCAGATCATAATTTATTCATACCGCAATGCATGATGGGAGCCATTATTGAGTTGTGATTGGTGGCAGCCACTGCAACATGCTTTATTATTGTCACCATTGTTGAGATTCACAGGCTGATTATTGATGTCTGTGTTTTAAATGAATTTATTTGAATGTCTTTTGATCAGAACAATATTTATTAAATATTTAGAATTATAAGTAAAATACTGATAATCATAGGCTGAAGAATCACTAAACTGCTGCTAACAAGTTAAATCAAACTATCTCAATAAGTTTCCTTTTTGAGATCACAGCATGATTATGTCAAAACATAACCAACACTATAAGATAACACTTTACTTTGTTCATTTAACTGTTATAAATCAATAACAGCAGACGAACAACAGTAAATATTAAAGTAAACATATAATGGTCTAGAGCCCAACTAAAGCAAACACCCATCACCTTAATGGTAACTTACAATTTGTGATTTTCTCCGTCAGTGATTCTGCTTGTTAACATCAGGTGTCTTCAATAATGCTCAATCATCACTAAATTAATCACTTAATTATCTCCTCAGCCCTAAATGCCGCTCCATCTGAAAGCAGGTGATGGTGATTTACTACTAATCAAGGAACCGGCTTTACTGACGAGATGCGCATAACAATCTCACGATATATATCGCACAGCCCTAATTGTCAGGTAACTTGCTTTCTATGGATTTAATCACTAGAGGGTTGTTGATGGCTCCTGTGTTTCCAAGCTCTGTGAGGTCATCCAGGGCCTTCTCTATAATTTGGATCATCTCGATAACTTTTCTAGGCTGATTTGCTCTTAAAACAGGAACTTTCTCCAAATCCTCAATTATCTCCAAGGCTATTGTAGACTTGTTCCCATACCTGTTCTCAAGCACCCTGAACATGTCCTCCGCAGTATTATAACTAGACAAACGTAGGTCTCTGCACATTCTCTCATCTACACTGTCAAGGAGTTGGATCTTCTTTACTTCGACTGAGCCTGTCGGTTCCCCCTGCTTTTGTAGACTCTCCCAGTCTCTTCTCCATCGATGGAAATTCCTTTTATACCCACTGAACCTGGGTAAACAGGTCGGTTTTATTCTCAGTGTTGGCTGTGGAGCTGGCACGGGCGTCTGCGGCACTCTCCTTCCATCTTTCTCCTCTTCTGCCATTCTTTGCGCTGTGAGAAATTCTGCCCTCCTTGCTTCAAGGCTTTTGCTGAATGCTTTCAGGTCTTTTACTCTGCCTTCCAGCCTTTCTTTTTCTGCTACTGGAATCCACATCTCCCACTCTGCTAGGCTTGAGACTGTATCTTGCACTTGTGCCTTCGCACCATCCCACCGTAGCTCGTAGCCATCTCTATTTACAGCGGTAACAGGTATTTGAGCAATTCCATCACAGGCTGTCTCGGCTTCTTTAATTGCAGACTTCACCTCGTTCTCCCCGTATCTAGGCCATAGGTTTGACTGGATCACCTCCCTGACCTCATCCAATCGTACTTCGCATTCTTGGAACGTCTTCTCAAGTTCAGTCTGCTGCTGCTTGCTCAGGTCAGCTTCTTCACCCTCATCGGTTTCAGCTTCAATGTCTGCCAGAAGGCCAGCCCTGTATTCATCATTTGTCTCACTGACCTTCCTCGCCTCCGACGTGAGCTTCTTGAACTCCTCTCGCAGTTCGCTCTCAGTCATGTGTTTTGCTCCTCTGCTAAGGAAGTTTGCTTGCTTGGTAAAAGCGCTCTTAGCCAAAGTTCTTTCTTGCTTCAGCTCCTTCACTGTTTTCCCAAGAGCTTCCTTCGCCATCTTGAGATGTGAGCCAATCCTCCTCTTTTCGACGACAGCTTTCCTGACTTCAGGCCGTTAATCCTTTTGTCTTCACTGCCACGTTGGTTATCAACTGTCAAGTTGTCTAGGTGTTATAATAAGTCCAGCTCTGCCCAAACTTGAAAACGGCTTGCTCAACACATGAAGGATGCAAAGGGACAACTCAATTCCTTTTAATGCTTTATTTTTCTTCCAGATGGTTTTGATGCAATTGGTTGATTATGTTGAAACAGTTGAATTAAGTAGTTGAAATGAATTGAATGACATAGAATTAAGGACTAAGGAATGAGGAATAGGTTGATAACCTTAAAACAGAAAACAAACATGCATTACTTTACACAATAAACAATGCATGACACAGCAACAAAGTATGCCTTTGAATAAAGTAAATGTTTAAACATCTCAACTTAATCTAGCACACATCACTGCCACATTATCTGCAGTCAGGAAATATTCACAACAAAAGGAGTCACCACTCCTACCAGAATTAAACATGGAATTTGTGCTAAGCACTGAATGCAACAGTAAATTATTCCAAATATTACATACCAGTTGCGTCTCTAGTGTTGAACAATGAGCTGTTCTTTCTTGTTTGTAGGTTGAGGACTGAAGTAAAAGCTAACCCCAAACATTTTATACCCATGCTTATCTGCCAGGTGCGCAGGTAAAAGCAGTCCCTCCAGAAATGCTGGCTCAACTGTCAGTTCCACTCGTGTGTTTGGAAAATTCTGCCCTCTTCAGGCCTGGAGTTTTTTAAAGGAAAAGCTGCCATTGTACTAATTTTGTGTGTTCTGTTCTTTGACGCAACAATTTCTAATAAAGTGAGTTGAACAGACCACGAAGAAGTCTTCTGACCTATGGATTGTGAGTATGAAAATTCAGATGCTTATGATTTAGGACACACTGTTAGACCTTACCAGGTTTTTTTTACAGTAAAATACTGGCAACACTGTTGTATATACTGTTAATTGTACAGTTCTTTACTGTAATCTACAGTATGTTACTGTAAAAATGCACTAAATTAAAACTCGAGTTAACTAATTCCACTTGCAGAAACCGACTGCCTTAAATTGACCAACTGTCATTTAAATGTATTAACTAAGATGTATAATGCATAAATAATGTGAACAAAGAATTTGAGACCACTAAAAAACGATTGCACGTAAAAGATTCCACTGGACCAGCAACTACACAGTCACCGCCTGTTAAATAAAGCAACATGCAGCAAATCATCAATGTTTGTAGATCTTCTCCTGGACTGAAGCACAGGCTCTACTCTTCTGCACAATGGTGACCCAAAAAAATAGTGTTGCCAGTATAAACCTGTTTTATAACTTACAGTTTATTACTGTTAAAATACATTTTGTGGGTGTGACTTTTTATCTTACACTGTTAACCCTTTCAACCCCACAGGAAAATCCACACTACAAAGAGAAAAAGTACATTGACACAGTGTTGCAGTGAGATAATTAAGTGAATATGTTGAATAATAAGTTAATAAGTGAAATAAGTTATTGTTGAGCATTAGTGATGAACACCTGCTGTTAACAAGCAGAATCACTGAAGGAAAGTGGAACAGAAAATAGAGAAACACTATAACTACAACTGACTTCCAGCCATTACACATTATTACACTTATTATTAACCAGTATGACTTTATTTCTGTCATACAGAAGTTGTTATTAAGATGTTTAATTGAAAATGTTTGGTTTGAAGTTACCATGATGGAGATCAGTGTTTGCTTTAGTTGGGCTCCTGACCCTTGACTTTTTAACATTAGTTTTTCACTGGCTGATTGAACTGTGTTTTTATGGTTTGTGAATGATTGTGGTTATGTTGATTATAATAAAAAAAATCATTGTATAGCCTGTTCATTCACTAAATCTCTTTCAGTATTTAATCCTGTATCAAAAGTGTTACATTACCACCAGTGTGAAACTACAGTAATAAGTTATGATGATAATTTTTATTAACACATAATACACAGCCTAAAAAAGAAACAGAGCTACAATATCTTGTAGAAACACAGAGATATCAAAATCTGCATATGCCTCTCATCAATGGTGGCAATCATTTATTTTTATTTATTTATTCATGCAGGAGTGCATGCTGGGAGTTTTATACTAATCTGGAACCCAGCATGCATTGCGACATTAAACTTTTTATTGTCACCATTGTTAAGAGTCATGTGCTGATTGTTGATGTCTGTGTGTGTCTGAGTTCAGCAGGAGATAAAAATGTTTTAAATCGCTACATTATTTCAATATTCTTCAGAATAACTGATTACAGGAACATTGCTGTATTTCACATTATAGATTTACAGATATGATTAATATGAAATACCCATAAATCCAAAGCTTATACACTGGTTAAGATCAGAGAATCAGACATGTCCAGGATGATTACGTAATCATCACAACAGTCAAAAACACCTAATGTGTTTTATAAACTCATAGTTAAAGCAGTCAGAGAAAAAACTGATATAATAAAGTCAACGGTTCAAGAACCCAACTAAAACAAATACTGATCTCCATCATGGTGATAATAACTTTATTATTTTAAATAAAACATCAACAACTAAATATCGGTTAAAGGCACAATATATATATTTTTTTTTTAGTTGTGTACTTACATTATCCCGACTGTTTCCAACAACTTTCAAACCAGGAGAAATTTTAATTTAATTCGAAGACACGGCATGTTTCTTTATTTCCGTTTTGTCACAGTCAATGCCGTCATATCCGCGTTCTCCCTGGTTTCCGCTTGTACTGCCATGGTAACCAGAGCTATAAACCAGAGCCGCCTGATAGTAACCAAGGCGACAGACGTGGACAATGTAGTTCGCAATGTCTATTTGCACGCTGTTGTTGTTTCGTTCAAACATTATGGACCATGGCAAGCAGACTTTGGATAAAAAAAGGAGAACTAAAACGAGAATTAATATCGGCGCGGTGTTTTCGAGATGCCGAGAGCTCCCATAGACAGTATATAAACGAGAGCTCCACGTCCGAGACTTCGACCGCTCGTACATGTACTTTATTAAACAGGTGAGCACATTTACATAAAACTAATCAATGTTATATAGTTCAACAATGATAAAATGTTAGAATATGATCTGTATGTTATTCTAATGTTGATCTAGTTTACTGCTAGTCTCATACAAACAAACACATACATTTCAACACATTTAAATGCAGTTTAGTGTGCTAGTGTAATGTTAGACCAAGTGAAACAGTGCTGCGTTACCTCACAAGTTTAATTTGTCTAATAAACTGACCTGTGAGTAGTAATTCTGCACTTGCAGTTCGGTAGAATGAAATGTCCATATTCCTTTTATATACGCGGGACTCGCGTCGCGTGTGGAGCTGATAGCTGTCTCTTAGCAATCCCGAACTGCTTCATATCACAGTCATGATAAAAACATCGATGTATTCAGTCATCCATAAACATTATTAGATCGGTCGGCTTGAAGTTGACGACAAGATCCATACTGTAGTTCTTAGCAAATGTTGCGTCATCAAACTACGCCTTTGTTATTGTAAAGAGGTTAGCGACCCCTAGTGGAGAAAAAAATCCATACTGTCCGTTTAATTCTCAACAATAACTTGTGTACGAAAAAAATAATGTTAAACTGGTTTGTAAACTGGTTTCACACTCAGTGTTGCTGGAAGTCAGTTGTAGTTTTTGTGTTTCTCTTTTTTCTGTTCTTGTTTCTCTGTCCTTCAGTGATTCTGCTTATCAGGTGTTCATCAGTGTCTCAATTCACTCACTTCTTTTCATTCACTCTGTCAAGTGGACTATATTAGTGAACTAATGTAGGGAATAGTGAATGAGGGTATAGGGTGTGATTAGGAAAACAGCCTCTGAGTGTCAACTTTGAGCGCTGTTAATTTACAGTATATTCCTGTAGGCTAGTTTTATTTTCTATGGTATATTACTGTTTTAATGGAAAATGGTATGATATTGTCAGAATTTGGCCTTTTTTTACATCAAGGGTTAACAGTGCACATTTCACTTTACCTAACCTGAGAATAATCAAAATCAGGTTAAAGGTGTCTAGAAATATGCAGCATAAAACAATAAACACATTTCATGGAGTGTTCAAATCATATTGTTTGTTACTTGGTTCGTTTGATCTGTGAAACTTCAGCGTTCAGATTTTTCAAGGTCAGGATCAGATTGATGATGATGCAGATGAAGAGAATCATGTTTAACTGCACAGTAAGAGAAACAACAGTAATTAATCTTTAATCACTGTTTTCCTTTTAATACAAAGTCATGAGAAATGTGCTTACTGCTAGTATGACGCAAACAGGTCCCAGAAAACTCCAATTAAAACCTTTATCTGTTTTAATCCAGCACCTGTTTAGAGGAAGATACAGACACACACACAAAAAAAATCAATGAACAAACATGAAGGATGAAGGTGTTGATCTCTGAGTCATTCAAACTAAACTCACTCTTCACTTCCGTAGCCTTTGTGATCCACCCCAGCAGACACGGCCACCGCAACCAGAGCAACCGTATATCCAATCACACACAGGAATCCACTGCTAAGCACCTCCCTCTTTTTGGAGCTGATCTGTGATAGGTTCTTCACACAGATGAAGAGCAGCACAGCTTCAATGAACATCCACACAAAGCCAGAGAGAAAGAGGAAGTGCAGCACACCTGATATCACGGCACACAACACCTGGAGATCATGAGAGACGGTTATGATGATTCTCAGTGAGACTGTGCTGAGCTGTAGGGCTCCTTCATCATTCTCACCTGATGAGGGCTTATGCGGCTCAGGAACTGTTGTGTGAGCAGGAACAGAAGTTGAGCCAACAGAAGACTCACACAGATGTTGATTCGAGCCACATTATTCACTCCAGGACTCCACTGACAAAGGGCAAAGGTCAACAGGGCCAAACTGAAGAACACCAGCCCCACGATCACACACACCAAATTCAACAGGTCCAGCTTTGAGTCGCTCTGAGAAAACATGTCAGAGTACATGAGTGCCAAATCTGTGCTGTTCTTCAATGCTCACTATAAATGTTCTCGTACCTCTGATGGGCGGCTGATTTGCATGATGAGAGCGAATGTGGACAGATGAACACAGGAACACACAGTGTAGCTGCTGTTGGTCTTTAAAACAGAACAGCCATCTACAATCCACTCGCTGATATTCCAGTACACACAGGACAGAGAACCGTTGGGGTCAAACTCCTGCAGAAAGAAGAAAGAACATGCAGAAAATATAACACTGAATATTAGATGTTTTCAGATGTTCATCAGTTCTCAGGTTGGACAAAAACACATTTCAGTCTCTCACTCTGATGTGTTTGAGGGTGAAGTTGACTGGTTTGGTGAGTTTAGTGTTGGTGGTTTTGGGAAGAGTAGCTGAGATCACAGTGGACATCATGGTTTTAATCGTGTCATTTGATGTGTTGAAGAAGTCTGGCTTCAGTAGATTCTCCATTGTGTTATAACTCATGAAAGCCACAGCAGCTGATCCTGTGTGACAGAAACAGAAGAAACTTGTATTCAACACAATAAAAACCTTTATTTAAATGTGGTTTAGTGATATATCTTCTAAAAATGTTTTATTAAAAATGTTGTATTAAAACACATCTCACATACTTGTTTCATTGTTGTTCTTGGCGATCCCAATGAGATCGATGTCCACAGAAGAATTTGTCGTGTCAAGTCGAGGGATTTTATCTAAGGTGACATTGGGTCCAACCATGAAGACTTCAACCTCTGATTTAGAAAATAAGCAGTTATGTTTTGTTTTTTGTTTTTATTAAAGTTGATTCAATTTGCACAAATGTGCAAAAAACAAAACAATAAAAAGACTAAAATAAAATAACTATTTCATCTAATTACTAGTTTGAACTAATCAGTTTACTTTGTACACAGCAAAATCCCTAGAGTTAAATTAAGTCAATCTGGTAATGCTGTTTGAGTTGTTTAACCCTCCTCTGCTGAGATTTTGTCAGAACGTCTTCTTTTATCTTCAGTTGATTCATCTTAGGGTACGTTTACACGACAACGATATGCTTAAAAATCAGAAGTGTTTCCTTTGAGTTTTCAAAACTTTACATTTACAGGCACCCAAACTGATTTGTTATCGTGGAAACGAACGGCCAAAAGTTTTACGTTTTTAGTTGAAAACGGTGTCGTGTAAACAGACCCTAAGGCTGTGGCTGAAGCGGGTGTTCATCACTAATGCTCAATCATCTCTTAATTAATCACTTAATTAAGACATTAACTTTAACACTTTAAATACTCTTTAGATTGGGACGTACTCTGAGCAGTGCTGATTTAACACTGGGGATTTTGCTGTGTGCCTGTAACGTTGTAGTAATCATGAAGACATTGATTAGCTTGTTCAGGTGTGTTTGATTAGGGTTGGAGCTAAACTCCAGGAAAGTGGATCTCGTGGTCCAGAGTTGAGAACCCCTGCTCTAAACTATATAAACTCCCTGATATCATATATAATCTCAGTTTCATCATCAATAATAACAGTTTCTCCACTCACCAACAGCAGCAAGAGTAAAGCTGACACTGTCATTTGTGTCTGTCGGTTTCACCAATGTAGAGATGAGTTTCTCACTGGCATTTAACACACGGTTCCCATAGTAGGCTAGTTCAGCTGAGCTGAGTGATGATGAAGACTCTAAAAACTTTCCTGAAGCGTTGAAGACCATATTCAAAATATTGATCACATCCTAATTTATTGATCAGAAAAATACAATTACTGTACATGTAAATATTAAGAAACCCAATTAATCAGACCTGCGATGACAATCATGTAACTGACAATTACATTTGATTTGATTATTTTATATATATATAAAAAAAATCTCTTGAACACTTACAGTCAAAGGAAGCACTTGAGCTGCAATGTTATCGATCTGCTCAAGAAGATTTTGTAGGCATTCAGTCAGAATCTGAAATCAATGAGAATTTGATGATGTGTGAGCGATGACTTTAACCGAGTATGGTGAGGATGGACAGTGTTTGTATCCAAACTAACAAACTTTTGTCACAGAAGTACTGTAATAAAAGTTTAAGTTTGTAAAAGAAGTAATGAGAATGTGTGGTTGAAATGGACAGCTTCGTGGACAGCTTTCTCTGCGCATTAAATATTCTCCCCATATTTCCAGCAAACCAATGAGAATGCAGAACAATGATGATGACAGAGAGTATAGGCTTCAAAGCTATTGTGGACCCACTTACCCAAAACCCTCCGTAAATTACAGTGGTTTGGAAAATAAATTAATGATGGACAGTTACGTATTTTCAACATTTTATTATGTAAGCTTTCTGTTACTCCTCAAATAACAAGGGAATTTGTAGTAATTTATAGTGTTAATTAATTAGTGAGTCCACAAACTCATTCTTTCAATTGGATTTTGTAAGCAGAGTATTCACAGCTTATTGACCGAATGCCCCCGTAAACCATCAACAATTATTAGAAAAGCACATTCATATTTCAAATTACACACATATCTAAAATGCACGTTATTGCACTGCTTCAGTTTGGACTATTATTGATAGGAGCTGTGAGTCTCTACAACTTCAATTTCAGAAACTCAACTTACGTTGCATCCTTCCGGCAGCGTTATATTTATACCTGCAATGACAGAAATCAGCATGAAGACAATAATATAATAAACTGCAAAACTTAATAAAATAACTATTTTATTAAGCAGCAATTTCAGCAAGATTGTGGAGTCATCAAGATTTCAGCAGTTGTGGACTAATGGTGAGAGCAGTGGTTCCAACTTTTTCGAGTGGTGTACCTCCTTCTGCGTACCCCCTCTCTTCCACTGACTTCAGTATTACCTTTTACATTAAGGGACAATATTTGCCCTGTAAATTTATTTCCCAGTGCTTTTTTTTACCTTTATGAATAACTTTATGAAATAAAAAATGTTTAAATGAAAAATGTTCAATAGAGCAATATGCAATGACGGTAAAAACGAAGTGATACTTTGAAATATTAAACTAAAACCGGTTAGTCACTGTCTTCTCAATGAGCGAGTCATTGAGTCATTCTTACATTCAGTAACAAAGCAGCTAGCTGTATTTATAAATGAATCATTGAATGATTGACTCACAATTCTTTGTTGGAACTATTATTTCGTTGCAAAATAGAGTAAGTACTGACAGTAAAATACATGTTTTGTTTGTTGACCTGTTGTATGATAATCAATTTCACGTTTGCCATCGTGTGGATATTTGGGAACAATTGCATTCTTGCTCGTTATCAACATTAAATACAAGAACTCGCACAAGGTGTTTTTGCATCAAAGAAAGTTTGAGTCTTAAATCTCTCACTCTGTGTCTAAATCCCCACTTTTGGTGCGTTGTTGAGAACGGCAGTAATGTAGCGCAGCAATACTCTGTCATATGCTCACTGCTGTGTGGATGCAGTCAGTTCTCTTACGAGAGTTCTCTCGTACTGCGTTTTTACTAAAACGCTACGGGAAAAGTCTCTTTTCACGAAACACTGAAGCAAAAAATTATCCTTTAATTTTCATATATGTAAAACGCGTTGCAGCAGCAGTCAGCTATGGCGAGACGGCTTGCTCGCTCATTGGCTGCTCTGCGGCAACTGCATAAGCCTATCGAGCGAGGCCTGGGGTGACGTCAGGCCAATGAGGGCGCTTCGCGCCCTCCTCGCCACTTCCCGCCGAGACGGGCGTGGCTTACCTCTATAAAAGGAGCTCGAGAAGGCTGATTCACTTGATTTTAATCTCTTCAGCGAAGCGCACGCATCGCTGGATCACGAGGAAGCACGCGTCGTCTGATGCAAGCACTTCAGCGGGACGAGCCCTTGAAGCCGCTGGCCAACGCCGCCTTCTACCGCCGTACCTGCTGCGCTTTCCGACGCCATATCCTTTACATTCTTTGTTCTTGTGTATGTGTGTGTGTGTGTGTTCGCTTTGCAACACGCACCCCTAAAAGAGCTGCGTCTTTTTCAAGATGCTTTCTCATGCAGCGCTCGCGCTCGCTGACGGCGAAACGCCTTCACTCCGAGCCAATTGCCTACGGTGACTCTGAGGACTCGCCGGGCATCCTTTCCGAGGCTGCCCTTCCTGGAAGCGGATGGCGGGATTAGTTTTTCTTTACGTTACAAGAAAAGCTACCCTGCCTCTGCACGCGTCATTCACCGGCGAAGGAGAAAAGAGTGTTCTTAGTCCCACCGTTGGTCGGTCTGACCTCTTTTCTCTCACATTTCTCAGTTCCCTGTTCGGCAACTGGAAATATTATTGCAGCAAGTGAGTCTGTTACACGCTTGCCTGCCAGCAAAAGCCGAAGAATACATGTTGACGCCGCTTTCAAAAGCCTGTATCCCCCTGTGGCTCAGTGGTGGAATTATACGTTTTCCACACGGGGGACCGGGGTTCGTATCCCGGTCTAGCGGCATATATATTTATGCCGCCAATGCTTTGCTCTGTCAGTCCCCTGAAGGCGACTGCAGAGATGCATTTTGCAGCCAGCGAGCGCGTAGTACCCGCTTGCCTGCAACCGAACACCGTTTCTACGGTTCCCGTGCGTCACTGGCGAAAGGAGAATGGAGTGTTTTCAGCCCCGCTGAAACTGGGCGATATCCACTCTTCTCACATTCTGGCATTTTGCAGGCGTCTGAAAATGCAAATCACTCTGTCTGTTCCCCGAGAGGCAACTGCAGACGTGTTTTTTGCTGCCCACGAGCACGTGGTACATGCCTGCAAGCAAACGCCAGTGTGGATAATACTCGCGCTGACTATATCTTTGTATCTTCACTGTGGTCCAGTGGTAGATTCTTAGACTTGCGCGCGGGGGATCCGAGGTTCGAATCCCAGGCCTGCCGGCAGAAAATATTTATGCCGCCGAATGCAAATCACTCTGTTTGTTCCCCGAGAGGCAACTGCAGACGTGTTTTTTGCTGCCCACGAGCACGTGGTATATGCCTGCAAGCAAACGCCAGTGTGGATAATACTCGCGCTGACTATATCTTTGTATCTTCACTGTGGTCCAGTGGTAGATTCTTAGACTTGCGCGCGGGGGATCCGAGGTTCGAACCCCAGGCCTGCCGGCAGAAAATATTTATGCCGCCGAATGCAAATCACTCTGTTTGTTCCCCGAGAGGCAACTGCAGACGTGTTTTTTTGCTGCCCACGAGCACGTGGTATATGCCTGCAAGCAAACGCCAGTGTGGATAATACTCGCGCTGACTTTGTCTATGTATCTTCACTGTGGTCCAGTGGTAGATTCTTAGACTTTCGCGCGGGGGATCCGAGGTTCGAATCCCAGGCCTGCCGACAGAAAATATTATGCCGCCGAATGCAATCACTCTGTTTGTTTCCCGAGAGGCAACTGCAGACGTGTTTTTTGCAGCCCACGAGCACGTGGTACATGGCCGGACTTCTACCGAAGCCCACACTTACTCACGGTATTTTCTGGTGTCCCGGCCACGGCTGATGGTGCTATAAGTGTAGTGTCGATGCCCACTCCTCAGTGCCCATCTCTACACACAAGCACAGCCCTACACTTAGGGCTCACGCACATAAAATCGACTCTGGTCGATTGCGCTTCCAACATAGTGAAAGTGCCCGCACATACACTATGTCTCACAGACCACAGGCTCTCTGTAAAAACGAGACCTGTGCGCGCTCCCTCTGCTCAGTCAGACAGCGCGCCCAAAGCAGTGAATGTGCCCGCTTCCCGCCCACATTTACTCGCAGACATGAGTCCCGCGGGACCCGCTCAGCCCTCCCTCACTCAGTCAAGCGCTGTAGTAAGGTCGAGGACGAGCGCTCTGCCCGCTGTAATAAGCGCGCCCCCCGCCTCGAATGCCACAGGCATAACGCCTACGTTATTGCGCCCCGAAGCGCCTCTGTCGCACGGCGAACAGAGCGCGCTTCGCATCCAGCCCTTAGCCAACCATGCAGAAGCATGGGCAGCGCTTCCAGGGGTTTCGGACTGGGTGCTAGGCATTATAAAGAGAGGCTTCTCGCTACAGTTTTGTCGACGCCCTCCCCGCTTCACAGCGCGCGTCCAACTACGGTGGTTTCAGAAGTAGCACACCTACTTCGCGCCGAAATATCAAAACTGATAAGCAAAGGGGCGATAGAGCGTGTGCCCCAAGCTCAAAGCGAAGGGGGGCTATACAACAGATACTTTCTAGTCCCCAAAAAGGACGATGGTATCAGACCCATACTGGATCTAAGACGGCTGAACAAAGCATTAGTGAAACGCAGTTTCAAAATGCTCACGACCAGGAAAATCCTCGCGCATGTTTGCCGAGGAGACTGGTTTATGTCAATAGATCTGAAGGACGCGTATTTTCAAATACAGATAGCGTCACATCACAGGCGATACTTGAGATTCGCCTTCGAGGGTCAGACATACCAGTATACAGTCCTGCCGTTCGGTTTGTCCCTGGCACCTCGTACATTTACGAAATGCATGGACGCAGCGCTCGCTCCTCTCAGACTCAGAGGCATGCGAGTGCTGAACTATTTGGATGACTGGTTGATCCTAGCCCAATCACGATCTCAGCTCGTGGAGCACAGAACCATTTTACTCGATCACCTCGAGAATCTTGGTATCACGGTCAATTGGGCGAAGAGTTCACTGAACCCCAGTCAAACGATTTCGTTTCTGGGTATCGTTCTGGACTCGCAGTCTATGACAGCGCGGCTGTTGCCACAGCGCGTGCTGCACATTCAGCGCGCGGCGAAGTCTTTCCGCCGCGGCGCTTTCACCCCGCTCAGGAAGTTTCAAAGGATGCTGGGTCTTATGGCCTCAGCATCGTCAGTTCTCCGGCTGGGCTTGCTCCGCATGCGCCCGCTGCAGTTCTGGTTGAAAGCGCGGGTGTCCGGTCGATTATGCCTCAAGGTCGATCAGAACTGTGTTACAGCCCTGGTGCCTTGGATGGCGGACGACTGGTACCGATCAGGTGTAAGCCTGGGGACTTCCTCGGGAGTGAGGATGGTGTCGACAGACGCATCCACCTCGAGATGGGGAGCGCTGCTCGAGGGCAGACCGTTCTTCGGCCTGTGGTCGGAACGAGAAAAGCTCCAACACAAAAACTTAGAAATGCTGACAGTGCACAACGCGCTGACGCGTTTTTGTCCCCACATCAAGGACCAACACGTCATAGTCCGTTCGGACATCATGGCTGTGGTGTCCTACATAAATCGCCAGGGCGGTCTGAAATCCACATCCCTGTACAGGTTGGCGAAACGCCTCCTAATATGGGCTCAGCACAACTTACGCTCGCTGAGAGCAGTGCATGTACCTGGGCTTCAGAATGTGGGCCCAGACAGACTGTCCAGGAACAACGTTCCCCCGGGCGAGTGGTCTCTACACCCACAAACAGTCCGGCTGTTGTGGGAGAGATTCGGCAGAGCGGAGGTGGACCTATTCGCGTCCCACGAAAACGCCTACTGCCCTGCGTTCTTTTCAAAGAGCGATAGCGCGCTGTCCCGAAGGTGGCCGCGCTGCCCGCTATACGTTTTTCCCCCCGTCTCCCTCCTGCCACAGGTGTTGGAACGGGTCAGGGAAACAAAATGCCCAGTGCTGCTTGTAGCACCGTTCTGGAAGAACCAAGCATGGTTCCCAGTCCTGATGCAGTTAGCAGACATCGCTCCATGGCCAGTGCCGTTGAGGAGAGATCTCCTCTCGCAGGCCGGGGGCTCGATTTGGCACCCACACCCGGAGCTGTGGTCCCTTCATGTGTGGGCGCTCAACGGATATCCGTTGGTCTCGCAGAGGGAGTCATGAATACCATCACTCAGGCTAGAGCACCGTCGACTCGGCGGCTTTATGCTTCGAAGTGGTCGGTTTTCTCCGGCTGGTGTACAGCTCGGAGCCTATCACCCCTCGAATGTGAGGTAACGGAGGTTCTCTCCTTCCTACAAGAGCTGTTGGATAAGGGCAGATCCCCTTCCACGCTCAAAGTATATGTGGCGGCTATTTCAGCGTTCTCCGGTTCAACGCTGGGTCAGTCACTGGGAAGGAACGATTTAGTCATCCGCTTCCTCAGGGGAGCTAGGAGACTGAATCCACCCAGACCTCCTTCAGTCCCTATGTGGGACCTTTCTACGGTCTTGGCGGCCATGAAAGGTGCCCCTTTCGAGCCTATCCAGTCTATTAGCCTCAAACATTTGTCTTTCAAAACAGTGTTTTTGATGGCTCTCGCTTCAGTGAAGCGCATAGGCGATCTGCACGCGCTCTCCGTGAGCCCGGCATGCTTGGAGTTTGGTCCTAATGACTCTAAAGTCATACTCAAACCTAAGCACGGCTATGTGCCGAAATCCCTCAACACGCCTTTTCGGGCTCAGGTTATTTCCCTGTCTGCCCTGCCGGCATCGAGTGAGGAGGGGGACTCGAGTTTTCTTTGCCCTGTTAGGGCTTTAAGAGCTTATATGTCCCGCTCTGCTGTCTTCAGACAGACAGAGCAGCTCTTTGTCTCGTTCAGCGGACGTTCCAAAGGAATGGCTGTTTCGAAACAAAGTCTATCCAGATGGATAGTTGACGCCATAGCGCTGGCTTATACTGTCAAGGGCATTCAATGCCCGTTGGGAGTTAGAGCGCACTCTACGAGAGGCGTTGCCTCCTCGTGGGCTTGGTCTAGCGGGATTTCCCTACAGGATATATGTACGGCGGCAGGCTGGGCCTCTCCGTCTACATTTATCAGGTTTTATAACCTAGAGGTTCCCGCCTTACAGGCTAAGCTTTTGTCGGTGTAGTCGATTCAGCTGTCTAGCTAGACCTCTGAAATCGCAGGCGCAATGCGCTACCGACTATCTTGGGCAGAACTGTGTAAGACCCACATTTCCCACATTAGTTCAGGCTCCCTACCCTGTCTATGTGATGTCATATTCGCGTCTGTGGACATGTCTATATAAGGACGGAGGGAATCCCCTCTTGTCTTTAGACTCTCCCTGTGAGGTCGCGTTAAGCCTGCGGACGCTATAGTATAGGGAATTAAGGCTCCCCTCCCTTATTCCCTGACTCTGTGTGAGTCTATCTGGTGATTATGCACTGTATGCCTGAAATAGCTTCCGGTGATCGGTGTTTTTATCCCAGCACGCACAGCGTTTTACAAGGGGTTCCCGTAGCGTTTTAGTAAAAACGCAGTACGAGAGAACTCTCGTAAGAGAACGTACTCGGTTACTAACGTAACCTCGGTTCTCTCTAGAAGAGGGAACGAGTACTGCGTTCTCTGCTGTGCGTATGGTTCACTCTGGTTCGCTTCGGCGATCAAAATCAAGTGAATCAGCCTTCTCGAGCTCCTTTTATAGAGGTAAGCCACGCCCGTCTCGGCGGGAAGTGGCGAGGAGGGCGCGAAGCGCCCTCATTGGCCTGACGTCACCCCAGGCCTCGCTCGATAGGCTTATGCAGTTGCCGCAGAGCAGCCAATGAGCGAGCAAGCCGTCTCGCCATAGCTGACTGCTGCTGCAACGCGTTTTACATATATGAAAATTAAAGGATAATTTTTTGCTTCAGTGTTTCGTGAAAAGAGACTTTTCCCGTAGCGTTTTAGTAAAAACGCAGTACTCGTTCCCTCTTCTAGAGAGAACCGAGGTTACGTTAGTAACCGAGTACGTTTTCACTGCAAATATGAGGTAATTTGATGGGATGTTATGTATTTACGCCATTTTGCCAATTAGAAAAACATGCGGTTTTAATATTATTTTAAGGTAGGGTAGAATTAAATGAATGCCAAGACTCATTTTGTACACGTACCCCCTTCTGTCACCTCACGCACCCCCAGGAGTATGCGTACCCCAGTTTGGGAACCATATCGAACCCCCAATGAAATGCAAAGCACACATTTCGAGTACACCATACTTGGCTACACGTCACATCACTTATCACTTATTAACAGATAAGTAGGAGTCAAAATGAAAGAAAGATTCAATTTGTGAAATATTGATCCAACACACAAAAAAAGTACAATATTGGAAAATCAACCATGTGACCATGTGAGGAGATGACCAGAATGACCATCGGTAAGCTCCACCCCCCTTACTTACGGTTGCTAACTCGGACAAACAAACGGAGTTGCTAACTGTCTTACAATGACAGCTGTCAGTGTGAAAACCTTGTCCCAAGATGTTTTTGATCAATTTTGGACGCAGAAGGACCACCTCTCGTCTAGGAGCATTCAAGTGGGACTTAAATATGCCATGGAGGAATCAAAGATTATGAAATAAATATGGTGGGTAACAAGATTAATTTGGAAGCGTGGGATTACAGATCACAATCAAGTGGGAGAAGCCTCACACTGAAAAAAGTGAAACATCAGTGCAATTCATTCAAAATATATATTTACATTGGTCCAATGGAAAATTGTGATTTTCAGTTTATACCTTCTGTTTTCACTTTGCCTCAAAGTAAGTGTTATGCCCTCTATCACTGAAAAAAAATTATACTTTGGATTAACTTAAAACAATTGATGTAATTTTGTTACAGCTAATTTTTTTAGATTTTCTCAAATTGTATTTATGATTTAGTTAAAACCATAAATTTTGATTTAATGTCAAACAAAATTTTTAATTTTTTCCAGCTCAACGTTTTACCTTAACCCAAAGTACACAGCAAAAACTCCAGTGTTAAATTAACACTCAAGAGTGTTAAAGTTAATGAGATAATTAAGTGATTAATTTAGTGATGATTGACTATTATTGAAGACACCTGATGATAACAAGCAGAATCACTGAAGGAGAAAATCACAAATTGTAAGTTACCATTATGGTGATGGGTGTTTGCTTTAGTTGGGCTCTTGACCCTTATATGTTTACTTTAAATTTTGTTTGGCTGTTGTATCTGAGTTATAACTGCCAGATGAACAAAGAAAAAAAAAGTGATCTGATGGTGTTGGTTATGTTATGACTATCATCATTTGAACTTGATCACTGAATTCATTAAGACCCTTATTTCTGATGTAGATTTATGTTGTTGACCACAGAATAACTGTGATTCTGCATAAATATCCAGAATTTTAGATAATATACAAAGGATTTCTTAAAAGTTGTTTTGAAAAAAAAAAAAATCTTTCTTTTAGGCACACACAGACGTCAAGATTCAGTCTATGCATCTCAACAATGGTGACGAGCAGAATATTCAATTAGGAAAAGTAAATTACATAGACAATTCAGATCATAATTTATTCATACCGCAATGCATGATGGGAGCCATTAATGAGTTGTGATTGGTGGCAGCCACTGCATCATGCTTTATTATTGTCACCATTGTTGAGATTCACAGGCTGATTCTTGATGTCTGTGTTTCTAAATAAATTCATTTGACAGTGTATTGATCACAACGTTTATTAAATATTTTGGATTATATGAAAAATACTGATAATCATATGCTGTAGAATCACAAAGCTGCTGCTAACAAGTTAAACCAAACTATCTCAAAAAGTTACATTTCTCAGATCACAGCATGATTACGTCAAAACATAACCAACACCATCAGATCATATTGTCTCTTTGTTCATCTGACTGTTAGAAATCAATAACAGCAGACAAGCAAAATCTAAAGTAAACATATAAGGGTCAAGAGCCCAACGAAAGCAAACACCCATCGCCATAATGGTAACTTACAATTTGTGATTTTCTCCTTCAGTGATTCTGCTTGTTAACATCAGGTGTCTTCAATAATAGTCAATCATCACTCAATTAATCACTTAATTATCTCATTAACTTTAACACTCTTGAGTTGAGTTGAGTTGGAAAAAATTAAAATTTTGGTTTGACATTAAATCAAAATTTATGGTTTTAACTAAATCATAAATAAAATTTGAGAAAATCTAAAAAAAAATAGCTGTAACAAATTACATCAATTTTTTTAAGTTAATCCAAAGTATCATTTTTTTCAGTGCATGTTGCAGTCGTCATGATAAACAATATCTAGGATCAACACTGTTCATTTATACCGCAGGGTAAGTTTAAATTCACAGACATCAAGAATCAGCCTGATTCAAACACACGGCTTCCGCTTCCTGTTAGGCCGTGTGTTTACACGGCGTTGAGTGTTGGTTGTAAATTGCATTTGGACTGATGATTTACGGATCCCAAATTCTGATTCAAACGCTTTATTCACAGTATGAGTCGGCAGAGGAAAAACGCGTCAGAAAACAACGAGGACGTAAAAAAGTCCATCGATCTTTTGTTCGAAGAAGTAACTGCTGTCCGGAGGCAGCAGGAACACCTCCTGGCCCTAGTGGAGGAGGTGAAAATGCTACGCATCCAAATAGAAGTCAAAGACAAACGGATTGTGGATTTGGAGCGGAGGGTGAACGAGCTCGAGCAATACTCCCGTATGAACGACCTGGTCATCACCGGTCTACCGATCAAACCACGCTCGTATGCACGCGCGGTGGTTGGGGACAATGGGGAAGAGCCAGAGCTGGAGTCGCGCTCGGTGGAGCAACAGGTAGAAAGCTTTCTCCAAAGTAAAGGAGTGGAGCTAAACCTGGATCACATCGAAGCATGCCACCCTCTACCCAGGAAGAGCAACAAGAAGCCCACAGTCATCATCCGATTTGTCAACAGGAAGAATAAAACAGCATTGTTGAAGCAAGGACGCAAACTCAAGGGAACAAATGTTTACCTGAACGAGCACTTGACAAAGAAGAATGCCGAAATAGCCTGGAAAGCAAGAGACCTCAAGAAACAACATAAAATCCAACACACATGGGTAAACAACTGTAAAATCTTTATCAAGTTGAATGGCTCAGCGGAGGAGGCCAAGATTCTCACCGTGAGACATTTGGAGGAACTGGACGAGTATCAATGAACGTAAAGAGTCAACGCATATTCCGACGTGAATACATCAAGGTAACCTCTGACTTAGTTGAACTATGATAACTACAGTATGTCCAATCCAAAGGACAATAATACTGAACTATTGCAGAGAATCCATGAACTCCAACTGCTGGACCTGAATATGTTTAGATATACAGAATACAATAATCATGACACAGAGACAGACATTGACCCGGACAATAATTTTCTTTCTTTTGCTAATATTAATTGCAAGTATTATACTAATGCACAGTATAATACTAACTTGATTACAAAGGGTAAACTGTCTATTATCCATTTTAATAGTCGAAGTATGTACTCCAATTTCAGTGAAATACGCGATTATCTAGAGTCATTTGTTCATCCTTTTAGTTTCATAGCAATATCCGAAACTTGGTTTAATGATGACAAAGGAATCAACTTCGAAATAAATGATTATGACCTCAACTACATCAATAGACAAAACAAAACAGGTGGTGGTGTAGCATTGTACGTCCACAAAACAATGCAGTTTTCAGTAGTAAATAGTTTGTCAATAGCACTTGATAATGTGGTGGAATGTGTAACTATTGAACTAAAAAATGAAAAGCAAAAGAATATTATCATAAGTTGTGTCTATAGGTCACCTGGATCAAGTATAGACTTATTCAATAATTGCATGGTGAAACTGTTTTCTGAAGTTACAAACAAGCCCTTATTTTTATGTGGGGATTTCAATATTGACCTTTTGAACTCAAACAAACACAAACCTACCTGTGAATTTGTTGATAGGATGTACAGTATGTCCTTATTTCCATCAATCACAAAGCCCAGTAGGATCACTTCTCGCAGTGCAACTTTAATTGATAACATCTTTACTAACAACTTTTTAAACAATACTGTTAATGGTCTATTGATCTGTGATATCACCGACCATTTACCAGTCTTTACTATATATGACTGCAATGTTAGTAAACGTAATATAACCTGCAATGTGAATTATAGACGAGTACAAACTGATGAAGCTATTAATGGGTTTAATGAAGAATTAAGGTCACAAGATTGGAACACTATTTATGGAGAGATGCAGACTGATGTGGCATACAATAATTTTATAGAAATATTTACTTCCTTGTACAATAAGCACTGTCCCATCAGAGTATTTAGTAAACCGAAAATAAATCTAAAATGCCCTTGGATTTCCAAAGGCCTGCTGAATGCATGTAAGAAGAAAAATAACCTTTATAAATTGTTTGTTAAATCAAAAACCAAAGAAGCTGAGGATAGATATAAACTGTACAAAAATAAATTGACAGCTATAATGAGAATGGCGAAAAAACAATATTATGAAAAACTATTACTAGCTAATAAATCTAACATAAAAAGAACCTGGGCAGTATTAAATAGTATCATTAAGCAAGGATTTAATAAAACGGATTACCCGGAATATTTTGTTGATTCTAATGGAGAAAATTATGACATGAATAAATTAGTAAATGATTTCAATATTTTTTTTGTAAATGTTGGCCCTGATTTAGCAGCCAAAATTCCAAATCAAGAATTGGAGCTGAACTTTGAAAGAAACGACCATACTATTTTCCTCTCTTCTGTCAGTGAGTGTGAAATAATGAATATTGTGCAAAAATCAAAAAACAAGTTATCCACAGACTGTCACTCAATCAATATGGTACTAATAAAAAAGATAATTAAAAGCATTATAAAGCCTCTAACACATATCTGTAACCTGTCGCTTAAAAACGGCTGTGTGCCAAGAAAAATGAAAATTGCTAAGATCATACCATTGTTCAAAAATGGAAATAGGAATCACTTTACTAATTACAGACCCATTTCACTCCTGCCCCAATTTTCAAAAATCCTTGAAAAGGTTTTTGACAAACGGTTAGAAAATTTCATACATAAGCAAAAGCTAATTAATGAAGGACAATATGGGTTCAGACCCAATAGATCCACTTCAATGGCCATAATTGATGCTACAGAAGAAATATCGAAGGCATTGACAAATAAAAAACATGCAATAGGAATTTTTATTGATCTCAAAAAAGCGTTTGACACATCAACCATGATATACTACTTAAGAAATTAGAACGATATGGAATACGGGGGGTGGCTGGGAAATGGTTGAAAAGTTATTTGAGCGACAGAGTACAGTATGTCCAAATGTGTGAGCTTTCTTCTGGATGTCTTGACATTGCTTGTGGTGTCCCCCAGGGGTCAGTACTGGGCCCCAAATTGTTTAATTTGTATATTAATGATATTTTTAAGGTTTCTCAGTTGGTTAAATGTGTATTGTTTGCTGACGATACAAACATTTTCTATAGTAACGTCAGTTTGGAGCGACTTATTAGCGTTATAAACAAAGAACTAAGTAAATTTAAAAAATGGATGGAAAGTAACAAATTATCCTTAAACCTAGATAAATCTAAAGTGATGTTTTTTGGAAAGTATCAAGCCGTTTCACAGAAACTGGTTGAGATAGATGGAGTTCCAATTGAAAATGTTCAGGAAATAAAAATTTTAGGTGTAACGATAGACCATAAGTTAAGTTGGAATGCCCACATCAGACATATAACTACTAAAGTCTCCAAAAGCCTTGCTATAATTAGTAGAGTTAAACATATCCTTGATCAAAACGCACTCCATACCTTGTATTGTTCTTTAATACAGCCATATCTAATCTACTGTGTAGAGGTATGGGGCAATAATTACAAAAATGTAATACAATCACTTTTTTTGCTACAGAAAAGGGCTGTATGAATTATACACAAGGCTGCCTATTTTGAACACACAAATCCTCTCTTTCTTAAATCAAAGTTATTAAAAATGCAGGATCTCGTAAAATTATATAATGCACAGTTCATGTTTAAAGCATATCACTATTTATTACCTGTGAACGTTCAAAACATGTTTTCTCCCAAAGAGCAGTCGTACAATTTGAGAGGATTTGGGAACTTTGTGGTCCCAATGGCGGGTTCCACCAGGAGGAGTTTTTCTATGTCTGTATGTGGGGTTACTTTGTGGAATAATTTGGGGCTTGAATTTAAGCAATGTCAAAACATTCACCTTTTCAAACGTCTTTACAAACAAAAGGTCTGGTCCCATTACAATGATAATGAGGTTTGATTGTATTCATATTGTGTGGAGTGTTGGATTAGTTGTTATTTACCCTTGTGGTATTACGTCTACCATTGTTGGTAGCTGTTTGTCACTGTTATGTACCCTTGTGGTATTCCGTCTACCATTGTTGGTATTTGATATTCATTGTTACCTGAGGTAATATCTGTATGAATATGTATAGTATGTATGTGTGGTTTTGCATATGTGCAACTATAATACTGTTTCTTAATGAGGTATTATTATTACTATTATTTTTTTATATATATAAATAATTGTATTTTTCCTTCTCTCTTTGAGATAGTTGAAGTAGGAAGCAGCTATTTTGTTTGTATTCTTTGACAGACTGGGGTGGGGTTCAATAAGTTTTACTTCTCCCCACTCCATTTCAAGCATAAGTGTATAAGTTATTATTCTTACTATTATTATTCTTATTATTATTATGTATTTGTTTCTGTTGTCACACTATTTGCTTGAAATAAATAAATAAATAAATAAATAAATAAATAAATAAATAAATAAATAAATAAATAAATAAATAAAAATTTACATTTAACCAGTTTAATATGGAGAGGCACTCCCAGTCAACAATTTGATCTCTCAGTGATCTCACCATGAGCTCTCAGGATACTGGTGGTCACAATCTGAGTTCACAGTGAGCTAAAAGTTTATCCTCACAGCGCCCTCACTGTGTGCTCATGCTATAGTCACAATGTGAGGTCAAAGTGCACACAAAGACTAGACTGGGTAAACCCAGCCTGATCTGCCTGCAATTTGATTTCGCCCTGCAGCTCAGGCTGGAAACCTGTACATTCTTTTATCCGGCTTCCGTTACAAATTTACGGGAACCAAACAGAAACTGGCTTATCCACCTGGATCCCGTAGCGCTATTGGCGGGTTTAACACAATGACGATAGAGAAGCAAAGTATGTCACCCGGATCATTGGTCTGATTGGTTGAAGGACTATCCAATTGCGTACAGAGTCATTTGAACTATGCCCATTGAATGTAGACCTTCGTTTATGTGTTTCTGACCTACACTGAACATGACATGAGAACAGTTAGCTATTTAGGTTTGTATGTTAACATGAACTCACTAACTTTAATTGTAACTTGACAACCAGAAAATGAACGTTTTCGTTTTCATTGGGATTGGGGTTGAATCCTCAGGGAACCAGAGGGGTATTGCACAAAAGCAAGATAAGGGATTAAGCTGGGATTTTCCAGTTATCCTGGCTGAATTTAGCCCTGACTCGGTTGCATGAAGGGAGGCTAAATTAATCTACATTAAGTTACTATGGAGATTTACACTTTGCAGCTAGCCTGCTCCGGAGCAGGCTAACAACCAGGCTAAGATTAATCCTAGTGATTTATCGGCTAGTTCCTCCCTAAATCCTACTAGATATTGTGATTTAGTCACTTCATGGTCCTGCATTAAATACTAGATATACTGTCATTCATCTAAGTATGCGTACTGTTATTTTAGTTATTATTGAAAACTGCTGTTCATTTCACTGTCAGAGGTTTGAAGAATATATATATTATTCGAGATTTAAAGCGTTTATTGTCATACGCCTAGTGAGGAAAGCAGATTTTCCTGAGCAATTATTACTTTGCTGTCCACAATGAATGCCAACACAGTGCAAAATAACTATACTATACAATATGAGAAATAGAATATAGACTAAATATCTATATATGCAAGTATAGAGTAGAAATGTACTGTTGAATGAGAAAAAATTATCAATATATTATATTTTATTGCAGTTGATGAGATACAGTGCTATGCATAAGTTTAGACACCCATGCTAAAGTTGACTAAAAAGAGGAATAAAAAAATCATCTTTTGGAAATTGAACTTAATGCCTTAACTAAAGAAATTAGGAAACATCCAACCTTTAAGGACACCAATTTTCTTTGTGAATGAATAAAGTATCGTAAATAAATACATGTTCTTCTTTAAAATACAGGGTGCATAAGTCTGGACACCCCTATGTTAAATTCACATAGAGGCAGGCAGATTTTTATTTTTAAAGGCCAGTTACTTCATGGATCCAGGATACTATGCATCCTGATAAAGTTCCCTTGGCCTTTGGAATTAAAATTGCCCCACATCATCACATTGCCTTCACCATACCTAGAGATTGGCATGGTTTTATTTCAGTTAGCCTAATAGCTGGTTTGATTTGCATTGAGAGATGATCTTATGGAAAGTACTCCATGCCAATCTCTAGGTGTGGTGAAGGCTATGTGATGATGTGGGGCTATTTTAATTCCAAAGGCCAAGGGACCTTCGGCCTCCTGAAATCACGATTTCAGTGCCTGCACCACCTGAGGGTCTCCCCAGACAGAGCATGTGACGTGACTGTTGCCTGCACAGTGCTGCACAATATTGCCAGCCTAAGAAAAGAAAGGGCTCCCACAGTTGCTTTGGATGTTGATTGGGACAATGCTGCCATATTCCCTGATAACAGAAATGGTAGACTTTTTAGAGAACAATGCATTGCAAATTATTTCAGTTAATTTAGTTTTGATTTAGCCCATCCCTTAATAAAGGAGGCTATATAACTTTTTCATGTGTACATGCATTTTATTTGGCATCGGTAGCACACACTGTGGTTATCTTCCCAAATTCTAGTTCCACTTCACTGGATCAATAACTATAAAGTGTACTTGACATTCATAAAAAAAGTTACAAGACCACAATGGTTTTGGGATAATTTTCTTTTATTATTTTCCTGTTATCACTTGTCAGCTTGGAGCTTTGGAGAGAAAAAAATATGATGATTAATACATTGTGTTAGCACTGGTTATTATTTGGACTACTTACGCATTCAGTCGGTCCGCTGTTGTTTGCCATGCATTCTCTCTTTGCTTTATTACAGCAGCTGTATTGCCTTTTTTACATATTATATGTTTCATTTCTTCATACGTTTCCATAAGAAGCTGTTGCTCATTAGGCGAAAAGTATGCCGCACGGGTTTTGTCCATTTTTGCATCGGTGATTCTGTGATCGATTTCGTTATCTTTTTAAGAATGCCGTGAACGTGCATTTATCCAAACTATATACACCTGGCTTGATATATCCGCGCGTTCTCATCCTGGCTCAGCAAACGTGCAACGGATTAAGTCAGGATGCACTGATTAAACTAGGTCAAGCCGCGACTGTTCTGTTATCCTGGCTTTCTTAATTCTACTTTTGTGCAATACCCCTCAGGTTACTGCGCCCACATCATTGGATTAATACACCATGCAGACATTTTGCTCAGTCTTGTTTGGGTTTAGGAAATGGAATAAAATAAAATAAATTCCATTGCCCATCCTCTCAGGATACCTGGAATCAGTGTTACACGTAGTGTTGCCCCAGGCACAGCGTTTTACCATTTTTGTGGCATAAACACCATCAAATCGATGAGAGCTTCGGATCTTCTAATGTTTCTCTAAAGGCGGGCGTACACGGTGCGATTTTTGCTGTTTTTACGAGCTCGCAGATGATTTTTTTCACTTGGGAGAAATTGAGTGGAATCGGTGATGCTCGCATGGTCGCGGCTCGCAGCGTGTGAGAGGGATTACGAGCCGAGCCGAGCATGTTATGAGCACCTCCCCGACCTCCCGATCATTTTTAAACATGTTTAAAAAATTCGGGGAGTCGGCCCGATTTTCACCAGCTGTCCCCTATTGCCAAATCATACACAACCACTATACCTCAGTGGCAGCAACCATACAGCGTGCGCATACACTGTCACACACACACACACCTACCTCTCTTACTCTTACCGTGTACCAGCTGCTTTGACGCGATTATCTGTTAAACTGACTCGCAACGTGTGCAATATCTCACGACCTCCCGAGTGTCCGAACTCGCACCGTGTACGCCCACCTTTAGGCGCTGAAACCTAAAGATGTCTGAGTTCCCCGTGCAACTGATGCTCAACTGCCATTGGCTCATCTGCGTTTGAGGGGAGGGGCTTATGTGACAGGTTAAAGGAAATACTTATTGTACTGTTATGGGCTAAAAGGTTTTAGTAAGTTAATAGGATGTGAGGATCTTAAAATATCTAAGGTTAAAAAGTTCATGCATTCAGTAGCCTCCCAGCAAACACAGAACGTTCCCCTAACGTTCCCATATGGTTCCCATTTGGTTATTTTTTGGGGAAAAACCAGTTCTGGGAACGTTCCCTGCAGGTTGTTATTTAATAACCTTAAGAGAACCTTCACAGAACGTTCCCTGCAGGTTATTTTTAGGTTTTATTTTTATAACCTAAAGAGAACCTTCCCAGAACGTTCCCTGCAGGTTATTTTTAGGTTTAATTTTTATAACCTAAAGAGGACCTTCCCAGAACGTTTCCTTGCAGGTTATTTTTAGGTTTTATTTTTATAACCTAAAGAGAACCTTCCCAGAACGTTTCCTTGCAGGTTATTTTTAGGTTTTATTTTTATAACCTAAAGAGAACGTCCCCAGAACGTTTCCTTGCAGGTTATTTTTAGGTTTTATTTTTATAACCTAAAGAGAACCTTCCCAGAACGTTTCCTTGCAGGTTATTTTTAGGTTTTATTTTTATAACCTAAAGAGAACGTTCTGGGAACGTTCTCTGCAGGTTATTATTTTAATATCACTTACTATTAACAGGCAGATTACCAACTGACAACGTCATCAGTACGGTCACCTAAGGTTATAAGATAACCAACAACGTTCAGATCTATTCGCAATAACTTTTTATTAATGATATTTTAAACTATGTTATATATTTTAATTGTATATGTTTATTAAATGCTGCGTGACTTTAAAGTGTTTTAATGCGCATGCGCTTGATCAAACACTGGAGCGCGCACGTGCGCTGCGCGATAGCAGATGGAAACCGGAAACGTCATCAATAACTGACAAACAACAAAACTCCCGTCTCTCGCAGTTGGTTTCACTGCTTTCAGGTAAGTTTAGTCAACAAAATCTCACAAATAATACACACAAACGTCCCTGACACATTTCTTACGTGTAATTGACACGCTTCTGTTGAATATTTACTTTAAAGAAATGGTTTTGTGGTCTTATTATGGTTATTATTTGTAAAGGCCAACAGAGTAGTTAAGCACTATTTTGATTATAGCTACGCTATAAGGTTTTATTATTACGGTATCGGGCTTTTATTTTGATAACCAAAGAAACCGGAAGTATGGTGACGGAAACGAAACTGGCGAACGGCGCAAAGGACGAAAGGAAAGTCTGAAAAGGTTCACGGTTAAAAACAGTAAAAGGCCACGGAGAAACAGTTAAAGTCCCCGTGAACCGGAAGTTGCAAACGACTTTTCTCCAGTGTTATGACGTATTTCCCAGTGAAAAGGAATATTGAACAGAGGGCAGGGTTTTACTCTAGCGCTCCTCCTCTCCATCTCTGCTCATAGCAGACTAACGGTTTGAGGGGAGTGGTTAAGCATTGCCCAAACCAATTCCTCAAACCTACGTCATCAGAGAAGGTCCTCCAATGCAGAGGGGAGGGGCATTTTCAGATTTTGATTAAAGATTACCATGGTAAAAAAAATTTTTTTTAAATATTTTCTTGCACGGATTAATTGTTCACCACAAGACTAGTAATATGCGCTAACAAAGTAAATAGGGTCAATTTTGATTTCATGGGGACTTTAAAACTACAAGGTTTAGCTTCGGTCAATTGGGGAACAAGGTTGGTAGAGTTAATGAGAAATATATTTGAGTTACTTGAAATGTTTATCGTAAAATGTATAATTTGGTAATGCTATCGGATTGAAACTAATGTAATGAGCTGTGTAGCGTTCGAAATGTAATGGTAATGCATGGTTTATTTGTTTATACTCAGCTCTTACGTTGGTTGATGACACGGACGGCAATAAAAGTCATTTAAACCATCAGTTCTGGCCTTCTCAATATTGACTGGATGCTACATTATTATTATTATGGTTTAGGTCTTATTTATGAAAGTTTGGGTTTTTAAACATATTTAGTGTAGATAAGTTTTTTTTTTTATAGTTTTGCTGGTAATTTGTCAATGGGTGATTGGAAGTAAGCTAATTTATTTAACCTAAAAGAATGCACTGTATTGTTAACTTAATCAGTGACGTCACTTACCAATATTGCTAAAATGTGTTCTCTTACGAGAGTCCTCTCGTACTGCGTTTTTGTAAAAACGCTACGGGAAAAACTCTTTTTCACGAAATACTGAAGCAAAAAATTATCCTTAATTTTCCATATATGTAAAGCGCGTTGCAGCAGTACACAGCTATGGCGAGACAGCTTGCTCGCTCATTGGCTGTTCTGCGGCAACTGCATAAGCCTATCGAGCGAGGCCTGAAGTGACGTCAGGCCAATGAGGGCGCTTCGCGCCCTCCTTGCCACTTCCCGCCGAGACGGGTGTGGCTAACCTCTATAAAAGGAGCTCGAAAAGGCTGATTCACTTGATTTTCATCTCTTCAGCGTAGCTCACGCATCGCTGGATCACGAGGAAGCACGCGTCGTCTGATGCAAGCACTTCAGCGGGACGAGCCCTCGAAGCCGCTGGCCACGCCGCCTTCTACCGCCGTACCTGCTGCGCTTTCCGACGCCATATCCTTTCCATTCTATTGTTCTTGTGTGTGTGTTCGCTTTGCAACACTCACCCCTAAAAGAGCTGCGTCTTTTTCAAGATGCCTTCTCATGCAGCGCTCGCGCTCGCTGACGGCGAAACGCCTTCACTCCGAGCCAATTGCCTATGGTGACTCTGAGGACTCGCCGGGCATCCTTTCCGAGGCTGCCCTTCCTGGAAGCGGATGGCGGGATTAGTTTTTCTTTACGTTACAAGAAAAGCTACCCTGCCTCTGCACGCGTCATTCACCGGCGAAGGAGAAAAGAGTGTTCTTAGTCCCGCCGTTGGTCGGTCTGACCTCTTTTCTCTCACATTTCTCAGTTCCCTGTTCGGCGACTGGAAATATTATTGCAGCAAGTGAGTCTGTTATAACACGCTTGCCTGCCAGCAAACGCCGAAGAATACATGTTGACGCCGCTTTCAAAAGCCTATATCCCCCTGTGGCTCAGTGGTGGAATTATAGGTTTTCCACATGGGAGACCGGAGTTCGAATCCCGGTCTAGCGGCATAGATATTTATGCCGCCAATGCTTTGCTCTGTCAGTCCCCTGAAGGCGACTGCAGAGATGCATTTTGCAGCCAGCGAGCGCGTAGTACCCGCTTGCCTGCAACCGAACACCGTTTCTACGGTTCCCGTGCGTCACTGGCGAAAGGAGAATGGAGTGTTTTCAGCCCCGCTGAAACTGGGCGATATCCACTCTTCTCAAATTCTGGCATTTTTCAGGCGTCTGAAAATGTTAGTATTGCATGTTGTGCAAATCACTCTGTTTGTTCCCCGAGAGGCAACTGCAGACGTGTTTTTTGCAGCCCACGAGCACGTGGTACATGCCTGCAAGCAAACGCCAGTGTGGATATTACTCGCGCTGACTTATGTCTATGTATCTTCACTGTGGTCCAGTGGTAGATTCTTAGGCTTTCGCGCGGGGGGTCCGAGTTCGAATCCCGGGTCTGCCGGCAGAAAATATTTATGCCGCCGAATGCAAATCACTCTGTTTGTTCCCCGAGAGGCAACTGCAGACGTGTTTTTTGCAGCCCACGAGCACGTGGTACATGGCTGGACTTCTACCGAAGTCCCGGCCACGGCCGATGATGCTATATGTGTAGAGAAGATGCCCACTGCCTAGTGCCCATCCCTACACACTAGCACAGCCCTTCACACAGGGCCCGCGCTCATATATTCGACTCGGGTCGATCACGCACACAACATAGTGAACGTGCCCACTGCCTAGTGCCCACAAACACTATGTTCTGCATGCCTTGTGGTTTCTATAAAGACGAAACCTGTGTGCATTCACTCTGCTCAGGCAGACAGTGCACTCATTGCAGTAACTGTGCCCGCTCTCCCGCGCCCACACTTACTCACGGCCATTATATGTCCTACGGGACTTGCCCAGCCCTCCTTTGCTCGGTTAAACACCGCAGCGGGGTCGAGCGCAGGCATTCTGTCCGCTGTGATCAGCGCGCTTCCCCCTCGGTAGAACGCGCTTCATAAAGAATTTAAATAAATAAAAATCCCGGCCGCGGCCGATGGTGCTTCAGGTGTAGAGCAGATGCCCACTGCTCAGTGCCCATCCCTACACACAAGCACAGCCCTACACTCAGGGCTCGCGCACATAAAATCGACTCAGGTCGATTGCGCTTCCAACATAGTTAAAGTGCCCACTTCCCAGTGCCCACGAACACTATGTCTCACAGATCACAGGCTCTCTGTAAAAACGGGACCTGTGCGCGCTCGCTCTGCTCAGGCAGGCAGCGCGTCCAAAGCAGTGAATGTGCCCGTTTCCCGCCCACATTTACTCGCAGACAGCATGAGTCCCACGAGACTTTCTCAGCCCTCCCTCACTCAGTTAAGCACTGTAGTAGGGTTGAGGACAGCGTTCTGCCCGCTTTAATAAGCGCGCTCCCCGCCTCGAATGTCACAGGCGTAACGCCTATGTTATTGCGCCCCGAAGCACCTCTGTTGCACGGCGAACAGAGCGCGCTTCGCATCCAACCCTTAGCCAGCCATGCAGAGGCATGGGCAGCGCTTCCAGGGGTTTCGGACTGGGTGCTAGACATTATAAACAGAGGCTTCTCGCTACAGTTTTGTCAACGCCCTCCCCGCCTCACAGCGCGTGTCGAAACTACGGTGACTTTAGAAGTAGCACACCTAATATCAAAACTGATGAGCAAAGGGGCGATAGAGCATGTATCCCAAGCTCAAAGCGAAGGGGGGCTATACAGCAGATACTTTCTGGTCCCCAAAAAGGACGGTAGTATCAGACCCATACTGGATCTAAGACGGCTGAACAGAGCATTAGTGAAACGCAGTTTCAAAATGCTCACGACCAGGAAAATCCTCACGCATATTCGCCGAGGAGACTGGTTTATGTCGATAGATCTGAAGGACGCGTATTTTCAAATACAGATAGCGTCACATCACAGGAGATATTTGAGATTCGCCTTCGAGGGTCAGACATGCCAGTGTACAGTCCTGCCGTTCGGCTTGTCCCTGGCACCTCGTACATTTACGAAGTGCATGGACGCAGCGCTCGCCCCTCTCAGACTCAGAGGCATGCGAGTGCTGAACTATTTGGACGACTGGCTGATCCTAGCTCAATCACGATCACAGCTCATGGAGCACAGAACCATTTTACTCGATCACCTCAAGAATCTTGGTGTCAATTGGACAAAGAGTTCGCTGAACCCCAGTCAAGCGATTTCGTTTCTGGGTACCATTCTGGACTCACAGTCTATGACAGCGCAGCTGTCGCCACAGCGCGTGCTGCACATTCAGCGCGCGGCGAGATCCTTCCGCTGCGGCGCGACTACCCCGCTCAGGAAGTTTCAAAGGATGCTGGGTCTCATGGCCTCAGCATCGCCAGTTCTTCAGCTGGGCTTGCTCCGCATGCGCCCTCTGCAGTTCTGGTTGAGAGCGCGAGTACCGCGCGGAGCGTGGGTGTCCGGCCGGTTGCGTCTCAAGGTCAATCAGAGCTGTGTGGCAGCCCTGATACCTTGGATGGCGGACGACTGGTACCGATCAGGTGTAAGCCTGGGGACTTCCTCGGGAGTGAGGATGGTGTCGACAGACGCATCCACCTCGGGATGGGGAGCGCAGCTCGAGGGCAGACCATTCTTCGGCCTGTGGTCAGAACGAGAAAAGCTCCAACATATCAACTGCCTGGAAATGCTGGCAGTGCACAACGCGCTGACGCGTTTTTGTCCCCAAATCAAGGACCAACACGTCGTAGTCCGTTCGGACAACACGGCCGTGGTGTCCTACATAAATCGCCAGGGCGGTCTCAGATCCAGATCCCTGTACAGGCTGGCGAAACGCCTCCTAACATGGGCTCAGCACAATTTGCGCTCACTGAGAGCAGTGCATGTGCCTGGGCTCCAGAATTTGGGCCCAGACAGACTGTCCAGGAACAACATTCCCCTGGGCGAATGGTCTCTACACCCACAAACAGTCCGGCTGTTGTGGGAGAGATTCGGCAGAGCGGAGGGGGACCTATTCGCGTCCCGCGAAAACGCTCATTGCCCCGTGTTCTTTTCCAAGAACGACAGCGCGCTGTCCCGGATGTGGCCGCGCTGCCCGCTATACGCTTTTCCCCCCATCTCCCTCCTGACTCAGGTGTTAGAGCGGGTCAGGGAAACAAAATGCTCAGTACTGCTTGTAGCACCGTTCTGGAAGAACCAAGCATGGTTTCCAGTCCTGATGCAGTTAGCAGACATCGCTCCATGGCCAGTGCTATTGAGGAAAGATCTCCTCTCGCAGGCCGGGGGTTCGATTTGGCACCCACACCTGGAGTTGTGGTCCCTTCATGTGTGGGCGCTCAACGGATATCCGTTGATCTCGCAGAGGGAGTGATGAATACCATCACTCAGGCTAGAGCACCGTCGACTAGGCGGTTTTATGCCTCGAAGTGGTCGGTTTTCTCCGGCTGGTGTGCAGCTCGGGGCCTATCACCACTCGATTGTGAGGTGACGGAGGTTCTCTCCTTCCTACAGGAGCTATTGGATAAGGGCAGATCCCCTTCCATGCTCAAAGTTTATGTGGCGGCTATTGCAGCGTTCTCTGGAACAACGCTAGGTCAGTCACTAGGAAGGAACGATTTAGTCATCCGCTTCCTCAGGGGAGCTAGGAGGCTGAATCCTCCCAGACCTCCTTCAGTCCCTATGTGGGATCTTTCTATGGTTTTGGCGGCCATGAAAGGTGCCCCTTTCGAGCCTATCCAATCTATTAGCCTCAAACATTTGTCTTTTAAAACAGTGTTTTTGATGGCTCTCGCTTCGGTGAAGCGCATAGGCGACCTGCACGCACTCTCTGTGAGCCCAGCGTGCTTAGAGTTTGGACATAATGACTCTAAAGTCATACTCAAACCTAGGCATGGTTATGTGCCAAAATCCTTCAACATGCCGTTTCGGGCTCAGGTTATCTCCCTGTCTGCCCTGCCGGGATCAAGTGAGGAAGGGGACTCAAGTTTTCTTTGCCCCATTAGGGCTTTAAGAGCTTACGTGTCCCGCTCTGCTGTCTTCAGACAGACTGAGCAGCTCTTTGTCTCGTTCAGTGGACGTTCCAAGGGAATGGCTGTTTCGAAACAGAGCCTATCCAGATGGATAGTTGACGCCATAGCGCTGGCTTACACTGTAAAGGGCCTCCAGTGCCCGTTGGGCGTTAGAGCGCACTCCACGAGAGGCGTCGCCTCTTCGTGGGCTTGGTCTAGCGGGATTTCCTTACAGGACATATGTATGGCGGCAGGCTGGGCCTCGCCGTCTACATTTATTAGGTTTTACAACCTAGAGGTTCCCGCCTTGCAGGCTAAGCTACTATCGGTGTAGTCGAATCAGCTGTCTAACTAGAACACTGAAATCGCATGCGCAGCGCGCTACCGACTGTTTTATGGGCAGAATTGTGTAAGACCCACATTTCCCACATTAGTTCAGGTTCCCCACCCTGTCTATGTGATGTCATATTCGCGTCTGCGGACGCGGCCATATAAGGACGGAGGGATTCCCCTTTTGTCTCTAGACTCTCTCTATGAGGTCATGTTTTGCGTCTGCGGACGCTACAATATAGGGAATTAAGGTCCCCCCCCCTTTATTCCCAGACTCTCTGTGAGTCTATCTGGTGATTATGCACTGTATACCTGGCTTAGCTTCCAGTGATCAGTGTTTTATCCCAGCACGCACGGCGTTTTACAAGGGGTTCCCGTAGCGTTTTTACAAAAACGCAGTACGAGAGGACTCTCGTAAGAGAACGTACTCGGTTACTAACGTAACCTCGGTTCTCTCTAGAAGAGGGAACGAGTACTGCGTTCTCTGCTGTGCGTACGGTTCACTCTGGTTCGCTTCGGCGATGAAAATCAAGTGAATCAGCCTTTTCGAGCTCCTTTTATAGAGGTTAGCCACACCCGTCTCGGCGGGAAGTGGCAAGGAGGGCGCGAAGCGCCCTCATTGGCCTGACGTCACTTCAGGCCTCGCTCGATAGGCTTATGCAGTTGCCGCAGAACAGCCAATGAGCGAGCAAGCTGTCTCGCCATAGCTGTGTACTGCTGCAACGCGCTTTACATATATGGAAAATTAAGGATAATTTTTTGCTTCAGTATTTCGTGAAAAAGAGTTTTTCCCGTAGCGTTTTTACAAAAACGCAGTACTCGTTCCCTCTTCTAGAGAGAACCGAGGTTACGTTAGTAACCGAGTACGATTTCACAATAGCGAGAGAGAAAAAAAATCCTCTACAACAAGGGGTGAGTTATTGTTTAATCATGATAATAATTCCATATTCCATAATAACATATTTCACAATATATTATCTTAAGATTTGTATATGTTTATCTTTTCTGCATTGCACCTCTGTTCTAGCTTGGTTCCTTGTATTAAACCAATCCCATGTAATATTGTTGGCTCTGTGACAAATAGCATGTTATGTTCCTAGATCATCATGCTGTGATGGCCTGCTGCACCCCCTGTCCAAGAAAATCTCCACAGCTATGAACGGCATACAGTGCACTACTGTTCAACGGTTTGGGGTCTGTAAGATTTATGCTTTTGAAATAAGTCTCACATTAACCCCAGGTTTTTTCAGTGAGATTGTCCTTGAGAAGCCTGTAGGCTAAATAATCTGCTAAATAATAGGCGACTAATACAGTATTATAATGGTCATAGATATAATTATAATTCATTTAACTATTATGATAACATGATATCCTGATCATTAGTATATTTTATTTTATTTCTTTAGGTCTGTTTTGAATTATGTTGGCCAATGAGACTGACACCATACTGTCCAGCTCAAAGGTATTTATGTATTTCTATGTTTTTTTTTATTGATCAATACTGAAATTCTTTGTACTTTTAAATGCTGAATGTGGTTCAGGGGGTCGACAACTTTAGGCAGTTATTTTTCACAGATATCTTGGCCAGCTGTGGCTCATACTCTTAGCCTTAAAAATGTTTTAATTGATATCCCCAATGCAATATCAGGGGGTAAATATATCATTAGAGTTCTTAAAGTTATGACTTTGCTCTTGTTACCAGATGAGATATAATCCCTATTGTTCGGCCCTGTGATTCTTCAGGACAAGACCTTGATGCCATCCATAGTCAGTAGATGAAGAAGGTGAGTTTAGCCGAATTCAGTTCTCTTTCCCTTTCTTTTGAGCTTAAACGGACACGTGCACGCAAAATGAAGTCAAAATGCCCATCTTGGCGAGTTTCCTCGTAAACAGTCTTGTGTTTTAAACAGAAAGAAAACGGATGCGTGTCATTTATATTAGGTCTGCGCATTCGTCTTAAAGGGACAGCAGCCTAACATACCCGCAGCTGTTTGTGTCGCCAATGGTGATCAAACATCAAAAGAGAAAATGACTTGTAGCTTTAGCAAAGATACATTTAATTAATTTATAGTTATTTTATTTTTACAGTGAAGACTTATTTTACATTTTGATAATTCAATTTCTGTACCTGATGTTTTGAGATTTAACTGAAAAACATAATGCTGTAACATAACATAACTGTATTTTTCTTCTATTGATTTATCTATGCTTGTTATCTATTGTAATTTTCTATGCAGGTTCACTCCTCTACAAAATCCCCCCAATAGAGGTTATGCGGAGCGCCCAGCGGTCGAACCGGAAAGAGGTCTAAGCATTTCCGCTTTTCACTTCCGTACACATCTGCAGCGGTAGGTGATCTCTGAGTTTACTGTTAATTTTCGCTTATTACACTAAAATTCTTATTTCTGTTTTAATTAAAATGTCACGAATGCTAAAATATCAGAAAAGGGAACATCCGAACAGCAGTTTTTGTTGTGTGCCGGTCTGTTCTATGTCGGGGAAAATGAGTAGTACAGAAGTACAAATAGGTTCTGTACTCATAAAGTGACGTCAACATCAGCAGTAGCATTCGCCGTCAGGCAAGTGTTATTTAAATAAACTCCTGATGTACTTACAAACTTTCCAATGCCTCGTTTTATGAGTACAGAACCTATTGGTACTACTGTAGAAGTTTGGTACCATTCTGGGCATTATTAGTGGGGTAATTTACCAGATACAAACCTGGAGCCGTTAGCGCATGCACTAAACCATACGGCTGAAATCTCTAAATAAACTCTAAATTTTTCAATATCGTGCAGCACTAATATTGAGCATATCTTAAAGTGAACCTGGAATGATAATTTGTGATACCAGATGAGATGTATGTATGATAGATTTTGAACTGTACTATTTTTTTTATTTCAGGTTTTCTGGGATCCCAGCGGAAGGCATCAGATGTTGGCCTGGACAGATGTACCTGTAAACTACACCGACCTTTGCTTTTGCATGGATGGCTGATTATTACCATGTTCTGTGAGGGTTTCATTATAGAAAAACTGAGCACCTGTGACAGTGGAATTTGTAGGTGTAAAATCACAGAGATAATTGTTTTGTTCCATTAACATATTTCATCACAAACCCTGTGTTACTGCAGCGTGAGATTCAGCAATATTATAACAATCAGTTAGAAGATTTTAACAAACATGAGCACGAAAAATGAAGCAATGGTGACACACAGAGATATGAGAAATCAGCACATGAATCTCAACAATGGTGACAATATTTTTTTTTTTAAATAAACAGAATAATTCAGAACATCACTGAAAAGCTACTAAATGTCACAACAAAAACAACAGCAAAAAAATAAAAGCAAATATTTAGAATCAAACAAAATTATAGGACAATTCAGCTGCATAATTTATTCATGTTGCAATGCATGCTGGGAGTTTTGTACTATGATGGTACCCAGCATGCATTGCAGCAAGGTACTTTTGATTGTCACCATTGTTGAGATTCATACGTTGATTATTGATGTCTGTGTTTGTCATCGAACAGTAAAGCTTCATGCTCATGTTTGTTAAAGTCTTCTAACTGATTGTAATAATATTGCTGGACCTCACGCTGCAGATGTTATGTATGTATGCAGATGTATGTAATGTGAATATATTAGCTGAACAACATAATTTTTAGATTTCAAAGACATCAGTGAAACAGGTTATATCATGATGATTATAAAACCATCAACAGGTAACCATCATCACCTGATCTCATTTCACTTTAGCTTTCTTTGCTGCTGCAAATGTGTTTGATAAACACACTGTCACAGCAGCCAAGGAAGACAAAAGATATAAGAAGAGTTAAGAGCCCAACTAATGGAAGCACTCATCACTGTTATGGTGACTTCAAATGAAACACAGAGTTAAACTCTGTTAATTCTCAATAAAAACTTCTGTAGACGTCTGACAGAAATAAAGTCAGTCTGGTTAGTAATAAGTGAAGCTGGTAATGCTGTTTGTGGAGTTGTTTAATCCTCCTCTGCTGAGATCTTCACAGATTTAATGTCTTCTTTTCTCTTCAGTTGATTTCATCTAAGGCTGTGTCTGAAGTCAGTTATAGATCTTGTGTTTCTGCTCGTCTCTTTTTCTGTTCTCTTCTTTCTTTCAGTGATTCTGCTTGTTAACAGGCTTATTAAGGCTGAGATGACTTCATATTTAATATACACAGACTTTGTGGCTCAGATAAGGTCCAGTTCTGGTTTATTTCTTTGCTCTTGGCTGACATGTGGCATTGCTATGGCCTGCTTGTGGCCCAGATCTGGCAAACAGGAGTGGGCCACTCAAGTGCCGTAGATCCATGCTGCATGTGGGCCAGATCATCTTTCCACGTGTGCCAGATGTGGGCCGGATCTGGGCCGACACAATGTTGCTATGTGGGTAGGGATGGGCAAACTCGGTCCTGAGGGCCACTGTCCTGCAGAGTTTAACAAGCATTTGTCAGTACCACATACTATTCCTATTTCACCTTGTTTTTTTTTTTTGTTTTTTTTTTGTTTTTTTTTAAGGCAATCAGTTTGCATGCTTTTTTAAATTATGTCTAACTAATTAGATTTTACAGTGTATGGAAAACTTTTTAATGCAGTTCAGGCGTTCTGCATCTTCCTCCTGCAGTCTTTCAGTGGCGTTTCAGGCCAGATCGGGTCTTTTTCTGCCACAGGGTTTTTTTTTAAACATTTTTTTTTAAAATACTGTCCTTTCACCTACTGAAAAACTACTGATCAATCAAAATACAAGTTTCTTTTTTCTCAAAATGTATGCTCTATATATAAAAAAAAAGTTTTCTGCCTTAAATTTTTAAGTACAATCAACTTGGATGCTTAAGTAATGTCATCTTAAATTACACTAAGATGACTGAGTTGAATCTTGTATAACCAATAAAAAAGTTGAAAATTGCTTAACTTATTTTAATGAATTAAAGCAATGTAAAAATGTATGTTGTCATAACTTATTGATCAATTCTCGTAAGCTACATCAGCAACAAATAAAATGAAGTTATTAAATATTAGCTCAAACGACGTCACACATTCCTCTAATCCTTGGTGGATTTGCATCTTTGATGCAAGATGTAAAGTAGTGGGCAGATCTGTGTTTATCTTGTCACAGAAGAATGGAAATAAAGAGATAAGGTGTTTCTCGGATCCAAGGTGAATATAAACTGGGTTCAAAGGTGTCATGCACCAAAATGGACATGAATGTAGTGTGAAAGTCATACATACAACATACAACTATTCACTTGGAATAAGTGAAATTCACACTCAAATCATAAACAGTTCAAATAATATCCCAACTAGGATCATAGGCGAAGAGTTAGACTCTGGGCCTTTACAAACCCCTCCTACACAGCAAAAACTCCAGTGTTAAATTAACACTCCTGGGAGTGTATATGAGCCCACACTCAAGAGTGTAAAGTGTTAAAATATGAGTGTTAAATTAACACTCAAGAGTGTTAAAGTTAATGAGATAATTAAGTGATTAATTTAGTGATGATTGAGCATTATTGAAGACACCTGATGTTAACAAGCAGAATCACTGAAGGAGAAAATCACAAATTGTAAGTTACCATTAAGAAAAAAAATGAAGTGCATGAAGCCCTAAAAAGTTTTATGCCAAAAAGTTTAGGCATAAGAGAACCATAAACTGACAGAACTTTTATCTGAACTAAATTGAATGCTGGCATTGTAATGGCTTTAACTGCTTCGGGCTGGGCTATATTATCGATGACATTGCTATGCGCATCTCGTCAGTAAAGCCGGTTCCTTGATTCGTAGCAAATCGCCATCACCTGCTTTCAGATGGATGAGCCATATCGCATTATTTTTATTGCACGCGATACACCTGCGATAATTAATGCGATATGGCTCAGCTTTTTAGTGAACTAGGGCTCGGTGTAGTAAATGCCGCTCCATCTGAAAGCAGGTGATGGCGATTTACTAAGGAACCGGCTTCACTGACGAGATGCGCATAGCAATGTCATCGATAATATAGCCCAGCCCTATGCATGGGATGATCTTCCATTTAGAAGATAATCATCTCAATTTTTCCAGCACCTCACTCAGACCCCTGAGAAACACAAGTCTGCTGGAGAACCCTGCAGTCTTGCAGAAAAGGCAGGCATCGTTGTCATTGAGATAGGTCTGCACACACTCCCCACACCCAGCCACTTGGCCACAGCATGCAGTAACTACAATGGTCGTATTAGGAATGCTGGTACACATTCGGCAGCTCAGAGCTTCTTTCAGAGAGGACATGATCTGAAATGTGTCAGATAAACCAGTGACTTTCTGACTCACTGAATCTAGAACATCAACCAGTTGTGCCACACTGCCCTTAACCTGAGTGCCAACAATGTTCAGTTCACTGCATTGTTCATCAACTTTCTCCATTATGCGTGCAGCAGCATTCTTGACCTCCAACTCAACTTCTTGAAGGCTTTCCAGCACTTCACTTTCCTCCGTTTCAACTCTAAACAAGTGAAAAAGCACCAATTAGCACACATGCAAATACAGTTACACCCATCTCACACATACTCCGTTTGCAGTGCGTGCTTTTTTCCGTACCCATGTTAACAGGTTAGAGCTTTCACACTGCACGCGGATGCAGTCTGTCGATCCGTTCCAGTTGCGGTCCATATACAGCAGTGCATGTATTGTTTCCGTACAGAGTCTATTTTTTCCTTTTTTAAATAAAAGTTTATTATCACTTCTGGATTTGAAATCAAAATGGTGAGTAGGCTATATGCGTTTGTGGTATAGCCGTGGATCAGTTACGCACTGCAAACGCAGCATATGTGAAAGCACTATAGGGCATGCTGCTCCTGCACCGCAACACGGACTGCACACGGAGTATGTGTGAAACGGGCGTAAGTTTTTCTATGACATTATATGCGACATATCTAACAATATGTAAAATATCTTTCAACAGTTAATGTAGGTCACAGTAAAATCTGCTTTGCTTACAATTTAAAACTTATAGGATTGCATAGTTATATTCTACAAAACAATATCTGAACATACACAAAATATCCTTTCCAAAAATATTCCTACCCTGGTTTTTACAGGGATAGCCCACCCAAAAAGGAAAATGATCTAGTCCTTTACTCACCCTCATCTCATGCCAGATTTGTAGGGAAATAGACCAACTCTGAGTCCATGTAATGCAAGTGAAAGGCAATTAGATAGTTTATGATTCAAGAACCACACACAGGAACTGTTACGTGCATCACGCTTCACAACATCTATCTCATGAGTGTGCAATATGACAGTTGGCAAGAAGTGATTATTTTTTTATATTTATATTAAAGTTAAAATTATTTGCATTTATTTTGACACACCTATTGTTCAGCCTCAGAAGACATTGATTCCTTCAGGTTTGCATAGATTACAGACATATTAACTGTCCGATGTTTTAATTGTCAACTTTAAATCCCCATAAGCTTGCATTATATGGACTCACAGAGATGGATTAGTTTCCAAAAAAATAAAATAAGTGTTTATCTGAAGAAATAAAAGCCATATACACCTGGGATAGCATGAGGGTGAGTAAATGAGTATTTTAATTTTGGGGAGGACTAATTTATATATATATATATATATATATATATATATATATATATATATATATATATATACCCACCTTTTCCTTTTAGACACGTTTTCCTGTCTTTTAAGTTTCACCAAGTCACTGCTTTTAATGGCGAAGATCTTGCGACTGGATGACTTCCAAAACTCCAAATCTAAAATAAAAAAATAAAAGGATCTTACTATCAAACTATCAAAAGTAGATGCAGTCACTAAACCTTATATCACACCAGGGGCTCAGTTATACCACAGGTATGTAGTTCTAACACCATTTTTTTTGCAAGCCATGTTACTATTTCAGCAATAACGATAATAATAATAATAATGTTGTATTACCTTTTGTCTCAGAGGTATCTGCTATTGCAAGACCCTTGACGTCACAGATGGTGTAACAGTCAGCAGAATTCAAGTACTCCTGTACAGTTTGCCCCACGAGTTGCACACCCTGACCCTCTGTAACATGCACGGTGGCTGTGAAACAACAACAACAACAACAACAACAACAACAACTATCAATCATTGCAACTGCTTAAAGGACATTGAAATTAAAACATTAAAAGGTTTATTTCCCAGAAAATAATACACTTACTGTATGGTGAAATCTTCCCACTGTCTTCAATGTCGGCAACATAAATCTGTTTCCTTGCTGATCTTGTACGCTTCAGCGGGTTCTGGAAAGTGTTACCTGGATTGCTAACGTTCCCTCTTGGCCTAAAAGGTGTACTGTGGCATTGAGGAGAAATCATAGGACTTGGGCCACATGAGGCAGCGCTTGGCGTCATGGCGGCCGCGGTGGTGTGCTCTTTAGTACTGCCACATACAGCAAATGATCCTCGGTGACGCATTATATCGGTCTGAAACACGCCGTTTGGGTTTGGGAAATAGGTTTCCCTTGTTATGTCATCCTCCAGATATATGCTCTCCGGCTCCATCTAAAAATAATGGTACAATCTTAGCGACTGATTGACTATTGGTCTGGTAACTTCGCTATTCTAGCTGACAGGGTTTACTAAAAGTGTGTATTAATAACGTTACCTTAAAAATAGATTCCAGCCGATCCCGAGAAATATCTCTGGCACTTATGGTCAGCCGTTTAGCACCGTGATGTAAACTGAACTGCAACAGGTCATCCATGTTTATCACTCGACTTGCTTAAGAAGCACACTAATGATCTCGCGCGCAATTACCACCATCCACTTCCGTTCTGCCCCGGTCTCCCCCTCAATGATAATAGACTCGCCCATGTTCCTTGCAAATTGAAAAATGCACCTTGACCAGAACGAAAATCAGTTTTTTATTTATTTTAAAAAAACGAATTTAAATTTACAATTTAGAAACTGTAAAAAAGAAATGAAAAGCGGTGAAAATGTAATTATCCATTGATAATATAACTGGAAAAAAGGGAAAAATTAACATCTGGTTTAATTTTTTAATTTTTGCATTTGCATTGTATGGTCTGAAAACTGAATTGTGAAGCGTTACACGGACCAGTTTAGTTAGTTTAATTAGTTTTTCAGATCACAACATGATTATGTCAAAACATAACCAACACCATCAGATCACGTTTTTTTTTGTTCATCTGACTGCTATAAACTAATAACAGCAGACAAGCAAAATATAAAGTAAACATAAAAGGTTCAAGAGCCCAACTAAAGCAAACACCCATCACCATAATGGTAACTTACAATTTGTGATTTTCTCCTTCAGTGATTCTGCTTGTTAACATCAGGTGTCTTCAATAATGCTCAATCATCACTAAATTAATCACTTAATTATCTCATTAACTTTAACACTCTTGAGTGTTAATTTAACACTCATATTTTAACACTTTACACTCTTGAGTGTGGGCTCATATACACTCCCAGGAGTGTTAATTTAACACTGGAGTTTTTGCTGTGTAGTATTTGCTGCAAATAATATTTTTACAATATAGAAACAATAGGTTCATATGAAGCTATTCACACTGGGCACAGATATTTGACATTTGACTTCTTTTTATGAAGAGCAGCTTTTGGAGAAATCTTTAAAACGTCTAGGTCAAAGTAAATGTCCCAAGTTGTTAGACGTGACCTTTGTATTGATGTTGGTTTAAGAAGTATAAAAGCATCTTGGCATGTGTTCTGTCTTTGTGTATGTATTTGAATATAAATTTGAATGTGAGCAGGAGGAGATAACAGAATGTGTTTCTCAGGAAGATTAGCAGATCATTGTCATTTACACTTCTGACTCACAAATATTCACGTGTCTTCACCCGAAGATCATTTAAAGATAAACTCATATCAGGTAAGACACTCTTGAAATAATGCATATATCGGATGAGGATAAAATGCTTAAGTGTTACTATCAATCTCACAGTTGTTGGGTCTTTATTAGTGGTTTGTGATGTGTCTTTCCAGCTATTTAGGCTACATGTTGTGCAGGGGAAATCCTCAGCTTAAGATCATAATCTCTGATATTCATGATGATGATGAACCATCAGCCTTTTCAAAACAACTATTCTGCATCATATACACTGAACTGTGATTTGTGTGTTATTTTGAGTAATTTGGTTAATATTCATAACTTCAAAGGACTGTTTAATGTTACAAGGGTTACAGAGAGACATGAAGTCAAAATCAAACTGATGGACAGTGGATATAACAGACATCAGTGTTCAAGTGAAAACTAAATCAGTTTTTAGCTCTTTAGCACAGTTTTCAGCCTGTGTTCAATATCTCTAACCGTAACACAGCTATCATGAACAGCTCTCACCATCACTGTCTTTAGTTTTGCTTAGGCTAGTCTCTAAATTTATTTATTAAAAAAAAACTGATGTGTACTTAATGTACATTTTAAACAGCTTGATCAATGCTCGATCAATTACAAAAACTGCACTGTACAACATCAGCTTGTGCTCAGCAAGCCAAATCTCTTTAAAAGTCTACATTTAGTTCATCGATTTTAATTTTTTACAGTTTTGAGCAAAGACACTAAAATATCTGAAGATATAAACCAGGAGCTTTTTTAGTGTTTCATATGTACTGAGGAACAACCCCCTATCAAAAAGTGTCTCCATATTTTGATCTTTTTTTGTCACTTTTTTTGGATATATAATTTACCGTTGCTTGGCGAATTTTCCCAGACGAAATTTCAGATTTCAATACAAACCCACTTTTAAAAAGTGCCATCTGTATGAGAATTTCATCACTACACCATTGACGAGACAATGGACATTTTTTTGCCCGTGAGATTTCGTTTAAATATGTCTGAAGTGATCATGACTTTTAGGGTGTTACACGTTAAGTACTCAAGAGAGTATTTCAGACGCAGTCTAAATGTCACTCTGCACACATATGCTTTATCTTACACTAAACACATAATACGCGTGTGCATGCTGTCAACGTTTTCACAGATTCGCATTTTTTACTTTACCGTCATGGAGATGATAAAGTTATCGTTTTCAAAAACTTGCTCTTTCTTCCTGTTTCAAAAGTTTGTTTTCAGTCCCCCAAAAGGCATACAATTTTTCAGTTTTTAGTTGAAAACAGTGTTGTGTAAACGGACCCATTAGATCAATAGTGATCGATTTGCATGCGAATGGCCAGTTCTGACAGAAAACACATATTACATGATAGTTGAAATATCAGTGAATGATGAGCAGGGCGGTATAATTTAATCTCCACCATCAACCAAGGATTTATATCAGTAATAATTTACTGTATTTCACTGGGACTCGTTCCCCGTAAAAAGAGTCTAGCGACGGCCCTGCAATAAAAACACACACAAACCTCTTCATTCTCTATTTCTTTTCACAAACTAAAGTAAGATAGAGTAGCGTAATGGCGCCATCATGTGTCTCTATATCATTACAGACTCTCCTCATTTATGACTGTTGCAACATGTACTGTAAACTCACAAATACAGTGGGATTTCCATGTGTGTTTGACTAAAGTCATGCAAAGTCATGCAACAAAGTCATGCATAAATATCTCGGGTAATTTGTTTGTTTTCTCTCTCTCTCTCTCTCTCTCTCTCTCTCTCTCTCTCTAAACTGTAAAGGAAACTCATCATCTGAACTGTTTTTATATAAAGAGAAACACCGGTGTGACCAAACTGAAAATGGCTTCCTCTCTTCATAAAGGTGAGTATATTATAAAAGTGCTTTTCACTGCTGCAAAAACATTTATGACAGATGATGAATGTACTTTTCTCAAACTCAAAATTGCAATTCAATAAAATACATTTTCATTAGTTTTTATTGATTTTTTCTTCATATTTCATGACAGGTTTTATAAGAGCACAGACTATCATCTCTGTTCTGCTGTGTAAGTCAATAAGCAGTGTTTTTTGCTCATTTATTTATTTTTATGATAATAACACATGTAGGTCCACGTGTTTGTTTAAGAAGTATTTGGGCTAATTTTATTATGCGTTTCCAATCTGATTAAAACATTTCATCATGTTTAAATCCTCCCCAAGCTCAACACAGAAGATGCTAAATAAGACTTTATAAGAGTGGGCCTTCATTGATCTAATGATGTGTGTTTGATGATCTAATGAATCCCTCTTATGTGACACACACTTCTTTCATTGAGATGACTGAGCTGTGACATTATTAATGTGCTGGACAGCCAAGAGTTTAATAGAGTTCACCTAGAATGTTCTGGTTAAAATATTGCATCTTTTGTAACTTGTTGATTAATTTGTATTCATTATCATTTTTATCTCAGATCTCTTGGCCTCTGTAACTGTCACACAAGAGACAACCGCCGTTGGTAATGTATTGTGCTGAAATGTCCAGTTTTTCTCAGCTCATGTCTGCAGACAATCTAGAAATTAATTTTGACCAGTATTGACATATAAATCTTGGGAAATTAATGTGTTTCTGGTGATTAGTCATTTTTTTATGCATTTTTGAAGGATATTGTATGTGAATGGCTGATTGGCAGTTCTGCTTCCCCTTTATGAAGTAATATTTTGTTAATTGGAAATTAAAATAGATAGAAATGACTAAAGCTGCACTTCTGAATAGATTTTATTGCAAGAACATTTTATTAACAATAACATGTCATGATTTCTAAATATATTTTCATTACAGCTAATCTCTCTGTTGACCCCTGCTACAACTACACTGTGCTGGACGAACCATGGAGATCCAACAGCAGTCAGACACCAAACTCCTACAAGTGTGACACGTCTGTCTCCTGGAGCGGCTGGTATCGTCTCTTCATTAACGGCATGAGCGCTCAGATCCCAGACACATGTGTTGCTCAGTCCAGATGTGGCACTCGAATCGCACTGTGGATACGTGGAGGACACCCAACAGTAACAGATGGAGTCGTCACTCGAGATGTCTGCGGTGACATTGGGAGTTACTGCTGCTATATCGGGTCTTTTCCCATTAAAGTCAAAGCCTGTCCAGACAATTATTATGTCTATGAGCTGGTTAGACCAACTACCTGTGATTCAGCATACTGTGCAGGTAATTATATTCACATGAGCTCTTTCTACACACTCATGATATTTGTGTCTCTGTTTATTAATCACTATTCATCCAAACTTTCAGACACTGGCAGCATTAACACCAGCCCTACAACTGTCACACCAGTGACCATCTCACCTGGTAATGTTACACACTGTCCCACATAGCAACATTGTGTCGGCCCAGATCTGGCTCACATCTGGCACACGTGGGCCGGATCTGGGTCGTCAAAATGTTGCTATGTGGGTTGGCTTTTTTTCTGGCCTGATGAATGTCGGCTCCAGGGGGATAAACGAAGGCCTTCTGAGGGTAATCCGTGCGGTTTTGTCGTAAAAATATACATATTTAAAACTTTATAAACGAAAATAACTGGCTTCCGGTAGCGGTCGATGTGCGTTCTACGTCACAACGCTTCCTACGCTACGTCCTATGTCATACACCAGCATCCATCTCCGTGAACGCGCGTCGACCGCTACCGGAATTACCGCACAGATTACCCTCAGAAGGCCTTCGTTTATCCCCCTGGAGCCGGATGGATTACTTTTGTGAAGGATGCATGCACATTTTGGGACTTGAAGGAGGTGGACCCCATTACTTCACATTATAACCACTGAAAGATCTAAGACATTTTCTAAAATAACTGAAAATGTGTTCGTCTGAAAAAAGATTGACATATACATCGCGAACGGCTTGAGGGTGAGTAAATCATGGGTTAAATATCATTTTTGGCCGAACTATCCCTTTAAAGTCAAAGCCTGTCCAGACAATTATTATGTCTATGAGCTGGTTAGTCCACCTGTGAGCGCTTCAGCATACTGTGCAGGTAATTATGTGTTCATGAGCTCTTTTTATTGTGAGTTTGTTGATTCATTGGTATTAATCATTAGGCATTATTTTTCAGCTGTTACTAACATCAGCAGCACCGATACAGCAGTCACACCACAGACGACCTCAGCTGGTAATGTACTCTGATGTTTCCTCTGTTGGATTGTGTTTTGTCTGAATGTTTGTGGATCTGTAGAATTGAACAGATGTGTGAGTGTATTTGTGTTTCAAGGTATAAACTAGGCGGAAAAGACTGTGAAATGTGCAGACATCATTACAGATATTTTCATTTTGTGCTCAAGCTGTTATTAATCATGTTTGACAGTTTCCACATGGCTTTAAAGGTTGTATCAGCGATTTCAGGCCCAAAAAAGGCCCAAACATAAATGATCACATTCATCTAATCTTTCCTAACAATCCGCTAGCTGCCCGCCCCATAAGCAGGCCGTCAAAAAAACGTGTCTCTGTAGGCAGCCTAGGCTCTGAGATCTGCACACAAAAACAATTGGTTCTCTTACGAGAGTTCTCTCGTACTGCGTCTTAGCTAAGACGCTGCGGGAAAAGTCTCTTTTCACGAAATACTGAAGCAAAAAATTATCCTTAATTTTGTAATATTGTAAAGCGCATTTGCAGCAGCATACAGCCATAGGCGAGACGGCTCACTCGCTCATTGGCTGCTCTGCGGCAACTGCATAAGCCTATCGAGCGAGGGCTGATGCAACATCAGACCAATGAGGGCGCTTCGCGCCCTCCTTGCCACTTCCCGCCGAAACGGGCGTGGCCTAGCCTTATAAAGGTAGCTCGAAAAGGCTGACTCACTTGATTTTTCATCTCTTCAGCGAAGCTCACGCATCGTTGGATCACGAGAGAAGCAACGCGTCGTCTGAGAAGCAATTCAGCGGGACGAGCCACTTGAAGCCGCTGGCCAGCGCCGCCTTCCACTGCCGTACCTGCTGCGCATTCCGGCGCCTATATCCTTCTATATATTTTCTGTGTATAATGTGTATTATGTAACTTATGTACATTTTACACTAAAAGAGCCGGGCGTCTTTTTCAAGACGCCCCCCTTTCCTAGAGGATCTCGCAGCTCTCGCGCTCGCTGACGGCGACCGCCCTCACTCCGAGCCGATTGCCTATGGTGACTCTGAGGACTCACCTGGCATCCTTCTCCGAGGCTGCTCCTCCTGGAAGCGGACGGTCGGGGTTAGTTTTTCTTTACGTTACAAGAAAAACTACCCTGCCTCTGCGCGTCATTCACCGGCGAAAGGAGAAAAGTGTGTTCGTAGTTACTGGCCCCTTTTCTCTTACATTTCCCAGTTCCCTGTCGGCGACTGGAAATGTCATTTGCAGCAAGCGCACGCCTGCCAGCAAACGCCGAAGAATACATGTTGACGCTCAACGCATACCAAAAGCCTGTATCCCCCTGTGGCTCAGTGGTGGAATGATAGGTTTTAACGCATGGGAGACCGGAGTTCGTTTCCCGGTCTTGCGGCATATATTTATGCCGCCAATGCTCCGCTCTGTCAGTATTGCATGTTGTACTACACACATGCCTGCAACAAACGCTAGTGTGGTTAATACTCGCGGTAACTAAAAGCCTATGTGTCTTCCTCTGTGGTCCAGTGGTAGATTCATAGCCTTTCGCGCAGTCGACCCGAGTTCGATTCCCAGGTCAGACGGCAGAAAAATTTATGCCGTCACATACAATTCGCTCTATCAGTCCCCTGAAAGGCGACTGCAGATGTGAATTTTTGCAGCCGACGAGCACGTGGTACAACCCGTGCCCGCTTGTCTGCACACGAAAGCCGTTCTACGGCTACCTAGAAAAATTCCATTGGGTGCCCACAAACACTATGTTTTTGCATGCCTCATGGTTTTTCTATAAAAGAAGCCTGTCCGCATTCGCTCTGCTCAGGCAGACAGTGCGCTCAATGCAGTAAATGTGTCCGCTCTTCCGAGCCCACATTCACTCACAGACATTACATGTCCTACGGGACTCGCCCAGCCCTCCCTCACTCGGTTAAACACCGTGGCGAAGTCGAGTGCGTCTGAAAATGTCGATATTGCATGTTATGCTACCCGCATGCTTGCAAACAAATACTCGCGTTTAACTGAAAGTCAATGTGTCTTCCACTGTGGTCCAGTGGTAGATTCTAAATCTTTCGCGCGGGCGACCCGGGTTCGATTCCCAGGTCTGACGGCAAAAAGTTTTTATGCCGCCAAATACAAATCGCTCTGCCAGTGCCCTGAGAGGCGACTGCAGATATGTATTTTGCAGCCGACGACCACGTGGTACAACCCGTGCCTGTTTGCCTGCACACAAAAGCCGTTTTACGGCTACCCAGAAATATCCCATATGGATGTATTTTCTGGTGTCCCGGCCACGGCCGATGGTGCTATAAATGTAGTGCTGATGCCCACTGCCCAGTGCCCATCGCTACACACAAGCACAGCCCCTCACACGGGGCTTGCGCCCATAAATTCGACTCAGGTCGATCGCGCACCCAACATAGTAAATGTGCACATTCCCCAGTGCCACAAACACTATGTCACACGTGTCACGTGGTTTCTGTAAAACAAAACCTGTGCACGCTCGCTCTGCTCAGGCAGACAGCGCGTCAAAAGCAGTAAATGTGCCCGCTTCCCGCCCACACTTACTCACAGACAACGAGTCCCACGAGACTCGCTCAGCCCTCCCTCTCTCGGTTAAGCACCGTAGTGGGGTCGAGGACGAGCGCTCTGCCCGCTGTGATCAGCGCGCTCCCCGCCTCGAATGTCACAGGCATAACGCCTACGTTACAGCACGCCCGAAGCACTTCTGTCGCCCAGAGGTTTCGGAATGGGTGCTAGACATTATAAGAGAGGCTACTCGCTACAGTTTTGTCGACGCCCTCCCCGCTTCACAGCGCGCGTCGAAACTACGGTGAATTCAGAAGTAGCACACCTACTTCGTGCCGAAATATCAAAACTGATGAGCAAAGGGGCTATAGAGCCTGTATCTCAAGCTCAAAGCGAAGGGGGGCTATACAGCAGATACTGTCTGGCAAGAAAGACGGGGGTTTCAGACCCATACTGGATCTAAGACAGCTGAACGAAGCATTAGCGAAACGCAGTTTCAGAATGCTTACAACCAGGAAAATCCTCGCGCATATTCGCAGAGGAGGCTGGTTCATGTCAATAGATCTGAAGGACGCGTATTTTCAAATACAGATAGCGTCATGTCACAGGCAATACTTGAGATTCGCCTTCGAGGGCCAGACATACCAGTATAACAGTCCTGCCGTTCGGCCTGTCCCTGGCGCCTCGTACATTTACGAGGTGCATGGACGCAGAACTATTTGGACGACTGGCTGATTCTGGCTCAATCACGATCAGAGCTCGTGGAGCACAGGGCCATTTTACTCGATCACCTCGAGAAACTTGGTCTCAGAGTCAACTGGACGAAGAGTTCACTGAACCCCAGTCAAACGATCCCGTTTTTGGGTATAGTTCTGGACTCACAGTCTATGATGGCGCGGCTGTTGCCACAGCGCGCGCTGGACATTCAGCGCGCAGCGAGCTCTCTCCGCTGCGGCGCGACCTTCCCGCTCAGGGAATTTCAGAAGATGCTAGGTCTCATGGCCTCAGCATCACCAGTTCTTCAGTTGGGCCTGCTCCGCATGCGCCCCTTGCAGTTCTGGCTGAAAGCGCGGGTACCGTGCAGAGCGTGGGTATCCGGTCGGCTGCGTCTCAAGGTCAATCAGAGCTGTGTTACAGCTCTAAAACCTTGGACAGCGAACGACTGGTACCAATCAGGTGTAAGCCTGGGGACTTCCTCGAGAGTGAAAGTGGTGTCGACGGACGCCTCCACCTCGGGATGGGGAGCGCTGCTCGAGGGCAGACCGTTCTTTGGCCTGTGGTCAGAACGAGAAAAGCTCCGACATATCAACTGTCTGGAAATGCTGGCAGTGGAAAACGCGCTGACGCGCTTTCGTCCCCGAATCAAGGACCATCACGTCTTAGTCCGTTCGGACAACATGTCTGTGGTGTCCTACATAAATCACCAGGGCGGTCTCAGATCCCGAGACCTGTACAGGTTGGCGGAACGCCTCCTGGTTTGGGCTCAGCACAACTTGCGCTCGCTGAGAGCAGTTCATGTGCCTGGGCTACAGAATCTGGGTCCAGACAGACTGTCCAGAAACAACATTCCCACGAGCGAATGGTCTTTACACCCACAAACAGTCCAGCTGCTGTGGGAGAGATTTGGCAGAGCGGAAGTGGACCTCTTCGCGTCCCACGAAAACGCTCACTGCCCCGTGTTCTTTTCCAAGAACGAAAGCGCGCTGTCCCAAAGGTGGCCTCGCTGTCCGCTCTATGCTTTTCCCCCCGTCTCCCTCCTTCCTCAGGTGATAGAACGGGTGAGGGAAATGAAATGCTCAGTGCTGCTTGTAGCACCACTTTGGAAGAACCAACCATGGTTTCCAGATTTGATGCAGTTAGCAGACACTGCCCCGTGGCCAGTGCCGTTGAGGAGGGACCCCCTCTCGCAGGCCAGGGGCTCGATTTGGCACCCTCGACCAGAGTTGTGGTCCCTCCACGTGTGGGCGCTCAACGGTTACCCGCTGATCTCTCAGTGGGAGTGCTAAATACTATCACTCAGGCTAGAGCTCCGTCGACTCGACGGCTCTATGCTTCAAAGTGGTCGGTATTCTCCAGCTGGTGCACAGCTCGGGGATGTTCACCCCTCGATTGTGAGGTGACGGAGGTTCTCTCCTTCCTACAGGAGCTGTTGGATAAGGGCAGAGCCCCCTCCACGCTCAAAGTTTATGTGGCGGCTATCGCAGCGTTCTCTGAAACAACGCATGGTCAGTCAATAGGAAGGAACGATTTGGTCATCCGCTTCTTCAGGGGAGCTAGGAGGCTGAATCCTCCCAGACCTCCCTCAGTCCCTGTATGGGACCTCTCTACGGTTTTGGAGGCCATGAAAGGTTCCCCTTTCGAGCCCATCCAGACGATTAGCCTCAAACATCTGTCATTTAAGACAGTGTTCTTGCTGGCTCTCGCTTCAGTGAAGCGCATAGGTGACCTGCACGCGCTCTCGGTGAGCCCGACGTGCTTGGAGTTTGGGCCTAATGACTCAGGAGTCATACTCAAACCTCAACACACCGTTTCGGGCTCAGGTTATTTCCCTGTCTGCCCTGCCGGTGTCGGAAGAGGAAGGAGACTTAAGTTCTCTTTGCCCTGTTAGGGCTTTAAGAGCTTATGTGTCTCGCTCTGCTGTCTTCAGACAGACTGAGCAGCTGTTTGTCTCGTTCAGTGGACGTTCCAAGGGAATGGCTGTTTCGAAACAAAGCCTATCCAGATGGATAGTTGACGCCATAGCGTTAGCTTACACTTCCAGGGGTCTTCAGTGCCCACTGGGTGTCAGAGCGCACTCCACGAGAGGCGTTGCCTCGTCGTGGGCCTGGTCTAGTGGGATATCCTTACAGGATATATGTATGGCGGCAGGTTGGGCCTCGCCGTCTACATTTATCAGGTTTTATAACCTAGAGGTTCCCGCCTTACAGGCTAAGCTGTTGTCGGTGTAGCTGAATCAGTAGTCTGATTGGAACACTGAGATCGCAAGCGCAGCGCGCTGCCGACTGTCATATGGGCAGTATTGCGTAAGACCCACATTCCCACATTAGTCAGGCTCTTGCCTTGACTATGTGATGTCATATTATCGCGTCTGCGGACGCTGCTATATATGGGGACGGAGGGTTCCCCCTCCTGTTCTAGGACTCTCTGTGAGTCCCTCTAGTGATTGTGCACTGTAAATCCTGGGCTTCGCTTCCAGGTTTATTGGTGTTTCATCCCTGCACGCACAGCGTTTTACATTGGGTTCCCGCAGCGTCTTAGCTAAGACGCAGTACGAGAGAACTCTCGTAAGAGAACGTACTCGGTTACTAACGTAACCTCGGTTCTCTCTAGAAGAGGGAACGAGTACTGCGTTCCCCGCCGTGCGTACGATTCACTCTGGTTCGCTTCGGCGATGAAATAAATCAAGTGAGTCAGCCTTTTCGAGCTACCTTTATAAGGCTAGGCCACGCCCGTTTCGGCGGGAAGTGGCAAGGAGGGCGCGAATCGCCCTCATTGGTCTGATGTTGCATCAGCCCTCGCTCGATAGGCTTATGCAGTTGCCGCAGAGCAGCCAATGAGCGAGTGAGCCGTCTCGCCTATGGCTGTATGCTGCTGCAAATGCGCTTTACAATATTACAAAATTAAGGATAATTTTTTGCTTCAGTATTTCGTGAAAAGAGACTTTTCCCGCAGCGTCTTAGCTAAGACGCAGTACTCGTTCCCTCTTCTAGAGAGAACCGAGGTTACGTTAGTAACCGAGTACGTTTCACCAGCCACTCAAAACCAAAATAAATAGTGTTCCAACCAATCACCGACAGGGGGAGGGTGTCGTGAGGTTTTGTGCTTGTGCACGGCTGCACGCGAAGTCGGAGCTGAAGAAGAAGCCAGCGTCTATCCAATCTATTCTGGTTGTCATACTCTCATTAAGTTACAATTAAAGTTAGTGAGTCCATGCTAACGAACCTAAATAGCTAACTGTTCTCACGTCATGTTCAGTGTAGGTCAGAAACACATAAATGAAGGTCTACATTTCAGCCCAGTCAACCCATGAGATCATGTGATGATCACAGTGACAACACACCATTCTCATACGGTGATGCTCACAGTGTCAGTAATATATGAGCTCACTGTGAATTCAAAATGTTGGGCAGGTTGAGAGGAGGCGGTTCTAATATCACTCACTGGGGGGAGATTCTACTTCCTGTTTCTCAAACACTATCACAGTGACATCACAGTAGGATCACATGGTGAGCTCACAGTATGAGTGCACACCCAGACAGAGGTGGAAAGTCCAGGGGTCAGAAAGTAAAAGTCCTGCCATATGTTTATTCCACCCATGAACTCACACAGCAAAAACTCCAGTATTAAATGAACTCTCCTGAGAGTTTATTTGGCTCCAGACTCAAGAGTGTTAAAGTTAATGAGATAATTTAGTAATTGATTGAGTGAGCATTATTGAAAACCCCTGATGTTAACAAGCAGAATCACTGAAGGAGAAACTCTCATTTTTTTTAAGTTGCCATTATGGTGATCAGTGTTGGCTTTAGTTGGGCTCTTGACCCTTAATATATTAACGTTCGATTTAGTTTGGCTGCTGTAACTGAGTTATACCAGCCAGATGAACAACAAGAAAAGCTGATCAGGTGGTGTTTGATTATGTTTTGACATAATCATCATTTGACCTGAATCACAAAACTCATTTAGATTTTCAATATAATCAATAAGGTTTCTTAAAAGTTGGTCTGATCAAAAGTCTTTGAAAAAGTGTTTTATTTGGACACACATACATCAAGAATCAGCCTGTGATTCTCAACAATGGTGACAATAATAAAGCATGTTGCAGTGCATTCTGGGTGCCACCAATCAATACTCATCCATGGCTCCCATCATGCATTGCGGTATGAATAAATTATGATCTGAATTGTCTTAGTAATTTTCTTTTCCTAATTGAATATTCTTTTTGTCACCATTGTTGAGATTCATACACTGAATCTTGATGTCTGTGTGTACTTGAAAGAAAGAGTTTTTATTTTATATCAGAACAACTTTTAAGAAATCATTTGGATTATATTCATCTGGATCTTATTCTGTAGAATCACTGTGATGCTGTAATGACCAATATATATTTAAGTCAGAGATTAGGCTCTAAATGAGTTCAGTGATTCAGGTCAAATGATGATTGTTAAAATATAACCAACACCTGTTCACCTTTTCTCTTTGTTCATCTGGCTGTTATAACTCAGATACAACAGCCAATCAAAATCTAAAGTTTAATATTTAAAGGTCAACTGCCCAACTAAATCAAACACTGATCTCCATAATGGTGATTCAAATTGTGATTTTTTTCTCCTTCAGTGATTCTGCTTGTTAACATCAGGTGTCTTCAATAATGGTCAATCATCACTCAATCAATCACTTAATTATCTCATTAACTTTAACACTCTTGAGTCTGGAGCCAAATAAACTCCCAGGAGAGTTCATTTAACACTGGAGTTTTTGCTGTGCAGCGGATTTCACTAATTAGTTCTCTCTCCTGCTGAATTAACAATTCCAGGTGATTGGAACAAGTTATTGAGAAGGACTTTTACTTTCTGAACCTGGACTTTCCACCTCTGCAGTTAGCTCATTGTAAGACAGTTAGCAACTCTGTTTGTTTGTCCAAGTTAGCAACAGTAACTAAGGGGGGCGGATCTTACCGATAGGTCAATTTCTGGTAATCTCCTCACATGGTCACATGGTTGATTTTCCAATATTGTACTTTTTTTGTGTGTTGGATCAATATTTCAAAAATGTAATTTTCTTTCATTTTGACTCCTACTTATCTGTTAATAAGTGATAAGTGACGTGACGTGTAGCCAAGTATGGTGTACTTGAAATTTGTGCTTTGCATTTCACCCATCCAAGTGCACACACACAGCAGTGAATATAGAAAAAACACACACACATTGTGAACACACACCCAGAGCAGTGGGATGCCATTTTTGTTGCGGCGCCCGGGGAGCGATTGGGGGTTCGATGTCTTGCTCAAGGGCAACTCAGTCTGACACTCTAACCCAGTGGTTCCCAAACTGGGGTATGCGTACCCCTGGGGGTACGTGAGGTGACAGAAGGGGGTACACGTACAAAATGCTGAGTCTTGGCATTTATTTAATTCTACCCTACCTTAAAATAATATCAAAACCGAGCATGTATTTCTAATTGGCAAAATTCAGTAAATGCATAACATCCCATTAAATTACCTCATATTTGCAGTGAAAACTGACTGCATCCACACAGCAGCGAGCATATGACAGAGTATTGCTGCGCTACATTACTGCCATTCTCGACAACGCACCAAAAGTGAGGATTTAGTACTCACATGAAGAACAAATATAGACACAGAATGAAAGATTTAAAGGGGGGGTGAAACACTCATTTTCAGTCAATCTCATGTTAATCTTGAGTACCTATAGAGTAGTACTGCATACTTCAAATCTCCAAAAAGTCTTTAGATTTATTATATTTATAAAAGAAAGATAGGCTGTACCGAGTCTTTCCGGAAAAAAACGAGCGGCTGGAGGCGTGCCGTGTGAGCGGAGCTAAAGCTGTGCTTACGCGCCGATAGCTAACAACACTCAGACATTTGAAGCAGAAAAGCAGTTTTACTCACCGCCTGCGGTTCCAACGCACGACCGTGAACCTTTATCGTTGGGATAATCCTTAAGCATTAGACGATCGTCGCGAATCCAGCGTCGAACTGGGCTTTGTTTATAAAACAATCATCGTCGAAATGCAGGGAACAAACACAACTCCGTTGATGCTCTGGAAAAACAAACTCCATCCACTGGTCCCTTAACGCTGGGTTCTTTGGGAATCTGTGCAGGGTTGTCTTGCCCTGGCAACCAAAAACCCACTTCTTTGGTGACATTGACTTCCATAAAGCCGAGCATAGCGCTTTGATGGGCGTACTGCTTTCGCTCTCTTGCTCTGGTCTACGGTTGCGCGCGCGCCCGCGTCCTTCCGGAGAAGTGCCCTTAGGACCCGTATAAGGAAATTCCGCCCCATCTGATGTCACACATGCCCATACTCGAAAAAAACTTTCCGAAACTTGTGACAAACCGGAAGGAGCATTTTTGGAACAGAAATACTCCTTCAAACGTACAATTTAATTTTTTAAACTTTGTCCATGTTTAGCATGGGAATCCAACAGGTCAACAAACAAAACGTGTATTTTACTGTCAGTACTTACTCTATTTTGCAACAAAATAATAGTTCCAACGAAGGACACAGCAGAACTACAGCACACACCGGTGTTTCGTAAACAATTCTGCAGCTTTAAAAAGAATTCTGAGTCAATCATTCAATGATTCATGTATAAATACAGCTATTTGCTTTGTTACTGAATGTAAGAATGACTCAATGACTCGCTCATTGAGAAGACAGTGACTAACCGGTTTTAGTTTAATATTTCAAAGTATCACTTCGTTTTTACCATCATTGCATATTGTTCTATTGAACATTTTTCATTTAAAACATTTTTTATTTCATAAAGTTATTCATAAAGGTAAATAAAACACTGGGAAATAAATTTAGGGGGCAAATATTGTCCCTTAATGGAAAAGGTAATACTGAAGTCAGTGGAAGAGAGGGGGTACGCAGAAGGAGGTACACCACTCGAAAAAGCTGGAACCACTGCTCTAATCATTAGTCCTCAACTGCTGAAATCTTGATGAATCCACAATCTTGCTGAAATTGCTGCTTAATAAAATAGCTATTTTTCAAAGTTTTGCAGTTTATTATATTATTGTCTTCATGCTGATTTCTGTCATTGCAGGTATAAATATAACGCTGCCGGAAGGATGCAACGTAAGTTGAGTTTCTGAAATTGAAGTTGTAGAGACTCACAGCTCCTATCAATAATAGTCCAAACTGAAGCAGTGCAATAACATGTGCATTTTAGATATGTGTGTAATCTGAAATATGAATGTGCTTTTCTAATAATTGCTGATGGTTTATGGGGGCATTCAGTCCATATAAGCTGTGAATACTCTGCTTACAAAATCCAATTGAAAGAATGAGTTTGTGGAATCGCTAATTAATTAACACTATAAATGACTACAAATTCCCTTGTTATTTGAGGTGTAACATAAAGCTTACATAATAAAATGTTGGAATACGTAACTGTCCGTCATTCATTTATTTGCCAAACCACTGTAATTTACGGAGAGTTTTGGGTAAGTGGGTCCACAATAGCTTTGAAGCCTATTCTCTCTGTCGTCATCATTGTTCTGCATTCTCATTGGTTTGCTTGGCAATATGGGGAGAATATTTAATGCTCCCAGAGTGTTAAAAGTGTTAAAGTTAATGAGATAATTAAGTGATTAATTAAGAAATGATTGAGCATTAGTGATGAACACCTGCTTCAGCCACAGCCTTAGGGTCTGTTTACACAACACCGTTTTCAACTAAAAACTCTTGAAACTTGAAAAGTTTTGGCCGTTCGTTTCCACAACAACAAAGAGTCAGTTTGGGTGCCTGAAAATGCAAAGTTTTGAAAACTCAAAGGAAACACTTCTGAGTTTTAAGCATATCGTTGTTGTGTAAACGTCCGTAAGATGAATCAACTGAAGATAAAAGAAGACATTACATCTCTCAAGATCTCAGCAGAGGAGGATTAAACAACTCAAACAGCATTACCAGATTGACTTAATTTAACTCTGGGGATTTTGCTGTGTACACTGTAAAAAAGAATACATTGATTTTATTAGTATCTAATTAATAAAAATGAGGCAACAGATTACAAGCAATATTATTAATTAAATTTAACAAATTAGAATTGAGTAATAATTAATCAAATGAATTCCTTAAAAGTTAACCATTTAAAATGAGTAAAATTTACAAAATATCTTTTATTGCCAACATTGAAGACACCTGGTGTTAACAAGCAGAATCACTGAAGGAGAAAACCATAATTAAAGTCACCATTGTGGAGATCAGTGTGTGTTTTAGTTGGGCTCTTGACCCTTAAATTATTAACTTTAAGTTTCGTTTGGCTGCTGTACCTGAGTTATAACAGCCAGATGAACAAATAGAAAAGGTGATCTGATGGTGTTGGTTGTGTTTTAACATAATCATTATTTCACAATCATTAGACCTGAATCACTGAACCTCATATTATGAGTTAAGTTAACTTTATTAATTACAGCAGTATAATATTTTTAGCCTTTTCAATGAAATCCAAATGATCAAATCAATAATAAAAAATAAATAAATATATATGTTGTTTTTTTTAGGTTTTTTTTAGGCACAAACACACATCAAGATTTTGCGTATGAATCTCAGCAATGGTGACGAACAGATCACCTCTGAACATAAGCTCATTATTTATTCATGCAGCAATGCATGATGGGAGCCATGAATGAGTTTTGATTGGTGGAACCCAGAATGCACTGCAACATGCTTTATAAATGTCACCATTGTTGAGATTCACAGGCTGATTATTGATGTCTGTGTGTCTCCTTTTTATGTAAGAGAAACTTTTTAGAAATTATTTGCCTTACATTGTAAAAGTTAAAAAATATTATGCCGTACAAAGCCAGTGCTGCTATAATTAATAAAGTAAACCTAACTCATAAATTGGACTCTATATGAGTTCAGTGATTCAGGTCAAATGATTGTGAATTAATGATTATGTTAAAACACAACCAACACCATCAGATCACCTTTTCTATTTGTTCATCTGGCTGTTATAACTCATGTACAGCAGCCAAATTAAACTTAAAGTTAATAATTTAAGGTCAAGAGCCCAAGTAAAACACACACTGATCTCCACAATGGTGACTTTAATTATGGTTTTCTCCTTCAGTGATTCTGCTTGTTAACACCAGGTGTCTTCAATGTTGGCAATAAAAGATATTTTGTAAATTTTACTCATTTTAAATGGTTAACTTTTAAGGAATTCATTTGATTAATTATTACTCAATTCTAATTTGTTAAATTTAATTAATAATATTGCTTGTAATCTGTTGCCTCATTTTTATTAATTAGATACTAATAAAATCAATGTATTCTTTTTTACAGTGTACTCTTCCCAAAACCACCAACACTTAACTCACCAAACCAGTCAACTTCACCCTCAAACACATCAGAGTGAGAGACTGAAATGTGTTTTTGTCCAACCTGAGAACTGATGAACATCTGAAAACATCTAATATTCAGTGTTGTTATATTTTCTGCATGTTCTTTCTTCTTTCTGCAGGAGTTTGACCCCAACGGTTCTCTGTCCTGTGTGTACTGGAATATCAGCGAGTGGATTGTAGATGGTTGTTCTGTTTTAGAGACCAACAGCAGCTACACTGTGTGTTCCTGTGTTCATCTGTCCACATTCGCTCTCATCATGCAAACCAGCCGCCCATCAGAGGTACGAGAACATTTATAGTGAGCATTGAAGAACAGCACACACTGCAAAAAGAGATGTCAAAAAACAACACATGTTGTGTAGATTTTAGCACACAATGTGTGTTAAAATGTAACTCTGGCTAGAATAGCACTGGGTGGAGGAGAGTTTGTGTTTATGAAAAAAATTATAGGTATATTTTATATGGTATCCCATAAAATACTTTAAAATAAATAAAGCAATACATTCAAATAAATAAATTAAATCTTAATTCATGAAAACTTAAAGATTAACAGGTGTTTTTTTGCAGCCAATCACATCATGCCTCTTTTTCAATGTCTTTTTCAAATGCTGCTTTCACTTGTTATTAATAACCAGATTAACTTTATTTCTGTCAGACTCTACAGAAGCTCTTATTGAGAATGAACAGGTTTTGGTGTTGACGATTCATTAAATGTTTCATTTAAAGTCACCAGAATCGTGATTAGTGTCAGCTTTATTTGGGCTCTTGACCCTTGACTCTTTAACTTAAGTTTTCTCTGATTGCTGTAAATGTGTATTTATTTTCACACATTTGAAACAGCAGAAATAATCATGAGAGAAATATGCTCAGATGATAATACTATCATCATGGACATGTAAGATTGTTAAGCTCAGCAAGTGTTTAATATTTTAAAGATGAGTGTAATATGTAAAAGATGATATTTAAACAGATTAGCATATTGCAATTAACTTAAATTTTAATTTAAAATACACAGTTCGTACAGAACCTTACAGACAATGGTATCAAACAGACATCAAGAATCAGCACATGAATCTCAACAATGGTGACAAACAAAATGCTTCATGCCGCAATGCATGCTGGGTGCCACCATAGTACAAATCTCATCCATGACTCCCAGCATGCATTGCGGCATGAAGCTTTTCGTTTGTCACCATTGTTGAGATTCATACATTGATTCTTGAGGTCTGTGTTTGACTAATTCCTGCCGCAGATTAAAATTTTCAGAAAACATTTTTTTTTTATTCTGCTCTGCTGGACAGCATGATGTAGTGTCACAAGCTCGTTATACCTAATAGCACATAAATAAATTAAATGCGCACCATCATAAACTTGATCAGATCAGTACTTGCTGATTATGACATCATCAAGAAACATCTGATCATATCTTCTCTCACCATAACAAATGTATTTTATTAAAATACAATTAAAGCAGCCAGAGAACAACTAAAAGAAGAGTAAAGGGTCAAGAGCTCAAATAAAGGAGCCATTAATCACGATTCTGGTGACTTCAAATAAAACATTCAATGAAACATCAACATCTAAACCTCAGTTAATTCTCAATAAGAGCTTGTCTATGTAGATTCATGATGTCTAAAACATCCAAATGTTCAAACAAACTCTTTATTAAACGTCACTGGACTCCATAAACACAAGTTAACAATACGTTTCAGTTTTCATCCAAACACTCAGTTGTAAAAACACAGGAAGTAACTCTGGCAAATACACACCGACTACAGTCACATGTGACACATATCTGACACAAGTTGTGTAACTATAACACATTAGTGTGTAAAAGGTTTCAACACACTTCTGTGTAAGAGTAATAACACATTAGTTGTGTTAAAGGTAATACAAAATGTGTAGTCCTTATAAACACAGAGATGTGTTAAGAATCGACACAGGTTGTGTGTTAAATTTGACACAACATGTGTTGTCCCTGAGCACACACACTACATGTGTTAAAATCTACACAACATGTGTTGTCCTTGAGCACACACACTACATGTGTTAAAATCTACACAACGTGTTGTCCTTGAGCACACACACTACATGTGTTAAAACTGACACAACGTTTTCTATAACTGTAGTCTAAAGAGAAACCTCTGAACAGTAAACTGATCACTACGGCCTCCGAGGAAGATTCATTTGCATTCAGTCTAGAATAACACACAGTCCTCACATACAAAAACGGTAGCTTTTAACACTCTTTCGTCAAACACTATTATGTAAATAGTGTTTGACGAAAGAGTGTTAAAAGCTACAGTTTTTGTATAATATATTGGAGATCTTTTGTGTATCCTTTACAAGACGATAAAGGGTTGTGTTGTTTGACAGTAAGTCGAAAACCAGTATTCAAATGCTCCAATAAAGAACAAAATGTTGCAGAAGCAGTACAACTGGAGGAAAACATCCAATTTCACAACAGAAAACAGATTTGAGCATCTCACCATTTTAACCCTTTCAACCCCACAGGAAACCCAGCTAACAGATTTTTGGGTAACACTTTATAATAACTGCATGCTAGTAATCATTAGTTAAGCATTAGTAAACAGTTAATTCATCATTTATAAAGCATTAATAGACATTAATAAGCAGTTTATAAAATCAGCTATATATGCTTTATTCTTGATTTATAATCATAATGTGTTTAATAATTGTATTTACATACTTTATTAATGATCAATTTATAATTTCTGAATGAATTGCATTATTAACAAACCAGTTATTTAGGAGTTGTCAGTGGTTCATAAGATCACTTAGAAAGTCCCTACACATTCTTATACAGTTTTAGGAGTTTCCCAACAGACACAGGACTGAACCTCTTCAAAGAGGTTTAGATGTTGAAAGTAATAGTTTGGTTTGGTCACCATTGTGAAGGTCAGTGTTTAGTTGGGCACTTTAGTCTTGACTTTTTAATGTTAGGTTTTTGACTCGGAGGTGACACTTTCGTCTCAATAATGCATGGGGGAGTTCAAATGTTAATTTTCAGAGAGGTCCTTTGTCCTCTCAGGGTCTAGTCGCTCTTCAACCAGACTGTCCAGCATTTTCTATTTCTCAATTCTTACACTAGAAAGCTACAGGCAGGAGAGTTTATCAGGGCTGGAGCTAAACTCTGCAGAGCTGTGGCTCACTGACAAAAAGAACTTCATGTTGTACTAGTGTGGCTGGGAAACGTTTAAAATGTGTTCAGAATTTGAAAGATTGATTTGTTTATAAAGAAATGTGTTATAGAACTATTCATGCATTCCATATTTGCATAAACAAACTTTGTGGACTTATTCAAACTATGACAGACTTTTACAATGTACAAAGAGCAGTTTGATGATGATTTTGGTCACTTTGGTCGTGGTCTTTTTAGCAAACCCACTTTTTGAGCACAACTTCGAAAATATGCATTATGGCAAATATGAAGGTCTAAGATGATATAAAGGTCTAAGGAAAGAGAAAAAACATAGTCCTTTTAAAGTAAATAGTAATTTTTTAATCTCCTTTAAAGCAAATGTACCATGTTTTTAGAAATGTCATCTTTGTATTCATTGTATTCATTAATTCGTCTAAATTTGAATGTTAATTTGAATTTTAGCAGGAAGGGTTGACTTTTTTTTTTTCCTCATTGGATGAACAGATAATGGTCATATAATCTTCTGACACACATATTTCTGTAGTCGGTCTAGTTGGGTGAAGAAACTCATATCAGGTGAGTCTCTCTTTACTTAAATGAGAATTATATGCTTTAGTGTTTCTATCAATCTACACGTTTTTGCAGTTGTGTCATTAATAGCTGTTTGTGATACTGTAGACTACATGTTTCACAGTATTTATGGGAGAAATTTAGTGAAAGCAAGTTTAAAATTCAGTGAAAGTTTTGCTGCTATTAGATTAATGCTCTGCTTTTAACATGACCGACACAGTATTCTGGTCTCCATTATGAAGAGTTGTGTTGGACTATGAGGCGCTTGATAAAACGCTGATAACAGACCAACACTGAATCAAGATCGATATTTAACATTGATTTTTTTCATCAGGTTTGCACTTTAAAATAATGTTATTTCAATTATAAAGAATATTTCAAGATGGACATTAAAATAAAATCACTTATTTTACATCAAATCAACATTGAAACAATAATGAATCAATATTGCTTTATGTACTACACAATCTTAATTAAATCTTAAATAAATAGAACAAATCTTACTTTATTTCTATGCTGGTGAATCACGTCCTTTTTTACACTTTTCAAGCAGAGACTATGTTTAATTTCATTTAGAAAGTGTGTTATATTATTAATGCATTTTACAGCAATCAGTTATGAATGATTTCAGTGATGAAAAATAAACATTATCAGCAGTTCAGATCAACAGTTTCCCAAAATCACCTGATCATATTTTCTCTTGGCTTTATATATATATATATATATATATATATATATGATATATGTATATAAAATAGGCCGACTCTAATTTGAGAAGAATATCCTAGTTTGTCCTAGTCCATCTTCTGCAACATATCTATTTAAAATGTAACATACAAAAGTCTTAACTGTAGATATCTGTGAAATAATCAGAGAATCTGATCACAACGTCTATTTACAATTTATATTTATGACACGAGTCAATAATCTGAGTTTGAGGGATGGACGAGACTGTTGGGAATGTTGGGATTATCCATGCCTGGTCGCGTTGATCTGAGAAAAATAAGGAGAAGGGGGAACTGAGGAAATTACACATATTGTGTGGAAAGTTGTATTTGTATTTGAGGAAGGAAAACAGTGGACTTGGTTTCATATTTCCTCAGAATGATGGACAGACAACTTCTCTATATCATCTCAACACACACACACTTTTTCTTCAGTCAGTCGTGTCGGGTGATGATCACTGTATATCAACAGAGCATTATTTAATTCGACGACTGATTTGTCTAAACCCCAGTGAGGGGTAGGTTTAGGGGCAGAGTCAGGGATAGGTTTAGGGGCGGGGTCAGGGGTTGGTCATTCGTACAAATTAGCCAATAGCCACCTCATAAAATATGAGGAATTGATCAAGTTGTTTCTTCCTATATTGCATTATGCTTGACAATAACAGTTTTAAAAGTCTCAATTTGAACTCTGATCCAAAATCAAATGCTGTGGAATGTTTTACATGTGTGTTTGAAACAAAGAGAAAACAGCTTTTTATAAGTCGTGTGTCAATGCAATGGCTAATTTGTTTATTCTCTAACTGTAAAGGAAACTCGTCCTCTGAACTGGTTTGTGGATAAACAGAAATAAACTGACAATGGCTTCCTTTCATAAAGGTGAGTATTCTTCTTGTGTTTAAAGGTTGGCTCTCATCGCCCCAAAAACCTTATGAACTGTGAACAAATGATGAAAGTAGTTTTCTCAGACTCAGACTTTGTGTTTTTTATTGACCTTTTCTTCATATTTCAGGTTTTATAAAAACTCATCCTCTCATCTCTGCTATTCTGTGTAAGTCTAAACAGTGTTTTTTGCGTTTGTCTGTATGCTGATGTAATGACCAGTGAATCAGATCTGGTTTATCCTTCACGTCACTTCATACAGTAAATTCCCCGGTGTTGAATTACCATCGCTCAGTGTTCATAAGGGAAACTCCAGCAGAGTGCTCAAAGAAACACAGAAGCAGTGTTAGAGTTAATGAGATAATTAAGTGATTAATTGAGTGATGATTGTTTGATTATTGAAGAAACCTGGTGATAACAAGTAGAATCACTGAAGAAAAGAGAAACAAAAGAACTACAACTGACTTCCAACCACAGCTTAATATGAAATCAACTGACTTCTTTTTCTGTCATTCATCTGAGAATTAGCAGAGGTTTAGATGTTAATGATTTATTGAAAATGTTTGTTTTTTATTGAATCAGTGTGCAATCTGGTTGTGCAATCTTAGCTTTTTATATCCGTATGACACACACATCATACTTCATATAGATACTGTAGAGCTGCAATGGTGCTTTTTTGACAGAAAAGGCTTGAGAGTTTCATTATGTGGAAAAGATGGATGAGAATAATAATAATTTCTAGGATAGACAATACAATATTCTGTGAAAGAAAAAGTCATGATGACAGAACTTTCATTTTTTGGGTGAACTATTATTTTAAGTACAAGTTTATATTTATGTATGTTTATTTATATTTTACTGTGTCCTAAACATGTTGATTCATTTATATTCATAATTTTTTTTTTTTAGATGTCTTAAGACTGTACTTGGCCTTTTCAACTGTCTCACCGGTGACAACTGCAATAGGTAATGTACACTGAAAAAATGTTTTTCATTTCAACTTAGAAAATGTACTTCATGTGGAAACATCTACAATAACTGGTTGAAATGTTGAAATGAAATACATTATGTAAGATTACTGATTATAACTGATTTCAACCAACCTAAAAAACATTTTTATGGGTTTTTTTTAAGCATAACTGTCAGTAGATATAACCTGTGAACCTGTAGATATAGCCAGTGAAATAAAGTAACACACAAAAATTGGACAGGAAATAGGCCTATATTAAAAAATCAAATATGAATATGAATATGAATATCTTATTCTTCATTCAGTTCTGAACAGAATCAGATTTAACAGGTTTTTTAAACGCTTATCAAAATAGAGTAGTGCTACAGCGCTATTATTATCAGAGCATGTGAGCAGAAAGCAGGGAGAGGACAAGTGAACAAGAGGATAGCGTCATTTACCAGCGTTGCCCAGCACTGCGACACACATCACGTTAAAGCACAGAAGATTTGCAAACAGAAACAAGTCCAGAGAAACTTTCCAGAGCACATTTTTAAGCAGACTTTGCTTTTACACACACACACACACGCACACACACACACACGGACAGCACACACACAGAGCAGAGAGCACACACACACACACACAGTGGAGAGCACACACACACAGCAGAGAGCACACACACACACACACAGTGGAGAGCACACACACAGCAGAGAGCACACACACAGAGCAGAGAGCACACACACGCACACACAGTGGAGAGCACACACACAGCAGAGAGCACACACACACACACACACACACAGTGGAGAGCACACACACAGCAGAGAACACACACACACACACACACACACACCAGAGAGAACACACACAGTGGAGAGAGCACACACACAGCGGAGAGCGCACACACACACACACACACACACACACACAGCAGAGAGCACACACAGCAGAGAGCACACACACGCACACACAGTGGAGAGCACACACACAGCAGAGAGCACACACACACACACACACAGTGGAGAGCACACACACAGCAGAGAACACACACACACACACACACACCAGAGAGAACACACACAGTGGAGAGAGCACACACACAGCGGAGAGCGCACACACACACACACACACACACACACACACACACACAGCAGAGAGCACACACAGCAGAGAGCACACACAGCAGAGAGCACACACAGCAGACAGCAGAGAGCACACACAGCAGAGAGCACACACAGCGGAGAGCACACAGCGGAGAGCACACACACACAGCGGAGAGCACACACACACAGCGGAGAGCACACACACACACACACAAACACACAGTGTAGAGCACACACACACACACACACACAGCGGAGAGCACACACACACAGCGGAGAGCACACACACACACAGCGGAGAGCACACACACACACACACACACAGCGGAGAGCACACACACACACACACACAGCGGAGAGCACACACACACACACAGCGGAGAGCACACACACACACACACACACAGTGGAGAGCACACACACACACACACACACACACAGACAGCAGAGAGCACACAGTGGAGAGCGCACACACACAGCAGAGAGCACACACACACAGCGGAGAGCACACACACACAGCGGAGAGCACACACACACAGCGGAGAGCACACACACACACAGCAGAGAGCACACACACACACACAGCGGAGAGCACACACACACACAGCGGAGAGCACACACACACACACACAGTGGAGACCACACACACACACACACACACACACACAGTGGAGAGCACACACACACAGTGGAGAGCACACACACACACACACAGACAGCAGAGAGCACACAGTGGAGAGCGCACACACACAGCAGAGAGCACACACAGCAGAGAGCACACACAGCAGAGAGCACACACACACAGCAGAGAGCACACACAGCAGAGAGCACACACACACAGCAGAGAGCACACACACACAGCAGAGAGCACACACACACAGCAGAGAGCACACACACACAGCGGAGAGCACACACACACACAGCAGAGAGCACACACACACACGGCGGAGAGCACACACACACACACACACACACACACACAGCGGAGAGCACACACACACACACACAGTGGAGACCACACACACACACACACACACACACACACAGTGGAGAGCACACACACACAGTGGAGAGCACACACACACAACGGAGAGCACACACACACAGTGGAGAGCACACACACACAAACACACACACACACACGGACAGCAGAGAGCACACACACAGAGCAGAGAGCACACACACACACAGTGGAGAGCACACACACAGCAGAGAGCACACACACACACACACACACACACAGTGGAGAGCACACACACAGCAGAGAGCACACACACACACACACACACACACACACAGCAGAGAGAACACACACAGTGGAGAGAGCACACACACAGCGGATATTGCACACACACACACACACACAGCAGAGAGCACACACAGCAGAGAGCACACACAGCGGAGAGCACACACACACAGCGGAGAGCACACACACACAGCGGAGAGCACACACACACACACACAGTGTAGAGCGCACACACACAGCGGAGATTGCACACACACACACACACAGCGGAGAGCACACACAGCGGAGAGCACACACAGCGGAGAGCACACACACACAGCGGAGAGCACACACACACACACACACAGTGTAGAGCGCACACACACACACACACACACAGCGGAGAGCACACACACACAGCGGAGAGCACACACACACACAGCGGAGAGCACACACACACACAGCGGAGAGCGCACACACACACACACACAGTGGAGAGCACACACACACACACACACACACACACACAGACAGCAGAGAGCACACAGTGGAGAGCGCAAACACACAGCGGAGAGTGCGCACACACAGCAGAGAGCACACACAGCAGAGAGCACACACACACACAGCGGAGAGCACACACACACACACACAGCAGAGAGCACACACACAGCGGAGAGCACACACACAGCGGAGAGCACACACACACACACACACAGCGGAGAGCACACACACACACACACAGCGGAGAGCACACACACACACACACAGCGGAGAGCACACACACACACAGTGGAGACCACACACACACACACAGTGGAGAGCACACACACACAGTGGAGAGCACACACACACAGTGGAGAGCACACACACACAACGGAGAGCACACACACACACACAGCAGAGAGCACACACACACAGCGGAGAGCACACACACACACACAGCAGAGAGCACACACAGCGGAGAGCGCGCACACACAGCAGAGAGCACACACAGCGGAGAGCACACACACACACACACAGTGGAGAGCACACACACACACAGTGGAGAGCACACACACACACACACACAGCGGAGAGCACAAACACAGCAGAGAGCACACACACAGTAGAGAGCACACACACAGCGGCGAGCACACACACAGCAGAGAGCACACACACACACACACACACACAGCGGAGAGGACATACACACACACAGCAAAGAGCACACACACACAGCAAAGAGCACACACACACACACACAGCAGAGAGTGTCACAGGTCGGGGTGAGCGCCAGCGGGCCGCCCACCCCTAAACTGGAGCACCGCCGCGAGGAGCAGACCGTGGAACACATGAGGCATGCGCATGCGTCGCGTCTGAACGCGTTGTTGTCTTTGGAGCTCCATCGATTGATTTATAATTCTTGATTTCTCTTTAAACTCACTTACAACGAACATTTTCTATTTTTCCTCACCTCATAGTTACAACGCGGACTGTTGAGCAGACGCGTCTCAAGCCTAGTGATCCAACGCTGGATACTCTTACAGGTTACGTCCGTGGATCACGGCTGAACGCGTCTTCTCCGCACAAACATTTTTTTTTTCGCCTATCGTGCGTCTACTCTACACCTGTACCACTAAAAAGACAGATTATATCCAAGACTTAAGCCATAAATTAGTATTAATATTGATAGCATCACTGGTAGCGTCGTTGCTAACTTAACTTACTGTCCATCTGCTAAAATGGCGAATATATCAGATGTAAGTAGTCTACCTTTTGGTGCAGGTGAGGACACATTTGAGCTACACGCGTTGCAGTCTGAGCTGGAAGCTGTTGAGAAACAGATCCACGACCTTTTAGTGAGAAAAGCCGAGCTGATAGACCGGCGGTTAGCTCTTGAAACATCACGCGCCGATGCACACAAATCAGTGATCAACGTTACTAACCCGCTGACTCCGACCTCGTCTACTCCGTGCGTTACTCAGCATTGGTCACGAGCGTCGAGGCCGCGATCAGCTATGGTCTCGTTTACGCCGGCTCCAACATGCCACCACGAAGCCTGGATATTTCCGCAGCGGAAGACGCGAGTCAGGTCTAGACCAAGAAAACTCTCTCCGACCCTCCCGGTTTTCGAGATATCCACACAAAACCGCTTCTCCCCTCTTCGCGAAACAGAACGCGATGCTGTGATCATCGGTGATTCCATCGTTCGACACGTACAAGCTACGTTACATAAAAGTAAGGTGCATAGTCATTGCTTTCCTGGTGCTCGTGTTTCTGAAATCTCTGCTCACGTTCCCGAGATTCTGAACGAGCGCGTCGGAACTGTGGTCCTGCACGCGGGAGGGGCCGACATCAGGCTGCGACAGACAGAGGTTCTGAAGAAAGACAGGAATCTGATCGATACGGTACGCAGCACATCGCCTGATATAATGATCATTGTGTCAGGACCGCTTCCCACGTACCAACTAGGTCATGAAAAGTTTAGTAGATTATTCGCGCTAAATGAATGGTTAATGTCATGGTGCAATGAGCAGAAACTGCTCTTTGTAAATAATTGGAATCTGTTTTGGGAGCGTCCTAGGCTTTACCGTGCTGATGGCTTACACCCAAGCAGATTCGGATCGGATCTTCTGTCAGATAACATCTCCAAAATGTTAAATACCTTTTGACTAGTAACCAAAAGTCCAAATCATAGTCTCTGCTGCACCAAATTAACTGATATAAATAGTGTAGAACATTGCATAGAAACTGTGTCTATTCCTTGTTTAGTGAGATCAAATAATAAATCTACTGCAGGATCTAGAAAAAATCTAATTGTTATTAAACCAGAAAATGTTGCTATTAGTAATCAAAAACAATTTCTAAAGCTAGGTCTTCTAAACATTAGATCACTCACACCTAAGGCAGTTATTGTAAATTAAATAGTCACAGATAATAGCTTCGATGTACTTTGCCTTACTGAAACTTGGCTTAAACCTAATGATTATTTCGGTCTAAATGAGTCTACTCCAGCAGGATACTCCTATAAGCACGAACCCCGTCTGATTGGTCGTGGCGGCGGTGTTGCAGCGGTCTATAGAGATATTCTCAATGTTACTCAGAAAACGGGTTATAAGTTTATTTCGTTTGAAATACTTGTACTAAATGTTACGCTCTTAGATGTTAGAAAAAAATTCACGCTGCTCTCAGGGCAGGAGTACTCAATAGATTCAAATTGACTTCAACATGCACTAACTGTGATAAGCACAATATAACTGTGTCTTTAGTGCTGTTTTGAGGGCATTATAAATGTATTTTAGCTTAAAGATCAGTAAAAGAAAGTAATTTTATTTGTTTACATTGGTACCACGTTACAATAAGGTTTCATTAATGTCCCTTGCACCAAGTTTACTCCACAAAAGAAATAGTCCAGGAAATATTTTAAAATGAGGATGAAACTGAAGCTTTCAGGTGAAATACATTTTACGTTTTGTTTTTTTATGACTATCAGCTTACATTGAAACCAACATCTTTATGTAATTCATTTGCAGGAAGACCTACAGATCTGGAGAATTTAAGGAGGAACTGACAGACATTTGACCAGGCGACCCGTAGCGTTGGGCCTGGTTTAACAGGAAGCCCATTCAAGTTCAATGACACCCGTCTAAAAGAAAAATAATAAAGCAATTAAAAACCTCTAAGAATAATGATATGAGCTAGTTAAAAGTACAACAGTTTAATGATAGGCTACATCTTTGCTCTGCATTTTTTTGTGATATGTTTCTGTTTTATACATTTAATTCACTGGAAATGTTTTGTAATACTATAAAAAAGGAAAGTCATAATTATGCTTGAATTGGTTATTTTGCACAATTGGACCAAAAGACAGTTCAATAAAAATATAATTAGTAAACTAGTTATTTACAATCAATTTTTGTTCAGTCATTAAATGAAATCAAAATTCCATACTTTTGTAAGGATGGATTTCCTACAGGGGTTCAGGCTGCTAGACTGACGAATGACTAAAGAAACGTTATCAGTAAGATGGTGGAAAACTGTAGATTTCTTGTCCATTACCACCCACTGCTACTTATATCAACAACGGAAATAAGTTTTTACAAGTAGTTACAAGTTGTAACAACAGCTAAATATGTGGCAGATTGCTGCTAGAGTGACGATATTGTTTTGCAATAGGTAGCACTTCAAAGTCAATAACTAATCAAAACTAGTTAGCACATTATATGTAATTGAAAGGGTCTAATGACACTATATATGGTTACACTTAAAGTTACAAAATAGATGTGATGATAAAAACTTATCCCATCCCAAAATACCATTAATTGTACCCCCCATATATGTAAAGTGTTTCCTGAGAGATATAAAGAGAGGGAGAGAGTGTAGAAAGAGACAAATAGAGCCAGAGAATAAAAGGGATAGAGAAACTGTTATAATCTTTGATGCCTTCCTTGACCATGTGTCTGTAACCCAAATGTGAGACGTTCAAATCGACTAATCAGATAATTACAATTTCCCCCATTGTAAAAGGTGTGACAATTCGTAGACCCCCGAAGTACACACATTTTGACCTACAGGCCTTGAGCACTATCAGCACCTCTGCCTTTAGGAATTCCAAATGGTACCCTGGGGTAAGAAAGGGGAATTGAAACAGTAAAAGAAAATGTTTTTGTTCATTTTCAAATATCTTTAATTATTTTCAATCTTACACTTTTCCACACAGACTTAAAATTGCAATCCACTCTCTAGATTTTTCTAACCATATTAAACATTAATGATTCATAAAACATTACATTTTTGGTATACAGTACAATCAGTACAAAAGTTTTATGGAAGTGATAAGCACTAACAGGATGAGAATAAACCTAAAATGCTTTATAACCTGTGTGGTTTGATGTTGCATGAGTTAAATGGTAGTCTGATCCTTTATCTGTTGCTGGTAGAGGGGTAAATGCACATTAATTTAATGACATTCAAAAGAGACTCGCTTATGATAAAGACAAACAATCTCTAAATGATCACTAAACTTTTGCCATGAATTCAATCGGCTTTTGCTAAATGTATTTTTAGAAAATCTTAATTTTATATTTTGGAAAACAGAATAGTGGGAAAAGTATGGAAAAAAAATATTTTTCCATACTTGGAAATTACTCAAATCAAATGCCAAACTTTTCCAAATTGCCTAGGAACCCTGAAATTAAGTGTCTTTGTTTCTCTGCAATACTCAGTGGAAAATTAAGTATTTGAACATAGATCCACATTTTGCAATCACATTTATGCATCACAAAGTCAACACTGAGATTGTGTGCTTGTATCAGGTGGAACCAAACGCTCTCCATCTTTGCATCCAGGCCTTAATCATAGACTGGGTAGCATCAGGCATCTTCAGTGTTGGCTCCTTTTATTCATCCAGTTTCTGCCAGCTCATTCAGGTGACTGAAGAATGAGATACAAGAACAAGTTAAGGTAACACTTTACTTGAAGGGGTGTGCATAAGACTGACATGACACATGTCATGAATATGAAGGAGGTTTTATGCATGTTTATGACAAATGTCATTAAGTGTCATTCGCTCAATTATGACATTTTTAATGCAAATATGACATTGTGTGAGATGTCTTTGTTATGGCAACTTGACTTTACTAAGACAACAAAACCTGTCATAAATATGTCATAAACATGACACAGCAGATTAATTATCAAACTTAAGAAACCACTTCGCTTTATGGGTTAACATTTCATGTGGTTGGTTTTGACATTGGCTGTCATGAAGCCATTATAACATTTTAATGACAAATTAAATTTGTACCACTGTAGTTGAGGTCAAGAAAAACATTCATGACACAGTTATAATGGCCTCATGACAGCCAATGTCAAAACCAACCACCTGACAGTTTAATGAAATGTTAACCCATAAAGCTAAGTGGTTTCTTAAGTTTAATAGTTAATCTGCTATGTCATGTTTATGACAATTTATGTTGTCTTGGTAATGTCAAGTTGTCATGACAAAGACACTGACAGTCTTGACTGTATTGGTTTATGTCAAGTTGTCATAACAAAGACATCTCAAACAATGTCATATTTGCATTAAAAATGTCATAATTGAGCGAATGACACTTAATGACAGTTGTCATAAACATGCATAAGACCTCCTTCATTTATGACCTCTGCCATGTCATGATTATGAAGGTGTCATGTCAGTCTTATGCACACCCCTTCAAGTAAAGTGTTACCCAAGTTGATAATAGACCAAAAAGAAATGGTCTACTTATGTAACAACAAAATGATTCAAAATAATCAAATATACCCTTAAAAATGTGTAGGGCTATAGATTTACTAGACTAATACCAGCAAAAATATAAATAGAAAAAAAAGAGTATTTTGTACTGTAGCCTATATTTTGGTATTGTGGGACAACTTTGCTTTAGTTTTACAAAAGTGATGCCCTAAAGAATGCCCTGGGAGCTGACAGCAATTTTTACTGAATATTTTTATGAGTGATGTTTTTTTTTTTTTTTTTTTTTTAAGAATTAACAATGATTAGTTATAGAGCAAAAATATAATTATTCTAGAACTGAGCTTAGTGTATCAAATTATTAGAGCACATAGTATCAATACTACTGTATATTCCTGCAATACAGGAATATTACAGGACTTCATTTCTAGGAAAATGCAAAGCAATTAGAATCTCTTAAGTACTCCTTCCCTGACAGCTAGGAGTATTGCACTAAAAGAACAGCGATTTGAATCTATTGAGTACTCCTGCCCTGAGAGCAGCGTGCAATACACTAAAATAACAGCGATTTGAATCTATTGAGTACTCCTGCCCTGAGAGCAGCGCGTAATACACTAAAATAACAGCGATTTGAATCTATTGAGTACTCCTGCCCTGAGAGCAGCGCGTAATACAATAAAATAACAGCGATTTGAATCTATTGAGTACTCCTGCCCTGAGAGCAGCGCGTAATACACTAAAATAAAAGTGATTTGAATCTATTGAGTACTCCTGCCCTGAGAGCAGCGCGTAATACACTAAAATAAAAGGGATTTGAATCTATTGAGTACTCCTGCCCTGAGAGCAGCGCGTAATACACTAAAATAACAGCGATTTGAATCTATTGAGTACTCCTGCCCTGAGAGCAGCGCGTAATACACTAAAATAAAAGTGATTTGAATCTATTGAGTACTCCTGCCCTGAGAGCAGCGCGTAATACACTAAAATAAAAGGGATTTGAATCTATTGAGTACTCCTGCCCTGAGAGCAGCGCGTAATACACTAAAAATAACAGCGATTTGAATCTATTGAGTTCTCCTGCCCTGAGAGCAGCGCGTAATACACTAAAATAACAGCGATTTGAATCTATTGAGTACTCCTGCCCTGAGAGCAGCGCGTAATACAGTAAAAAATAACAGCGATTTGAATCTATTGAGTACTCCTGCCCTGAGAGCAGCGCGTAATACACTAAAATAAAAGTGATTTGAATCTATTGAGTACTCCTGCCCTGAGAGCAGCGCGTAATACACTAAAATAACAGCGATTTGAATCTATTGAGTACTCCTGCCCTGAGAGAAGCACGTAATACACTAAAATAACAGCGATTTGAATCTATTGAGTACTCCTGCCCTGAGAGCAGCGCGTAATACACTAAAAATAACAGCGATTTGAATCTATTGAGTACTCCTGCCCTGAGAGCAGTGCGTAATACACTAAAATAACAGTGATTTGAATCTATTGAGTACTCCTGCCCTGAGAGAAGCACGTAATACACTAAAATAACAGCGATTTGAATCTATTGAGTACTCCTGCCCTGAGAGCAGCGCGTAATACACTAAAAATAACAGCGATTTGAATCTATTGAGTACTCCTGCCCTGAGAGCAGTGCGTAATACACTAAAATAACAGTGATTTGAATCTATTGAGTACTCCTGCCCTGAGAGCAGCACGTAATACACTAAAAATAACAGCGATTTGAATCTATTGAGTTCTCCTGCCCTGAGAGCAGTGCGTAATACACTAAAATAAAAGGGATTTGAATCTATTGAGTACTCCTGCCCTGAGACCAGTGCGTAATACACCAAAAAAAACAGCGATTTGAATCTATTGAGTACTCCTGCCCTGAGAGCAGTGCGTAATACACTAAAATAACAGTGATTTGAATCTATTGAGTACTCCTGCCCTGAGAGCAGCGCGTAATACACCAAAAATAACAGCGATTTCTATCTATTGAGTACTCCTGCCCTGAGAGCAGCGCGTAATACACTAAAATAAAAGGGATTTGAATCTATTGAGTTCTCCTGCCCTGAGAGCAGCGTGTAATACACTAAAAATAACAGCGATTTGAATCTATTAAGTACTCCTGCCCTGAGAGCAGCGCGTAATACACTAAAATAACAGCGATTTGAATCTATTGAGTACTCCTGCCCTGAGAGCAGCGCGTAATACACTAAAAATAACAGCGATTTGAATCTATTGAGTACTCCTGCCCTGAGAGCAGCCCGTAATACACTAAAATAACAGCGATTTGAATCTATTGAGTACTCCTGCCCTGAGAGCAGCGCGTAATACACTAAAAATAACAGCAATTTGAATATATTGAGTACTCCTGCCCTGAGAGCAGCGCGTAATACACTAAAATAAAAGTGATTTGAATCTATTGAGTACTCCTGCCCTGAGAGCAGCGCGTAATACACTAAAATAACAGCAGTTTGAATCTATTGAGTACTCCTGCCCTGAGAGCAGCGCGTAATACACTAAAATAAAAGTGATTTGAATCTATTGAGTACTCCTGCCCTGAGAGCAGCGCGTAATACACTAAAATAAAAGTGATTTGAATCTATTGAGTACTCCTGCCCTGAGAGCAGCGCGTAATACACTAAAATAAAAGTGATTTGAATCTATTGAGTACTCCTGCCCTGAGAGCAGCGCGTAATACACTAAAATAACAGCAGTTTGAATCTATTGAGTACTCCTGCCCTGAGAGCAGCGCGTAATACACTAAAATAAAAGCGAATTAATCTATTGAGTACTCCTGCCCTGAGAGCAGCGCGTAATACACTAAAATAACTGTGATTTGAATCTATTGAGTACTCCTGCCCTGAGAGCAGCGTGTAATACACTAAAATAAAAGTGATTTGAATCTATTGAGTAGTCCTGCCCTGAGAGCAGCGCGTAATACACTAAAATAAAAGTGATTTGAATCTATTGAGTACTCCTGCCCTGAGAGCAGCGCGTAATACACTAAAATAACAGCAATTTGAATCTATTGAGTATTCCTGCCCTGAGAGCAGCGTGTAATACACTAAAATAACAGCAATTTGAATCTATACTCCTGCCCTGAGAGCTCGTAATACACTAAAAATAACAGCAATTTGAATCTATCCAGTACTCCTGCCCTGAGAGCAGCGCGATCGCGGGAGATGTATCATTTTGACCGTTGAAATATCGCGGAAAATTTGAACGAGTTCTGTTCTGGCATATCAATTTAACAGACAGCGAGGTAGCATTGGAAAAGCATGTTTTACACCAGTTACCCCATAAGCAGCTTTGTTTTGGTCGACTGATGAAACAGTCAAATCAAAATGCATACAATTCGATATTTAGACGATGATTAGTTCTGTGCATTTTTAAATGTTCGCTTATTATCTTAGTAAACGTTAGAGGATGTTGAATTGTAACACAATATAGTTGTAAATTCACTTACCTTGCAATAAATGCGTTCTCCCACGAACATATCTTTTATTCCGACTATTCCTCAAGAAATCCCTCCGCAGCGCATCTCAAATTCAAACGTCTAAACCCCGCCCTTGCTTCAGTTTCATTGGTTGAAGCTGTAAACCAATCATTTTCCTTTCTGCCCTCAGAACATGTTTGAGTAAGTAAAACGTACTCGGTTACTAACGTAACCTCGGTTCTCTCTAGAAGAGGGAACGAGTACTGCGTCTTAGCTAAGACGCTGCGGGAAAAGTCTCTTTTCACGAAATACTGAAGCAAAAAATTATCCTTAATTTTGTAATATTGTAAAGCGCATTTGCAGCAGCATACAGCCATAGGCGAGACGGCTCGCTCGCTCATTGGCTGCTCTGCGGCAACTGCATAAGCCTATCGAGCGAGGGCTGATGCAACATCAGACCAATGAGGGCGCTTCGCGCCCTCCTTGCCACTTCCCGCCGAAACGGGCGTGGCCTAGCCTTATAAAGGTAGCTCGAAAAGGCTGACTCACTTGATTTATTTCATCGCCGAAGCGAACCAGAGTGAATCGTACGCACGGCGGGGAACGCAGTACTCGTTCCCTCTTCTAGAGAGAACCGAGGTTACGTTAGTAACCGAGTACGTTCTCTTACGAGAGTTCTCTCGTACTGCGTCTTAGCTAAGACGCTGCGGGAACCCAATGTAAAACGCCGTGCGTGCAGGGATGAAACACCAATAAACCTGGAAGCGAAGCCCAGGATTTACAGTGCACAATCACTAGAGGGACTCACAGAGAGTCCTAGAACAGGAGGGGGAACCCTCCGTCCCCATATATAGCAGCGTCCGCAGACGCGATAATATGACATCACATAGTCAAGGCAAGAGCCTGACTAATGTGGGAATGTGGGTCTTACGCAATACTGCCCATATGACAGTCGGCAGCGCGCTGCGCTTGCAATCTCAGTGTTCCAATCAGACTACTGATTCAGCTACACCGACAACAGCTTAGCCTGTAAGGCGGGAACCTCTAGGTTATAAAACCTGATAAATGTAGACGGCGAGGCCCAACCTGCCGCCATACATATATCCTGTAAGGATATCCCACTAGACCAGGCCCACGACGAGGCAACGCCTCTCGTGGAGTGCGCTCTGACACCCAGTGGGCACTGAAGACCCCTGGAAGTGTAAGCTAACGCTATGGCGTCAACTATCCATCTGGATAGGCTTTGTTTCGAAACAGCCATTCCCTTGGAACGTCCACTGAACGAGACAAACAGCTGCTCAGTCTGTCTGAAGACAGCAGAGCGAGACACATAAGCTCTTAAAGCCCTAACAGGGCAAAGAGAACTTAAGTCTCCTTCCTCTTCCGACACCGGCAGGGCAGACAGGGAAATAACCTGAGCCTGAAACGGTGTGTTGAGGTTTGAGTATGACTCCTGAGTCATTAGGCCCAAACTCCAAGCACGTCGGGCTCACCGAGAGCGCGTGCAGGTCACCTATGCGCTTCACTGAAGCGAGAGCCAGCAAGAACACTGTCTTAAATGACAGATGTTTGAGGCTAATCGTCTGGATGGGCTCGAAAGGGGAACCTTTCATGGCCTCCAAAACCGTAGAGAGGTCCCATACAGGGACTGAGGGAGGTCTGGGAGGATTCAGCCTCCTAGCTCCCCTGAAGAAGCGGATGACCAAATCGTTCCTTCCTATTGACTGACCATGCGTTGTTTCAGAGAACGCTGCGATAGCCGGCACATAAACTTTGAGCGTGGAGGGGGCTCTGCCCTTATCCAACAGCTCCTGTAGGAAGGAGAGAACCTCCGTCACCTCACAATCGAGGGGTGAACATCCCCGAGCTGTGCACCAGCTGGAGAATACCGACCACTTTGAAGCATAGAGCCGTCGAGTCGACGGAGCTCTAGCCTGAGTGATAGTATTTAGCACTCCCACTGAGAGATCAGCGGGTAACCGTTGAGCGCCCACACGTGGAGGGACCACAACTCTGGTCGAGGGTGCCAAATCGAGCCCCTGGCCTGCGAGAGGGGGTCCCTCCTCAACGGCACTGGCCACGGGGCAGTGTCTGCTAACTGCATCAAATCTGGAGACCATGGTTGGTTCTTCCAAAGTGGTGCTACAAGCAGCACTGAGCATTTCGTTTCCCTCACCCGTTCTATCACCTGAGGAAGGAGGGAGACGGGGGGAAAAGCATAGAGCGGACAGCGAGGCCACCTTTGGGACAGCGCGCTTTCGTTCTTGGAAAAGAACACGGGGCAGTGAGCGTTTTCGTGGGACGCGAAGAGGTCCACTTCCGCTCTGCCAAATCTCTCCCACAGCAGCTGGACTGTTTGTGGGTGTAAAGACCATTCGCTCGTGGGAATGTTGTTTCTGGACAGTCTGTCTGGACCCAGATTCTGTAGCCCAGGCACATGAACTGCTCTCAGCGAGCGCAAGTTGTGCTGAGCCCAAACCAGGAGGCGTTCCGCCAACCTGTACAGGTCTCGGGATCTGAGACCGCCCTGGTGATTTATGTAGGACACCACAGACATGTTGTCCGAACGGACTAAGACGTGATGGTCCTTGATTCGGGGACGAAAGCGCGTCAGCGCGTTTTCCACTGCCAGCATTTCCAGACAGTTGATATGTTGGAGCTTTTCTCGTTCTGACCACAGGCCAAAGAACGGTCTGCCCTCGAGCAGCGCTCCCCATCCCGAGGTGGAGGCGTCCGTCGACACCACTTTCACTCTCGAGGAAGTCCCCAGGCTTACACCTGATTGGTACCAGTCGTTCGCTGTCCAAGGTTTTAGAGCTGTAACACAGCTCTGATTGACCTTGAGACGCAGCCGACCGGATACCCACGCTCTGCACGGTACCCGCGCTTTCAGCCAGAACTGCAAGGGGCGCATGCGGAGCAGGCCCAACTGAAGAACTGGTGATGCTGAGGCCATGAGACCTAGCATCTTCTGAAATTCCCTGAGCGGGAAGGTCGCGCCACAGCGGAGAGAGCTCGCTGTGCGCTGAATGTCCAGCGCGCGCTGTGGCAACAGCCGCGCCATCATAGACTGTGAGTCCAGAACTATACCCAAAAACGGGATCGTTTGACTGGGGTTCAGTTAACTCTTCGTCCAGTTGACTCTGAGACCAAGTTTCTCGAGGTGATCGAGTAAAATGGCCCTGTGCTCCACGAGCTCTGATCGTGATTGAGCCAGAATCAGCCAGTCGTCCAAATAGTTCAGCACTCGCATGCCTCTGAGTCTGAGAGGAGCGAGCGCTGCGTCCATGCACCTCGTAAATGTACGAGGCGCCAGGGACAGGCCGAACGGCAGGACTGTTATACTGGTATGTCTGGCCCTCGAAGGCGAATCTCAAGTATTGCCTGTGACATGACGCTATCTGTATTTGAAAATACGCATCCTTCAGATCTATTGACATGAACCAGCCTCCTCTGCGAATATGCGCGAGGATTTTCCTGGTTGTAAGCATTCTGAAACTGCGTTTCGCTAATGCTTCGTTCAGCTGTCTTAGATCCAGTATGGGTCTGAAACCCCCGTCTTTCTTGCCAGACAGTATCTGCTGTATAGCCCCCCTTCGCTTTGAGCTTGAGATACAGGCTCTATAGCCCCTTTGCTCATCAGTTTTGATATTTCGGCACGAAGTAGGTGTGCTACTTCTGAATTCACCGTAGTTTCGACGCGCGCTGTGAAGCGGGGAGGGCGTCGACAAAACTGTAGCGAGTAGCCTCTCTTATAATGTCTAGCACCCATTCCGAAACCTCTGGGCGACAGAGGTGCTTCGGGCGTGCTGTAACGTAGGCGTTATGCCTGTGACATTCGAGGCGGGGAGCGCGCTGATCACAGCGGGCAGAGCGCTCGTCCTCGACCCCACTACGGTGCTTAACCGAGAGAGGGAGGGCTGAGCGAGTCTCGTGGGACTCGTTGTCTGTGAGTAAGTGTGGGCGGGAAGCGGGCACATTTACTGCTTTTGACGCGCTGTCTGCCTGAGCAGAGCGAGCGTGCACAGGTTTCGTTTTACAGAAACCATGTGACACGTGTGACATAGTGTTTGTGGCACTGGGGAATGTGCACATTTACTATGTTGGGTGCGCGATCGACCTGAGTCGAATTTATGGGCGCAAGCCCCGTGTGAGGGGCTGTGCTTGTGTGTAGCGATGGGCGCTGGGCAGTGGGCATCAGCACTACATTTATAGCACCATCGGCCGTGGCCGGGACACCAGAAAATACATCCATATGGGATATTTCTGGGTAGCCGTAAAACGGCTTTTGTGTGCAGGCAAACAGGCACGGGTTGTACCACGTGGTCGTCGGCTGCAAAATACATATCTGCAGTCGCCTCTCAGGGCACTGGCAGAGCGATTTGTATTTGGCGGCATAAAAACTTTTTGCCGTCAGACCTGGGAATCGAACCCGGGTCACCTGCGCGAAAGATTTAGAATCTACCACTGGACCACAGTGGAAGACACATTGACTTTCAGTTAAACGCGAGTATTTGTTTGCAAGCATGCGGGTAGCATAACATGCAATATCGACATTTTCAGACGCACTCGACTTCGCCACGGTGTTTAACCGAGTGAGGGAGGGCTGGGCGAGTCCCGTAGGACATGTAATGTCTGTGAGTGAATGTGGGCTCGGAAGAGCGGACACATTTACTGCATTGAGCGCACTGTCTGCCTGAGCAGAGCGAATGCGGACAGGCTTCTTTTATAGAAAAACCATGAGGCATGCAAAAACATAGTGTTTGTGGGCACCCAATGGAATTTTTCTAGGTAGCCGTAGAACGGCTTTCGTGTGCAGACAAGCGGGCACGGGTTGTACCACGTGCTCGTCGGCTGCAAAAATTCACATCTGCAGTCGCCTTTCAGGGGACTGATAGAGCGAATTGTATGTGACGGCATAAGTTTTTCTGCCGTCGGACCTGGGAATCGAACCCGGGTCGACTGCGCGAAAGGCTATGAATCTACCACTGGACCACAGAGGAAGACACATAGGCTTTCAGTTACCGCGAGTATTAACCACACTAGCGTTTGTTGCAGGCATGTGTGTAGTACAACATGCAATACTGACATTTTCAGACGCCTGAAAAGTGTCAGAATGTGAGAAGAGTGGATATCGCCCGGTTTCAGCGGGGCTAAAACACTCCATTCTCTTTTCGCCAGTGACGCACGGGAACCGTAGAAACGGTGTTCGGTTGCAGGCAAGCGGGTACTACGCGCTTGCTGGCTGCAAAAATACACCTCTGCAGTCGCCCCCGGGGGACTGACAGAGCGGAGCATTGGCGGCATGAATATATGCCGCAAGACCGGGAAACGAACTCCGGTCTCCCATGCGTTAAAACCTATCATTCCACCACTGAGCCACAGGGGGATACAGGCTTTTGGTATGCGTTGAGCGTCAACATGTATTCTTCGGCGTTTGCTGGCAGGCGTGCGCTTGCTGCAAATGACATTTCCAGTCGCCGACAGGGAACTGGGAAATGTAAGAGAAAAGGGGCCAGTAACTACGAACACACTTTTCTCCTTTCGCCGGTGAATGACGCGCAGAGGCAGGGTAGTTTTTCTTGTAACGTAAAGAAAAACTAACCCCGACCGTCCGCTTCCAGGAGGAGCAGCCTCGGAGAAGGATGCCAGGTGAGTCCTCAGAGTCACCATAGGCAATCGGCTCGGAGTGAGGGCGGTCGCCGTCAGCGAGCGCGAGAGCTGCGAGATCCTCTAGGAAAGGGGGGCGAAACTCTTGAAAAAGACGCCCGGCTCTTTTAGTGTAAAATGTACATACATAATACACATTATACACAGAAAATATATAGAAGGATATAGGCGCCGGAATGCGCAGCAGATACGGCAGTGGAAGGCGGCGCTGGCCAGCGGCTTCAAGTGGCTCGTCCCGCTGAATTGCTTCTCAGACGACGCGTTGCTTCTCTCGTGATCCAACGATGCGTGAGCTTCGCTGAAGAGATGAAAAATCAAGTGAGTCAGCCTTTTCGAGCTACCTTTATAAGGCTAGGCCACGCCCGTTTCGGCGGGAAGTGGCAAGGAGGGCGCGAAGCGCCCTCATTGGTCTGATGTTGCATCAGCCCTCGCTCGATAGGCTTATGCAGTTGCCGCAGAGCAGCCAATGAGCGAGCGAGCCGTCTCGCCTATGGCTGTATGCTGCTGCAAATGCGCTTTACAATATTACAAAATTAAGGATAATTTTTTGCTTCAGTATTTCGTGAAAAGAGACTTTTCCCGCAGCGTCTTAGCTAAGACGCAGTACGAGAGAACTCTCGAAAGAGAACTCCCATCTGCCTCCGGCGTTCTTCATTACTGGCGATAGAGGCTAGACAGCAGAGGACCTGTTAACAGCTCTTAGCTTCTCCTTCGTTCACCGGCTCAATGATTCTCCATTCCTGGCGACAGAGACTGAACAGCAGAGGGTCAGTAACGCTCATAACTTCACATTCTCTCACCGGCTCAATGGTTCCTCCAGCTCTGAACATCAGAGGGTCAGTAACGCTCATAACTTCACATTCGCTCACCGGCTCAGTGATTCTTCATTCCTGGCGGCAGAGACTGAACAGCAGAGGATCAGTAACAGCTCTTAGCTTCTCATTCGCTCTCTGGCTCAATGATTCTTCATATTCACTCATCAATGACTAGGACAGTAAAAGGACAGTAAAGGACAATCCAATGCCGCTTCACAGAGGATTCATTCATTGGGCCACCAGTACACTCCACAATATACATTCCACACTTGTGCATGCACTGCAACCATATAACTCTTCACACGTGATCAAAATAACTTCAAGCAGTAGCGGTTTTAGGCACGGGCGAACCGGGCAATCGCCCGGGGCGGCATTTTTGGGGGGGGGGGCGGCACCGCCGGCACGAGCAGAAAAAAAAAAATCTGCGCCGCGAAGCGGTTTGTTTGAAGGGGAAAGGGGAGGGGGCGCGGATGCGCGGGTGCGGATGACAGTTCACCTCTGGGTCTCTCCCAAATGGAACGGCGGGGGGGGGGGGGGTCCATATAGTTATCGAAGTCAGTCACACCTCGACTTTCTTCCAAATAACGCACATTTCATTCATAATATTATAAATACAGGCCTCTATATTTCCTGCACAGTTTTGTTTTTTGGAATGGTCTGAATGGTTAATAAAAATAGGTAATACAAAACGATTACTTGGTCACCACCACCCAGGTGAATTGGTTTAGTCTTGACTTCTGGTCGTGATTTGTGAGTGACAGTTATGGGGGGATCAGGGGATCTGTTGATTGTCGATGTCGAGTGCCAAATAAGAGATGGACAAGAAAGGTCAAAGCCATCAGGTGCCCAATTTAGAAACGAGTGAAAGAAAGGTATGCAATGCAACTATGTTTTCTCTGTATGATTACGGTATCCATGTCATGAATGAAGGGGCAATATTAATTGGTGGGTATAACTCTTATTTGTTAGCCTTTTTGCTATGATTCTTGTTATGCTTAACAATAATTCGGTTTTAACTCAAACACGAGATCTAATTTCACCATAATATTGTTCTTTGCAACAAAACTGTTGCAAGTTTACTTATTACACTGCAAAAATGCTTTTCTTACTTAGTATTTTTGTCTTGTTTCCAGTCCAAATATCAAACATTTCTTAAATAAAGATGCATAACGTTATTTTACCAAAGTAGTAAAATGACATAAGATATTAAATCTTGTTTTCTGGAGAAATAAATATAAATTGAGTTTTTGCTTAAAACAAGCAAAACATTATCTGCTAATGGGGTAAGAAATATTATTAAGGAGGGGGGTGGGGGGGGGGGTGGTTGTACCGTGTCCAAACTAATGCCTCAGCAGATGGAAATATCAGAGCGCTGGTCAACTGAAGTTCGTTCCTCCCTCCTCATCCATGGGTCCTTCGTGCCGCTGGCTTGGGGTTCTCCAGACTGTGTGAGGAATAAACATACCACAAGTACTACAAGTTCTCTTCTTTCACGGCTTCCCTCTGCTGCCTTTCTGTGTCTCTCTCTCCCTGTGTCTTCGCTGCCCTCCCCCTCTCTCCTCTTCTCTTCTCTCTTCTCTCTTCAAAATGGCCTTTTATACTCCACTTTGGGAGCATGTGCCCCAATCACCGCTCTAGCTCCTCCCCCTCCACACCTGCCGCTCATTTTTTTAATAATCACCTAATCACCCGGTGACAAGAGCACACACACACACACACACACACAGGGCAGAGAGCACACACACACAGCAGAGAGCACACACACAGCAGAGAGCACACACACACACAGCAGAGAGCACACACACACAGCAGAGAGCACACACACAGCAGAGAGCACACACACACACACAGCAGAGAGCACACACACAGCAGAGAGCACACACACACACACACACACACACACACGGCAGAGAGCACACACACACAGCAGAGAGCACACACACAGCAGAGAGCACACACACACACAGCAGAGAGCACACACACACAGCAGAGAGCACACACACAGCAGAGAGCACACACACACACACAGCAGAGAGCACACACACAGCAGAGAGCACACACACGCACACACTCACACACACACAGTCGAACATGAGCAGTCGCTTTGAGGTTGTGTATCTTGTTGTATATCTGCCTAGCAGGGCAGATATTTTTGTTCCATTATTGAGGTCTGTTCAGAATGCTTGCTCTGGGTTGTTTTGATTATGTCTGGATTTTCTGTTTTCCCGAGCTATGTTCAGTAAAGCCGATGTGAGTCTGCATAGTCATCTCGTCTTGTGTTTTACTTCATGTATCATATGACAGACATCACAGTGGCGACGAGGATAGGATCAACTGTGAGCGTTGATATTCTAGTGCGCGAAATTTGAATGACAGAGAAGCAGAAGAGGACTAGTTCAGCGATCCGAAAGAACAGTCAGCGTGAGTAACGTTACGTCACTGTGAGCGGCGAACATGGCTTACATAGGCAAAGTTGACACATTTCATAGTTCCACGGAGGATTGAAACATGTATATCGAAAGACTGCAGCAGTACTTCGCTGCAAATGAGATAGCGGAAGATAAACATGTCGCTGTACTACTCAGCGCAATGGGTGGAAAAGCATACAGTCTTTTGCGGAGTTTGACTGCCCCCTAAGCCTGCAGAAAAGACTTTTTCAGAACTTGTTCAAGTGATGCGAGAACTTTTGTCACCCAAACCGTTATTAATTGCTGAACGTTTCAGATTTTATAAATGAAATCCCTGCGAGGGAGAGACCATTTCCACTTATGTGGCTGAATTGAAAAAGTTAACGGAGCATTGTCAATTTGGGGACGTGTTAAACGACGCACTGCGCGATCGGCTGGTATGCGGTATACATCATCAAGGAATTCAAAAGAGACTGTTGACTGAGCCAGATCTGACGTTTAAACGAGCAGTGAAGATTGCCATTTCAATGGAAACTGCAGCAAAAGATGCTCTGGAATTACAAAATGACATAAAGGCTGGAAGTGTGAATAAACTGTCAACAATAAGCAGAATAAACCAGACGCCCTGTTTTCGTTGCGGAAACTTTTCTCATCTCCCCTCTCAATGCAGATTTAAAAATGAAGAGTGTAGACAATGTCACAAAACTGGGCACATTCAACGAGTTTGTCGCAGTGGCAAGGCAAAGGGGACTGAGAAAGATAAGAGATATCTCAGTGACAAGAAAAACATGCATAAACTTGATGATGTATGAGACAATGACAGCGAGGATGCATTGGCCAGTTTGGAACTGTTCAGTCTGAGCGGAAAAGACAAACAGGCCATCTGGCTCACGCCTAAACTAAATGGCCAGGCAGTAAAAATGGAACTGGACACAGGCTCAGCTGTTTCAGTCATGTCTGAGAGCGATTACAAGGTCTTTTTCAACAAAGAGAAGCTAGACCCATCTTCTATCGTTCTTAAAACGTATACTGGAGAAAGAGTAAGACCACTGGGTTTGCTGCCTGTGACAGTAGAATATAACGACCGGAAAGAGATTCTCAGCTTGTACATAATTCCAAAGGGAGGCGCACCACTGTGGGGCCGTGAGTGGTTAAGGGTGTTTCAGATGGGCTTGGACGAGATCAAAAACCTCAGCGTGCTGCCTGCTGTGCCACAAAATACAAAAGAAAAGCTGGAATGGATCTTGAGGGATGCTGCCTCTGTATTTCAAAGTGGTATTGGCACCCTAAAATCAATCAAAGGAAAAATTGTGCTTAAGGATGGTGCGACCCCACGGTTCCACAAAGCACGTCCAGTTCCATACGCCATTCGACAGATTGTCGAAAACAAGTTGGATCGGCTGGAGGAAAATGGGGTACTGTCGAAAGTGGATTGGAGTCCATAGGCGACACCTGTTGTCGCTGTAGTAAAAAAAACCCGGCACGGTTAGACTATGCGGGGACTTCAAGGTCTCAATTAATCCTGTACTACAAGCTGAACAGTATCCTCTACCCCGAATTGAGGACATTTTCGCAAATCTGGCAGGCGGACAGCGTTTTTCAAAGGTGGACTTAGCTGACGCCTACCTCCAGATGGAGATGGAAGATGATTCAAAAGCTTTTCTAACCATCAACACGATTAAGGGTCTTTATCGTTACAACAGGCTTGTATTTGGAGTAGCTTCGGCTCCAGCCATCTGGCAACGTGCAATGGACCAAGTCCTTCAAGGAGTGCCTGGAACACAGTGCTATCTAGATGACATAATTGTCACGGGCGCTACAGATGAGGAGCATCTTGAAAACCTGAAAAAGGCCCTTAAACGACTAGAGGAATTTGGACTTAGAGCCAGACGAGACAAATGTGAATTTCTCAAGCCCAGTGTCACATATTGTGGGCACATTGTAGATGTCCAGGGATTGCACAAGAGCCAGGACAAAACTCAGGCAGTGATGAATGCTCCAAAGCCACAAGGTGTCTCGCAGCTCAGATCCTTCTTAGGGTTTGTGAACTATTACAATAGGTTTTTGCCTAACCTGGCAACGGTCCTGCATCCCCTAAATGAGTTACTGCAGTCAGGCAGGCAGTGGAAATGGAATAGTGAGTGTGAACGTGCTTTTCAGGAAGCCAAGAAGCTGGTAATATCTGACATGGTCCTGACACATTATAATCCATCCCTCCCAGTGAAGCTGGCATGTGATGCCTCTCCCTATGGGATCGGGGCAGTGATGTCACACGTAATGGATGATGGCAGTGAGAGGCAAATTGCGTTTGCATCACGGTCTTTGTCTGCAGCTGAGAAAAACTATGCCCAAATTGACAGAGAGGCATTGAGTCAAGTTTGGGGTGTCAAAAGATTCAACCACTATCTTTTCGGCAGAGAGTTTACCCTTGTTACGGACCATCAACCGCTGACTTCTATTTTCAGCCCACAGAAAGGCATCCCTGCCACTGCAGCTGCTCGCATACAACGCTGGGCATTGTTTTTGGGAGGGCATCGTTACAAGATTGAGTACAAACACACTGCATGTCATGCAAATGCAGACGGACTGTCTTGATTGCCATCAGAAGTGGCAAAAGATGAATATGGAGAGGAAGGGGTTCTGGATATGTTCTCCATCAGCCAGACTGAAGGCCTGCCTGTCACAGCAAACATGGTGAAAACTGAAACCAAACGTGACAAGGTTCTGTCACAAGTGTATCTAGCAACACTGCATGGATGGACAGTCAAACACAAATCTCTGCTGCCTGCGTACTATGCAAAACGTCATGATCTCTCTCTGAATGCTGGGTGTGTAATGTGGGGGCTGCGAACCATCATACCCACCAGATTAAGATCAGGTGTTCTGGACGAGCTGCATAAGGGCCATCTACACAGCAAAATCCCCAGTGTTAAATCAACACTGCTCAGAGCAAATATGGTCCCACTCTACAGAGTGTTAAAGTAACACTAAAGCAGTGTTAAAGTTAATGAGATAATTAAGTGATTAATTGAGTGAGGATTGAGCATTAGTGATGAACACCTGCAGTTAACAAGCAGAATCACTGAAGGAAAGAGAAACACAAGAACTACAACTGACTTTTAGTCACAGCCTTAGATTAAATCAACTAAAGATAAAACGAAGAGATTCAATCTGTGAAGATCTCAGCAGAGGAGGATTAAACAACTCCACAAACAGCATTACCAGCTTCCCTTATTACTAACCAGACTGACTTTATTTCTGTCAGACGTCTACAGTTCTTATTGAGAATTAACAGAGGTTTAGATGTTGATGTTTTAAAATCCCAATTAAAAAATCATCATTATTGTGAACAGTGTTGCCTTTAGTTGTGTAGGTGCATGTCCACTGTGAGAGACATAATCTAAAAAAAAAAATCCAGAAATCACAATATATGATTTTTTAACTATTTATTTGTATGATACAGCTGCAAATAAGTATTTGAACACCTGTCTATCAGCTAGAATTCTGACCCTCAAAGACCTGTAAGTCTGCCTTTAAAATGTCCACCTCCACTCCATTTATTATCCTAAATTAGATGCACCTGTTTGAGGTTGTTAGCTGCATAAAGAAACCTGTCCACCCCATACAATCAGTAAGAATCCAACTACTAACATGGCCAAGACCAAAGAGCTGTCCAAAGACACTAGAGACAAATTGTACACCTCCACAAGGCTGGAAAGGACTACAGGGAAATTGCCAAGCAGCTTGGTGAAAAAAGGTCCACTGTTGTAGCAATCATTAGAAAATGGAAGAAGCTAAACATGACTGTCAATCTCCCTCGGACTGGGGCTCCATGCAAGATCTCACCTCGTGGGGTCTCAATGATCCTAAGAAAGGTGAGAAATCAGCCCAGATCTACACGGCAGGAGCTGGTCAATGACCTGAAAAGAGCTGGGACCACCGTTTCCAAGGTTACTGTTGGTAATACACTAAGGGCCCTTTCACACCTACCTTGTTTGGTCCGGACTTTCGGACTTTTCAGTTTGGTCCGAATCAAAATTACAGGTGTGAAACCTCCCCCGGACCACGGTCCGGACCAAACAGACGAAATTTGGTCCGACGAAAAGAGGTGGTCTCGGTCCGGATCAAACTGTTCAAAGGTTTGGTTCGTTTCTAGTGTGAAAGCATTTTCTGTATGGTTCGGACTTTCGGACTATTTACAGGAAGTCCCGGTGGTTCCCGCGTAGCCTAAACCACTGAAGAAGAATATTTATGTGCAGATCTGTCAGTCCTGCCCACAGCGTTTCTTCCAGCTGATTCGCGTGCGTGCGTGCGTGCGTGCGCGCACACACACAAACACACATTTGTCCAGCGTCCTGCCGGCGATGATAAAATGTTCGCACAACGAGGACGTTCATTTGGCGAATGTGAACTAGCGTCGAGTATAGCTGTTGCTGCAGGGAGTAATGCCGTAATAATAACAGTATAGTGGCAACGATATGCGTCTGTTCATTCATTCTTGTCAAAGTTACCCGCCGAATTGACAACACGCTGACGTCAGACGCACGTCCGTTTACAAACCAATCAATGTCAATATGCAGCCATGTAGATGATGACGACAGGACGCAAGTACGTCATGAAAAGTTCTTTAGTGCGCTCGCATAATTGCAATGTGAAACCAAACCAAAACTAACCAAATGTATACAAAGTATCAAAACATGAACTCTGGTTCGGACCTTGGTGCGGACTTTCAGGTGTGAAAGGGCCCTGAGACGTCATGGTTTGAAATCATGAATGGCACGGAAGGTTCCCCTGCTTAAACCAGCACATGTCAAGGCCCGTCTTAAGTTTGCCAATGACCATTTGGATGATCTAGAGGAGTCATGGGAGAAAGTCATATGGTCAGATGAGACCAAAATAGATCTTTTTGGTCATAATTCCACTAAACGTGTTTGGAGGAAGAAGAATGATGAGTACCATCCCAAGAACATCATCCCTACTGTGAAGCATGGGGGTGGTAGCATCATGCTTTGGGGGTGTTTTTCTGCACATGGGACAGGGCGACTGCACTGTATTAAGGAGAGGATGACCGGGGCCATGTATTGCGAGATTTTGGGGAACAACCTCCTTCCCTCAGTTAGAGCATTGAAGATGGGTCGAGGCTGGGTCTTCCAACATGACAATGACCCGAAGCACACAGCCAGGATAACCAAGGAGTGGCTCTGTAAGAAGCATATCAAGGTTCTGGCGTGGCCTAGCCAGTCTCCAGACCTAAACCCATCTTTGGAGGGAGCTCAAACTCTGTGTTTCTCAGCGACAGCCCAGAAACCTGACTGATCTAGAGAAGATCTGTGTGGAGGAGTGGGCCAAAATCCCTCCTGCAGTGTGTGCAAACCTGGTGAAAAACTACAGGAAACGTTTGACCTCTGTAATTGCAAACAAATGCTACTGTACCAAATATTAAAATTGATTTTCTCAGGTGTTCAAATACTTATTTGCAGCTGTATCATACAAATAAATAGTTAAAAAATCATACATTGTGATTTCTGGATTTTTTATTTTTTTTGATTATGTCTCTCACAGTGGACATGCACCTACGATGACAATTTCAGACCCCTCCATTATTTTCAAGTGGTAGAACTTGCAAAATAGCAGGGTGTTCAAATACTTATTTTCCTCACTGTAATATCAACCAATCAGTGTTTTTCAACCGCGCAAAGGTCAATATAACAGCTGGAGAACAATTGTCACATAACATTTACATCAAGAAAGCCATTTAATGACTATGATAGGCTATATAGCACATTATTTTGGCTAGAAAATAGAGCTATAGAGAGTATTTTGCTAATTATGTGTAGGCCTAAGTATATTACATATTTTATATATTGTTTACTTATACCATTAAATACAATTGTTATTATGATAAAAAACGCATTATATTTAATTCAATTTTTTATTTTTATTAAATTTTTACTGCCGATGGTGGGTCTCCCTTCCAAGCAATTTACTACACTGTTAACCCTTGCTGTAAAATTCTGACAATATTATACCATTTTCCATTAAAACAGTAATATACCGTAGAAAATAAAACTAGCCTACAGGAATATACTGTGAATTAACAGTGCTCAAAATCGACACTCAGATGCTGTTTTCCAAATCACACCCTATACCCTCATTCACTATTCCCTACATTAGTTCACTAATATAGTCCACTTGAATGAAAAGAAGTGAGTGAACTGGGACACTGATGAACACCTGATAAGCAGAATCACTGAAGGAGAGAGAAACAAGAACAGAAAAAAGAGAAACACAAGAACTACAACTGACTTCCAGCCACACTGAGTGTGAAACCAGTTTACAAACCAGTTTACGATTATTTCTTTCATACATGTACAAAAGTTCTTGTTGAGAATTAACAGAGATTTAGTTATTAATAAAATTTGTTGTCACCATGATGGAGATCAGTATTTGCTTTAGTTGGTCTCTTGTCCCTGGACTTCTTACCTTTCATCTCTCTCTGGCTGCTGTAACAGTGAGTTAATAAAACACATTTGTTATGGCAAGAAAAAGTCAAGAGGAAGATGATCAGGTGTTTTTATTTTTTTGTGATGATGTCACAATCATCCTGGACATGCCTGATTTTCAGATTTTTCCTGTATATAGTCATTGAAATTATAGTTATCTCATGTTTAGCATATATCTGGGAATCTACTAAATGAAATCAATATTTCTGTAATCAGGTCTTCTAAAGAATATTGTAATCATATAGTGCATTCAATTTTATTTTACTCCTGCTTGACTCAGACCCACACAGATATCAACAATCAGCACATGAATCTCAACAATGGTGAAAAGTTTCATGTCGCAATGCATGCTGGGTTCCAGGATAATATAAAACTCCCAGCATGCACTGCTGCATGAATAATAATAATAATAATAAAGAAATATTGCCACCATTGTTGAGATTCATGTGCTAAATTGTGATATCTCGGTGTTTCTAAAACACAGTGTAGCTCTGTTTCTCTGGTTATGCATCATGTGTCAAAAAAAAAAGAGTCATTGTATCTTATTGCTGCGTTTTCACAGTGGTGGTAATGTAACACTTTACTTGAGGATTAAACTCTGAATAAGTAAGAATGAATTCCTTAGTGAATGAACAGGCAATATGATGATTTTGTCATCATAATCATTATAACTGCAGTCATTCATAAACTGTGTGCGCACAAGTGTGACTTGCAAAAACACAGCTCAAGCAGCAAAAGAAAAACTAATGTTTTAGCATCAGCATCCCAACTAAAGCAAGCACTGATCTCTATAATGGTAACTTCAAACCAAACATTTTCAATTAAACATCTCAATAACAACTTCTGTAGATGTATGACAGAAATAAAGTCATACTGGTTAATAATAAGTGTAATAATGTGTAATGGCTGGAAGTCAGTCGTAGTTATTGTGTTTCTCTATTTTCTGTTCTTGTGTTTCTCTTTTCTTCAGTGATTCTGCTTACAATCACTTACATATTCCCTTAATTATCTCACTGCATCGTTACTTTTTACTCGTAGTGTGGATTTCCCTGAGGGGTTGAAAGGGTTAACTGTGTAAGATAAAAAAGACACACCCACAAAATGTTTTTTAACAGTAATAAACTGTAAGTTATAAAACAGGTTTATACTGGCAACACTGTTGCCAGTAGTTTACTGTAAAATTAATTTTTTGGGTCACCGTTGTGCAGAAGAGTAGAGCCTGTGCTTCAGTCCAGGAGAAGATCTACTAACATTGATGATTTGCTGCATGTTGCTTTATTCAACAGGCGGTGACTGTGTAGTTGCTGAGCCAGTGGAAATCTTTTTATGTACAATAGTTTTTTAGTGGTCTCAAATAAAAGAAGTTCACAGTAATACTTTACTCACATTATTAATGCATTATACATTTTAGTTAATACATTTAAATGACAGTTGGTCAATTTAAGGCAGTCGGTTTCTGCAAGTGTAATTAGTTAACTATAATTTAGTGCATTTTTACAGAAACAAACTAGATTACAGTAAAGAACTGTACAATTAACAGTATTTTACTGGCAACAGTGTTGCCAGTATTTTACTGTAAAAAAAACCGGTAAGGTCTAACAGTGTAGCATAGGATCGCTTCGGCTTTTGCTACCCGGAAGAACGTCTATTACTGTTGTGACGTCATGGTGAATTGTCATATAGGACTGGTGCAGTCGGAGTGCGCTTGTGTCGAATCTGTCCATCCTGAGCTTTAGTGGACACTTTTCTGAGCACCACGTGTCTGATCTCTTCTCAGTTCAAACACTGACTGTCACTGAGTGAACAACAGATCTCTGTCTCTCTCTCAATAGTGCTAGTTTAGAGTCAGACCCGATCAAACCACTGATACAGTGTTGCTGAGGACACTACTGGAATAACACACTTCACATGCGGTGGAGAAACTCACTTATTTTCTGTAAAATAAAATACTGCTGTTTTAGTGAAATAATTTTTTTTATTATTATTATTTGCATATGAAATATTGAGGAAACTGAATGTCAGATTGTCAAGTCAAGTCAAGTATATTTGTATAGCGCTTTTCGCAATACAGATTGTATCAAAGCAGCTTCACAGTATTAAATTAAAATAATACAACAAGGTTTGTTTCTAGTGGAATTTAGTGATTGATAAAATAAAATTAAATATCCCCCAAATATCCCCAACTGAGCAAGCCAAAGGCAACAGTGGCAAGAAACCGAAAAACTCCATCAAGTGACCTAATGGTGTCCTAAAACTCCATCAAGTGACCTAATGGAGAAAAAAAAACCTTGGGAGAACCCAGGCTCAGTCGGGGGCCAGTTCTCCTCTGGCATTTATGAACTAGAGGCCGGATTGTAGTTTGAACTGTAAGATTAAAAATATTATATGAATGCCTCGCCGAAAAAATGCGTCTTTAATCTAGTTTTAAACTGGGAGTCTGAGCAACAAACAGTATCAGGAAGGCTATTCCAGAGTTTTGGAGCTAAATGTGAAAATGCTCTCCCTCCTTTGGTTGATCTGGATATCCTAGGTATGACCAAAAGCCTTGAATTTATTGATCTTAAAGAGCGCAATGGATTATAGGGTGATAGAAGATCCGTTAAATAGACTGGAGCTAAGCCGTTTGGGCTTTATAAGTCAGTAGCAATACCTTGTAAATAATACGGAACTTTATAGGTAACCAATGCAGTGATGATAAAATAGGTGTTATATGATCATATTTTCTTGATCTAGTAAGAACTCTAGCGGCTGCATTTTGGACTAACTGTAGCTTGTTTATTAAGGATGCAGGACAACCAGCTAATAAAGCATTACAGTAATCTAGTCTTGAGGTCATGAATGCATGAACTACCCACATAGCAACATTGTGTCGGCCCAGATCCGGCCCATATCTGGCACACGTGGAAAGATGATCTGGCCCACATGCAGCGTGGAATTACGGCACTTGGGTGGGCCACTCCTGTTTGCCAGATCTGGACCACAAGCAGGCCATAGCAATGCCACATCTCAGCCAAGAGCAAATAAATAAACCAGAACTGGACCTTATCTGAGCCACAAAATCTGTGTATATTAAATATGAAGTCATCTCAGCCTGTTAACAAAAAGAATCACTGAAAGAAAGAAGAGAACAGAAAAAGAGACGAGCAGAAACACAAGAACTACAACTGACTTCAGACACAGTCTTAGATGAAATCAACTGAAATGAAAGAAGACATTAAATCTGTGAAGATCTCAGCAGAGGAGGATTAAACAACTCCACAAACAGCATTACCAGCTTCACTTATTACTAACCAGACTGACTTTATTTCTGGCAGACGTCTACAAAAGTTTTTATTGAGAATTAACAGAGGTTTAACTCTGGTTCATTTGAAGTCACCATAACAGTGAATATTGTTTCCATTAGTTGGGCTCTTAACTCTTATTATATCTTTTGTCTTTTTTGGCCGCTGTGACAGTGTGTGTGTCAAACACATTTGCAGCAGCAAAGAAAGCTAAAGTGAAATGAGATCAGGTGATGATGGTTACCTGATGATGGTAGACTGAAATAGACTGATTCACTGAGGTAATTTGAATCTAACAACTGTGTTGTTCCACTAATATATTCTCATCACAAACCCTGTGTTACTGCAGCGTGAGGTCCAGCAATATTATAACAATCAGTTAGAAGATTTTAACGAACATGAAAAATGAATCCACGGTGACACACAGAGATATCAAAAATCAGCACATGAATCTCAACAAGGGTGACAATATATATATATTTTTTAGATAAACATCACTGAATTTTTCAGAACATCACTGAAAAGCTACTAAATGTCACAAAAAAAACAACAGCAAAAAATAAAGCACATATTTAGAATTAAAATAATAGGACAATTCAGCTGCATAATTTATTCATGTTGCAATGCATGCTGGGAGTTTTGTACTATGCTGGTACCCAGCATGCATTGCAGCAAGGTACTTTAGATTGTCACCATTGTTGAGATTCATACGTTGATTATTGATGTCTGTGTTTGTCATCGAACAGTAATTTTTCGTGCTCATGTTTGTTAAAATCTTCTGATTGTTATAATATTGCTGGACCTCACACTGCAGTAACACAGGGTTTGTGATGAGAATATATTAATGGTACAACACAATTAAATTATCTCAGTGAAACAGTCTATTTCATGATGATTATAAAACCATCATCACCTGATCTCATTTCACTTTAGCTTTCTTTGCTGCTGCAAACGTGTTTGATAAACACACTGTCACAGCGGCCAAAAAGAATAAAAGATATAATAAGAGTTAAGAGCCCAACTAATGGAAACACTATTCACTGTTATGGTGACTTCAAATGAAACACAGAGTTAAACGTCTGTTAATTCTCAATAAAAACTTCTGTAGACGTCTGACAGAAATAAAGTCAGTCTGGTTAGTAATAAGTGAAGCTGGTAATGCTGTTTGTGGAGTTGTTTAATCCTCCTCTGCTGAGATCTTCACAGATTTAATGTCTTCTTTTCTCTTCAGTTGATTTCCTCTAAGGCTGTGTCTGAAGTCAGTTGTAGTTCTTGTGTTTCTGCTCGTCTCTTTTTTCTGTTCTCTTCTTTTTTTCAGTGGTTCTTTTTGTTAACAGGCTGAGATGACTTCATATTTAATATACACAGGTTTTGTGGCTCAGATAAGGTCCAGTTCTGGTTTATTTCTTTGCTCTTGGCTGACATGTGGCATTGCTATGGCCTGCTTGTGGCCCAGATCTGGCAAACAGGAGTGGCCCACCCAAGTGCCGTAATTCCACGCTGCATGTGGGCCAGATCATCTTTCCACGTGTGCCAGATGTGGGCCGGATCTGGGCCGACACAATGTTGCTATGTGGGTAGCTTTTCTGCATCAGAAACTGATAGCATATTACGTAGCTTAGCAATGTTTCTAAGGTGGAAAAAGGCCGTTTTTGTAACATATGAAATATGATTTTCAAAAGACAGGTTACAGTCGAGTATAACACCCAGGTCTTTTACTGTAGAGGATAAAGTAACAGGACATCCTACGATGTTAAAGTTGTATTGTAAGAGGTTTTGTGGGCGGTTTTTTGAACCAATAAGTATTACCTCTGTCTTGTCTGGATTTAATAAAAGAAAATTACGCGTCATCCAATCTTTTATATCTTTAACACACTCTGTCAATTTGGATAATTTAGCGTTTTCATCCGGCCGTGATGAAATATAGATTTGAGTGTCATCAGCATAACAATGGAAACTAATTCCATGTTTCCTTATAATATTTCCAAGTGGCATCATATATATTGAGAATAATTGAGGGCCTAACACAGATCCCTGCGGCACTCCATAGTTTACTGAAGTTATGATCGATTTTTCTCCATTTAAATAGACAAAATGGTAGCGGTCTGATAAGTATGATCTGAACCAGCTTAATGCTTGTCCTTGAACACCAGTATAATTTTGTAGTCGATCTAAGAGTATTGTATGATCTATAGTATCGAACGCAGCACTAAGATCAAGTAAAACTAATATTGAGATACAGCCTTGGTCAGAAGCTAAAAGTAAATCATTTGTAATTTTAACGAGCGCAGTTTCAGTGCTATGGTGCGGCCTGAATCCAGACTGAAACTTTTCATAGATGTCATTTTCTTGCAAGAAAAAGCCCAGTTGAGCGGACACAACTTTTTCTAGTATTTTAGACATAAATGGAAGATTTGAAATGGGTCTATAATTTGCTAGATTATTATGATCTAATTGTGGTTTCTTAATGAGAGGTTTTATAACTGCCAGTTTAAATGTTCTTGGAACATAACCTAAAGATAAAGACGAGTTAATAATATTGAGGAGAGGCTCTTCCACTACAGGTAACACTTCTTTCAATAGTTTGGTTGGTATAGGATCTAATAAACATGTTGTTGTTTTAGATGAAATGATAAGTTTATTTAACTCTTTTTGTTCTATAGCTGTAAAGCACTGTAATTGTTCTTGCGGGATGATAATTGAGGCTGAATAATAAGGCGCGATTGAAGATTGAACGTTTACAATTGTGGTTCTGATGTTTTCTATTTTCTCAGTGAAGAAGTTCATGAAATCATTACTACTAAACTGTAACGGGATATTTTGTTCGGGTGATGTCTGTTTATTTGTTAGTCTAGCCACGGTGTTAAATAAAAACCTTGGATTATTTTGGTTATTTTCTATTAGTTTGCGGAGGTGCTTAGCCCTGGCCGCTTTTAGGGCCTTTTTATAACGTGACATACTGTCTTTGCACGCGATTCTAAAGACATTTAAATTAGTTTGTTTCCATTTACGCTCTAAATTACGGGTTTCTCTCTTTAGAACACGCGTAGTATTGTTGTACCATGGTGCTTTAATTTTCTCTCTGACCTTTTTTAATCTAATTGGTGCAACAATATCCAGTGTTCCAGAGAGAATGGAGCTCATAGTGCTAGTTAATTCTTCTAATTCATCTGTTTGTTTGGGTTCAGGCAGCAGCTGAGACAGATTAGATAAGCAATTTGAGAAATTATCTATGGTGGATGGAAGGATTGTTCTGCCTGGTCGATAACGCGGCGCCGTTATCTGTACATATTACAGCAGTACGTAATATGCAATTTACCATATAATGGTCAGTGACATCATCACTTTGTGGAATGATTTATATATCGGTTGGATCGGTTCCATGTGATATAATTAAATCGAGTGTGTGATTAAGACGATGAGTTGGTCCGGTGACGTTTTGCTTGACCCCAAAGGAATTTAATAAATCTATAAACGCAGCCCCTAACGCATCATTTGGATTATCTACGTGTATGTTAAAATCTCCAACAATTAATGCTTTATCGACATTAACCAATAGATCTGAGAGAAAATCTGCAAACTCTTTTAGGACATCAGCGTAAGGCCCAGGCGGTCTATATACGGTAGCCAAGGCTAGAGATAATAGGGATTTTTTTCTAACATCTAAGAGCGTAACATTTAGTACAAGTACTTCAAACGAAATAAACTTATAACCCGTTTTCTGAGTAACATTGAGAATATCTCTATAGATTGTTGCAACACCGCCGCCACAACCAATCAGACGGGGCTCATGCTTATAGGAGTATCCAGATGGAGTAGACTCATTTAGACCAAAATAATCCTTTGGTTTAAGCCAGGTTTCAGTAAGGCAGAGTACATCGAAGCTATTATCTGTGACTATTTCATTTACAATAACTGCCTTAGGTGTGAGTGATCTAATGTTTAGAAGACCTAGCTGTAAAAATTGTTTTTGTTTACTAATAGCAACATTTTCTGTTTTAATAACAATTAGATTTTTCCTAGATTCTGCAGTAGATTTATTATTTGATCTCACTAAACGAGGAATAGACACAGTTTCTACACAGCAAAATCCCCAGTGTTAAATTAACACTCATCAGTGTTTATATGTGTCCACACTACAGGGTGTTAAAAATTAACACTGAAGCAGTGTTGAAGTTAATGAGTTAATTAAGTTAACACTGAAGCAGTGTTGAAGTTAATGAGATAATTAAGTGATTAATTAAGTGATGATTGGCCATTAGTGGTGACACCTGATGATAACAAGCAGACTCACTGAAGGAAAGAGAAACAAAAACAGAAAAAAGAGAAACACAAGAACTACTGACTTCGAGCCATTATTGCACTTATTATTTTACCAGTTTGACTTTATTTCTGTCATACATCTACACACGGTCTTATTTAGATTTAACAGAAGTTTAGATGGTAATGTTTTATGGAATGTTTCGTTTCATGTCACCATTATGGTGGTCAGTGTTTGCTTTAGTTGGGCTCTTGACCCTTTACTTTGTAACATTAGCATTTTTCTGGTTGCTCCAACTCTGTGTTTATAAAGCATATGTGTTGTGGCAAGAGAAACTATGATTTGGGCTGTGTTTCCTGAAAACATCGCAAGCCTAATTTGATCGTACAGACCATATGTTGCAGTTGGTCTGCAATCAAGTTAAGTTTAAGATGCTTTTGGAAATTCAGCCCTGGTTATATTTCAATGATGAAATTACTAGTGGCCTGATTCAATGATGTCACCCAGCATTATAAACTGATTATCTAATTGTTTTATTAATTTTTCACTACAGTAGTTACTTCCAGCAATGTTTTAAAGATCTGAAGGATTTAAAATCACACACTGACATCAAGAATCTACATATGAATCTCAACAATGGTGACAATCAAACAAATGCTTAATGTTGCAATGCATGATGGGAGCCACCAATCAGAATGCATCAATGGCTGACATCATGCATTGCAGCATGAATAAATTATGCAGCTGAATTGTCCTGTAATTTTCATTGTTTTTTCTGTTGGCTTTTATTTTGCTATTGTTTTGTTCTGACTTTAGTATCTTGTTTTGTGATGTTCAGAGTTGATCTGTTTGTCACTAGTTTGTTTATTGTCACCATTGTTGAGATTCATATGCTGATTCTTGATGTCTGTGTGTTTAAACACAATAACTTCTTTGCTCAAAGTATTTTCAACATTTTTGATATTGCTGTTGGATCTCAAACTGTAGAATCTCAGAGCTACAATCACCAATACTAAATCAAGCAGAGGTGGAAAGTCCAGGGGTCAGAAAGTAAAAGTCCTGCCATATATTTATTCCACCCATGAACTCACAGAGCAAAAACTCCAGTGTTAAACAAACTCTCCTGGGAGTTTATTTGGCTCCAGACTCAAGAGTGTTAAAGTTAATGAGATAATTTAGTGATTGATTGAGTGATGATTGAGCATTATTGAAGACACCTGATGTTAACAAGCAGAATCACCAAAGGAGAAAATCTCTTTTTTTTAAGTTGCCATTATGGTGATCAGTGTTGGCTTTAGTTGGGCTCTTGAACCTTAAACTAATACCGTTAGATTTTGTTTGGTTGTTCTATCAGTGTTATAACTCTCAGATGAACAAAGAGAAAAGCTGATCAGGTCATTTTGGTTGTGTTTCGACATAATCATCTTTTGACTTGAATCACAAAGCTCATTCAGAGAGTTAGGTTTACCTTGCTGATTACAGCAGTCTATGATTCTACAGTATACTCTTATCAATATAATCAGCATTTTCAATATAATCAGCATTTTCAAAATAATCCAAAAGATTTCTTTAAAGTTGTCCTGATCAAAACACTTTGAAAAGTTTTTTTTTTTTATATATATATCAGAACAACTTTTAAGAAATCATTTGGATTATAATGACAAATCTGGATATTATTCTGTAGAATCACTGTGATGCTGTTATAACCAATATACATTTAAGTCAGAGATTAGACTCTAAATGAGTTCAGTGATTCAGGTTAAATGATGATTACGTTAAAATATAACCAACACCACCTGTTCACCTTTTCTCTTTGTTCATCTGGCTGTTATAACTCAGATACAACAACCAAACAAAATCTAAAGTTAAACATTTAAAGGTCAACTGCCCAACTAAATCAAACACCGATATCCATAATGGTAACTAAAATTGTGATTTTTCTCCTTCAGTGATTCTGCTTGTTAACATCAGGTGTCTTCAATAATGGTCAATCATCACTCAATCAATCACTTAATTATCTCATTAACTTTAACACTCTTGAGTCTGGAGCCAAATAAACTCCCAGGAGAGAGTTCATTTAACACTGGAGTTTTAGCTGTGTGAGTTCATGGGTGGAATAAATATATGGCAGGACTTTTACTTTCTGACCCCTGGACTTTCCACCTCTGAAAACAAGACATCAAGCATATAGTCAAAAAATCAGACTCTCACATCAGTGAATCAGGTCACTACATGATGATAATGTTTTTATCATCAAAACATATTGTGAGCAGGTCATGTTTTCTCTTGCAGTAACAAATGTGCTTTATAAACACAGAGATGTAGCAACCGGAGAAAAACTAATATTAAAAAATGAAAAGTGTCAAGAGCCCAACTAAAGCAAACACTGACCACCAACATGGTAATTTGAAAAGAAAAATTCCATAAAACATTACCGTCTAAACTTCTGTTGACTCTCAAGAACTTTTGTCGATGTATGACAGAAATAAAGTCAAACTGGTAATAATAAGTGCAACAATGTGTAATGACTCGAAGTCAGTTGTAGTTCTTGTGTTTCTCTTTTTTCTGTTATTGTTTTTTCTCTTTCCTTCAGTGATTCTGCTTATTATCATCAGGTGTCACCACTAATGGCCAATCATCACTTAATTAATCACTTAATTATTGCATTAACTTCAACACTGCTTCAGTGTTAACTTAATTATCTCATTAACTTCAACACTGCTTCAGTGTTAATTTTTAACACCCTGTAGTGTGGACACATATAAACACTGAGGAGTGTTAATTCAACACTGGGGATTTTGCTGTGTATGCAATGTTCTACACTAGTATTTATATCAGTTAAATTGGTGCAGCAGAGACTATGATTTGGACTTTTGGTAACTAGTCATCTAACGGTATTTAACATTTTGGAGATGTTATCCGACAGAAGATCCACTCCGAATCTGATTGGGTGTAAGCCATCGGCACGGAAAAGCCTAGGACGCTCCCAAAACAGGTTCCAATTAATTACAAATAGCAGTTTCTGCTCATTGCACCATGACATTAACCATTCATTTAGCGCTAATAGTCTACTAAACTTTTCATGTCCTTGTCGGTACGTGTCGGTCTCTATTGGCTTATTTTATGAATGTTTTCTAATGTATGTAGTAGGGCTGGGCGATTTAAATCGTGATATTGTTATGCGCATCTCGTCAGTAAAGCCGGTTCCTTGATTAGTAGTAAATCGCCATCACCTGCTTTCAGGTGGAGCGGCATTTAGGGCTGATGAGATAATTAAATGATTAATTTAGTGATGCTTGAGCATTATTGAAGACACCTGATGTTAACAAGCAGAATCACAAGGAGAAAATCACAAATTGTAAGTTACCATTAAGGTGATGGGTGTTTGCTTTAGTTGGGCTCTTGACCATTATATGTTTACTTTAATATTTACAGTTGTTTGTCTGTTGTTATTGATTTATAACAGTTAAATGAACAAAGTAAAATGTTATCTTATAGTGTTGGTTATGTTTTGACATAATCATGCTGTGATCTAAAAAAGGAAACTTATTGATATAGTTTGATTTAACTTGTAAGCAGAAGTTTTGTGATTATATTTTACGATTATCAGTACTTTAATTCAAAATATTTAATAAACATTGTTCTGATCAAAAGATATTTAGACAAATTCATTTAAAACACAGACATCAATAATCAGCCTGTGAATCTCAACAATGGTGACAATAATAAAACATGTTGCAGTGGCTGCCACCAATCACAACTCATTAATGGCTCCCATCATGCATTGTGGTATGAATAAATTATGATCTGAATTGTCTATGTAATTGACTTTTCCTAATTGAATATTCTGCTCCTCACCATTGTTGAGATGCATAGGCTGAATCTTGACATCTGTGTGTGCCTAAAAGGATGATTTTTTTTTAAACAACTTTTAAGAAATCCTTTATATTATATCAAAAATGCTGGGCATTTATGCAGATTCACAGTTATGCTGTAACCAACAACATAAATCAAAGTCAGAAAGAAGGAGTTCAGAAGTTCAAATGATGATTGTCATAATATAACCAACACCATCAGATCACTTTTTTCTTTGTTCAACTGGCGATTATAAGCCAGATACAACAGCCAAACAAAATCTAAAGTTAATAATATATGGATCAAGAGTCCAACTAAAGCAACCATTGATCGTCATAACGGCAACTTACAATTTGAGATTTTCTCCTTCAGTGATTCTGCTTGTTAACATCAGGTGTCTTCAATAATGTTCAATCATCACTAAATTAATCACTTAATTATCTCATTAACTTAAACACTCTTGAGTGTGGACTCATACACTCCCAGGAGTGTTAATTTAACACAGGAGTGTTTGCTGTGTACAAAGAGCCGTAGTTAACTGACAAGCTGAGCCATATCGCATTAAATATCGCTGGCGATACGTCCGCGATTTTGATGTGATTTGGCTCAGCTTGTCAGTTAACTACGGCTCTTTGTAGTAAATGCCGCTCCATCTGAAAGCAGGTGATGGTGATTTACTACTAATCAAGGAACCGGCTTTACTGACGAGATGCACATAACAATATCGCGATTTAAATCGCATAACAATATCGCGATTTAAATTGGTGTCAGTTTTTCGATGATTTTGGGAAATGTAGCCCTGATCTGTAGCCTACATACTAGGGCTGGGCGATTTAAATCGCGATATTGTTATGCGCATCTCGTCAGTAAAGCCGGTTCCTTGATTAGTAGTAAATCACCATCACCTGCTTTCAGATGGAGCGGCATTTACTACAAAGAGCCGTATTATGCGCATCTCGTCAGTAAAGCCGGTTCGAAATTTAAACGAAATTTTTCTGTACAACCAACGATTTGGTAAGTTTCACTCCATTCAAAGAACCAATGCAGACCAGTACAAATGTGTTTTTCCTCTGCGCCGTTCAGAGAAGACGTTAACAAACAGCTGTAGAGTTTGGTTAACTAAAGATAATTATGCACATAAACAAACACATTTGTACTGGTCTGCATTGGTTCTTTGAATGGAGTGAAACTTACCAAATCGTTGAGATCTTTGAGCTTGAAGTCTCAAGATTCAGTCTGGAACTCAGTCAGCTTTGTTGAGATCTTTGAGCTTGAAGTTTCAAGATTCAGTCTGGAACTCAGTCAGCTTTGTTGAGATCTTTGAGCTTGAAGTTTCAAGATTCAGTCTGGAACTCAGTCAGGCATTGAGATCTTTTTGGAGCTTGAAGTTTTCAATCTGGAGGAAGCTGGAAAGATTCAGTATGGCAATCTTTGTCAGATCTTTTGTTGAGCTTGAAGTTTCAAGATTCAGTTCTTTGAGCTTAAAATTCTTTGAGTTTCCTTTGTCTCCATCCGGGTCAGGGCACCATCTGTTGTAAAGTTTTTCTTTCATCGAAGCAGAGACAAGGAGACAGTTGGGATCGCGTTCAACGGAAGTTATTCTTTATTGAGAACTCCGGCAGGGGTTCTCTGTGAGGAATAGGCCTAGTTTAATGTGCAGCATAAAGGCCCATTTGCACTGCTGTTCTTATTGCAACCCCACAGTTTGGTTTGTTTCAAGAATTTAATGTCAGATGTGTTTGATTAAAAGCAGATGGTTATTTTCTATCTATCTTCACAGTACCACAATTACATACATACATAGGCCTACATAATTATTGCATTTTTGTGAAAAGGTTTTTCATTTTTGTCACTCATTCATTCATTTCTGAACTCATTGACAGAGTGCACTTTATTTTGTGACAAATTAATCAAAATATTTAATGAATGGTGTTAAAATGTTTTTTCCAATGAATTATCACTAGAATTTTCAAATAAAATGATTTTCTGTTGAAAACCAGATTTTTTCCACAAAAATCTCTTTTTTCCACAAAAATAAGTCTGAAAAATGGGGGGGTCGTCTTATATTCAGGGTCTTCTTGTATTCGGGTATATATGGTAACTGAGAAACACACTGTTAGACCTTACCGGGTTTTTTTACAGTAAAATACTGGCAACACTGTTGCCAGTAAAATACTGTTAATTGTACAGTTATTTACTGTAGTCTAGTTTGTTTCTGTAAAAATGCACTAAATTCTAATTCAAATGAACTAATTACACTTGCAGAAACCGACTGCCTTAAATTGACCAACTGTCATTTAAATGTATTAACTAAAATTTATAATGCATTAATAATGTGAGCAAAGTAAAACTGTGAACTTCTTTCATTTGAGACCACTAAAAAACTATTGTACATAAAAAGATTTCCACTGGACCAGCAACTACACAGTCACCGCCTGTTAAATAAAGCAACATGCAGCAAATCATCAATGTTTGTAGATCTTCTCCTGGACTGAAGCACAGGCTCTACTCTTCTGCACAATGGTGACCCAAAAAATTAATTTTACAGTAAACCACTGGCAACAGTGTTGCCAGTATAAACCTGTTTTATAACTTACAGTTTATCACTGTTAAAATACATTTTGTGGGTGTGTCTTTTTATCTTACACTGTTAACCCTTTCAACCCCACAGGGAAATCCACACTACGAGTAAAAAGTAACGATGCAGTGAGATAATTAAGGGAATATGTAAGTGATTGTAAGCAGAATCACTGAAGAAAAGAGAAACACAAGAACAGAAAATAGAGAAACACAATAACTACGACTGACTTCCAGCCATTACACATTATTACACTTATTATTAACCAGTATGACTTTATTTCTGTCATACAGAAGTTGTTATTGAGATGTTTAATTGAAAATGTTTGGTTTGAAGTTACCGTTATAGAGATCAGTGCTTGCTTTAGTTGGGATGCTGATGCTAAAACATTAGATTTTCTTTTGCTGCTTGAGCTGTGTTTTTGCAAGTCACACTTGTGCACACACAGTTTATGAATGACTGCAGTTATAATGATTATGATGACAAAATCATCATATTGCCTGTTCATTCACTAAGGAATTCATTCTCATTTATTCAGTTTAATTCTCAATCAAAAGTGTTACATTACCACCACGGTGAAAACACAGCAATAAGATACAATGACTCTTTTTTTTTAACACATGATGCATAACCAGAGAAACAGAGCTACACTGTGTTTTAGAAACACCGAGATATCACAATTTAGCACATGAATCTCAACAATGGTGGCAATATTTCTTTTTTATTATTATTATTATTCATGCAGCAGTGCATGCTGGGAGTTTTATATTATCCTGTAACCCAGCATGCATTGCGACATGAAACTTTTCACCATTGTTGAGATTCATGTGCTGATTGTTGATATCTGTGTGTGTCTGAGCCAAGCAGGAGTAAAATACAATTGAATGCACTATATGATTACAATATTCTTCAGAAGACCTGATTACAGAAATATTGATTTCATTTTTTAGATTCACAGATATATGCTAAATATGAGATAACTATAATTTCAATGATTATATACAGAAAAAATCTGAAAATCAGGCATGTCCAGGATGATTGTGACATCATCACAAAAAAATAAAAACACCTGATCATCTTCCTCTTGACTTTTACTTGCCATAACAAATGTGTTTTATAAACTCACTGTTACAGCAGTCAGAGAGAGATGAATGGTAAAAAGTCCAGGGACAAGAGACCAACTAAAGCAAATACTGATCTCCATCATGGTGACAACAAATTTTATTAATAACTGAATCTCTGTTAATTCTCAACAAGAACTTTTGTACATGTATGAAAGAAATAATCGTAAACTGGTTTGTAAACTGGTTTGTAAACTGGTTTCACACTCAGTTGTCAGTTGTAGTTTTTGTGTTTCTCTTTTTTCTGTTCTTGTTTCTCTGTCCTTCAGTGATTCTGCTTATCAGGTGTTCATCAGTGTCTCAATTCACTCACTGCTTTTCATTCAAGTGGACTATATTAGTGAACTAATGTAGGGAATAGTGAATGAGGGTATAGGGTGTGATTGGGAAAACAGCCTCTGAGTGTCGACTTTGAGCACTGTTAATTCACAGTATATTCCTGTAGGCTACTTTTATTTTCTACGGTATATTACTGTTTTAATGGAAAATGGTATAATATTGTCAGAATTTTACAGCAAGGGTTAACAGTGCAGAGAAATAGTCCTCAGAGCCAAATATCAACAGGCAGCTGCTTTTTCATTATAATGTTTTACTCACCTCCAACTCTCTCTGACAGACAATCTCTGCAGCCCGCGTGTTTATCCATCCTTTCACCCATATTCTATTTTTTCTTTTTTTTTCGGGGTTCTAAACAGATCATTGCGCAAACTATATATACATATATATATATATATATATATATATATATATATATATATATATATATATATATACAGTGCAATGCATAAGTGAATACACCCATGCTAAATTTGACTAAAAAGAGGAATAAAAAATCATATTTTGGAAATTGAACTTAATGCCTTAATTTAAAAAATTAGGAAAAATCCAACCTTTAAGGACACCAATTTTCTTTGTGAATGAATAATGTATCCTAAATAAATAAATGTTCTTCCTTAAAATACATGGTGCATAAGTGAGTACACCCCTATGTTAAATTCCCTTAGAGGCAGGCAGATTTTTATTTTTAAGTATTTTTTTTTTTTTTTTTTTTTTTAGGATACTATGCATCCTGATAAAGTTCCCTTGGCCTTTGGAATTAAAATAGCCCCACATCATCACATAGCCTTCACCATACCTAGAGACTGGCATGATTTTATTTCAGTTAGCCTAAAAGCTAGTTTGATTTGCATTGAGAGATGATCTTATGGAAAGTACCCCATGCCAATCTCTAGGTATGGTGAAGAATATGTGATGATGTGGGGCTATTTTAATTCCAAAGGCCAAGGGAACTTTATCAGGATGCATAGTATCCTACATTTTTTTTTAAAAAAATACTTAAAAAATAAAAATCTGCCTGCCTCTATGGGAATTTAACATAGGGGTGTACTCACTTATGCACCATGTATTTTAAGGAAGAACATTTATTTATTTACGATACATTATTCATTCACAAAGAAAATTGGTGTCCTTAAAGGTTGGATTTTTCCTAATTTTTTAAATTAAGGCATTAAGTTCAATTTCCAAAATATGATTTTTTATTCCTCTTTTTAGTCAACTTTAGCATGGGTGTATTCACTTATGCATTGCACTGTATATATAAATAAATATATATATATATATATATATATATATATATATATATATATTTTTTTTTTTTTTTTTTTTTACCGCCAATTTTGTCCCGCCGTCCATTTTCAAATAGACAATGCAACATTGGAATGCGCCATTTCCCATTCCACTTCTTGCGCATGTTTTCGTGACAAAATGTGGTTTTGGGACCGGATAGAGTCGTTGGGTGACAGAGTTGTTGTCCGCTCGTGTAGTGTGTAACCCCCTGTTGCAGAACATTTACGTAGTGTCACATAGTGTGAACACCACAACAACTTCAAGACTCAAGAGCAAGTCATGTAACTAAACAGTACAGCGATCTGCCGACGTTTAAAGTTGTGTAGTGTGAACTAGGCATAAAGCAAATCTGCAGGACCGGGCAGTTCTAGCAATGTGGTCTGTGAAGTACTGTGAAAACTAAGGATTTGCGCATACTATTTGTTTGCCCACTGATTTTTGCCTACTATATAGGGAAGTATGCAGTATGAATCATGAAGAATGCAGTTTTGAAGTTAGCCAATCTTGTGTTTGTCTTTCCTTCAGTTATTTTGCTTGTTATGGTGTTTATCATCACTTATTCTCAATCATCACTTAATTAATCATTTAATTGTCTCATTAACTTTAACACTGCTTCAGTGTTACTTATAACACTCTGTAGCAGGGCCGTGCACAGACCTTTTGAGGGGCATGTGTTGAAACTGAAAAAGGGCACGCCTCTCCCTTTTTTTTTATATATTAAAATTATTTAGTAAGCCTACATAAAAGGAAAAAAATGGTCACATCTTCATGACAAATTCAATAACACAAAATAATAGTCTAAAAAGCTTCAGAATTATTCACTATTAATAACAACCATAATAATAATATAGATATACAGGGTTTCAGGGCTTCTTTAGCCCTAAAGGGCTAAAACCCTAAAAAAAAAAAAAAACTACATTTATACATGTGAAGATGAGTGGAGAGTATAGGCTACCATAGATTAAAAAATGAGCGAATTGCGTGCATATTAACAGCCTTGAATTAACCATAATTTAATATTATTACCATAACATGATTAAATGTTAATAAATTAAGTGTATCAGCAATCATAAATCAATGAAGAAATTTCTTAGAAATATGTTACCTATAGGTGACGAGGATCACTCAGTCGCTTTGTGTAAGTTCCAGTACGAAACAGTGCGGGGGCGCACTTGTGCTTATGATTTTCCAATGGTAAAAACAAATTATAGGCTATGTTGTTGTATTACTTGTATAACATTTTACAAAAGTCAAACTAAAATGCAGTTGCGGGGTTTTTGACCAGCGGATGTGTGCAACTGTGCATTTTGTCCCTCATTAAAACGGCGCCGGCGGCATCACATTACATTTTCATCAACAGGTTACAAACTAGTTTGTTGTAGCTATATGGGCGCTCAGTTTTTCCTGTTGTAAAATACATTTGGAAAAAATCTCATCCCAAATCCCAAAATCTCATTTTATAAAAGATGAAATGCTACTGTATGCACAGTAAGTGTAGACTATGTATTGGCTATGACTAGATGGCAAATGCTAGACCTCTCTCTCAGGTCCCACATGTCTCAGTCAGACATCAAATTAATAAAATATGAGACTTTATAGACATAATGTTTAGTACTTATTCAAACAACAAGATCTTTGTTTACCCTTGCAAAACTTCGTTCAGCTGCTGTCTGCTGTGCGGCTGCTGCGCGACTTCAGTTAATTCAGTCAAGATAGAGGGGGCGGAGTTATCAGGCTTAGGCCTAGGCTACTGACAGTTCGAGGATCGAACACGATTTACACAAGCGCTTTTTAAGAACTTTCATTGGCTAAATATTTGTAAAACAGAAAGACAGACGTAAAGGGTGAACAATAGCATTGATTTATTGAAGAAGAAAAAAACACCACCACCAAAAAAAAAAGGGCACTTCGGAGTGTAAGGGCAAAAAGGGCATGCGCTCTGCACAGGTTGAGCCCTACCTGTGCACGTGCCTGCTCTGTAGAGTGGGACATATTCTGAGAAGTGTTGATTTTGCTGTGTAGCATTGTGTGGATACCATTTGTATTTGTTTTTGTTTTTGAATTTGAGGAAGGAAAACAGTGGACTTGGGTTCATATTTCCTAATTAAAATGATGGACAGATAACTTCACTATATCATCTCAACACAAACAAACTTTTTCTTCAGTCAGTCGTGTCGGGTGATGATCACTGTATATAAGATTATATCATGTAAGATCTTCTTTCTGCTCATAATGATCCACATCATGTCAAAATGTCAAAATTTTGTCAAAAATTTTGTCTCTCTTTATGTCAAAAACATGTATTAATTTATTACAGTTGTGTAGTAATAATTGATTTGTGTGTAGTTATAGTTGAGTAATTTGGGCTTTGACAAGGTCAGGACTCTTACTAACATTGTTAATGATGAAACTATATTAATAACTCCAAATCACTTTTAGATATACACCTATTTTCAGGTCTGATGTTTCTGGGAAACAGCTTGTGATTCTAAGATGATTCGTATAATTTCTAGAAAAACATAAGAGCAACAATTCATCCTTTATTGTGCTTTGATAATAACTGTTTAAAAATCTAAATTTTAATTGTAACTGTAATGCAAACTCATAAATGCCTTGGAATGTTTTTCATGTGTGTTTGATACAAAGAGAAACAAAGCTTTTTTAAAAGTCATACGTCAATGCAATGGCTAATTTGTTTATTATCTAACGGTACACAGCTAAAACTCCAGTGTTAAATGAACTCTCCTGGGAGTTTATATGGCTCCAGACTCAAGAGTGTTAAAGTTTTAAAATATGAGTGTTAAATTAACATTCAAGAGTGTTAAAGTTAATGAGATAATTAAGTGATTCATTGAGTGATGATTGAGCATTATTGAAGACACCTGATGTTAACAAGCAGAATCACCAAACGAGAAAATCTCATTTTTTAAGACACTGTTATGGTGATCAGTGTTTGCATTAATTGCTGGAGCAAAATATATGTTGGTTCAATACAGTTAACATTGACACATTAACATTATTTTGATGGTTGCTGTCTATCTGACCCTAATCAAACACACCTGAACCAGCTAATCAATGTCTTCAGGATTACTAGAAAGCTACAGACAGGAGAGTTTATCAGGGTTGGAGCTAAACTCTGCAGGACAGCATTTGCCCATCCCTGTCCTAGAGTTTCTTCTAATGAGCTGATGAGTTGAATCAGGTGTGTTTGATTAGGGAGACAAAGAAAACGTGCAGTGTTGGGGGTCCTTCAGGACAGGTTTGGGAACCACTGATCTAGATGCTGAAAAATAAGTAAAATGAGTTGCTTTGTTGTGTATTTGTTGCTTTTTTACCCCTGTTGAATCAACTTAGCTGAACAAATAAATGGTTAAATAATAATAGTAATAAAAATATTATTGTATTAGTTTAACATTAGGGTTAACTTTGACTCTTTTACTCCGCGGTGGATTTGCATATGTGATACAGATATGTAACCAGGTGATGGTTAGAGGCCTTAATGCTTTTAATGTAAATAAGAGACATATCTGCAGAGAATGTACTAAAGGGTCCTTTGAGAGGCATCGGGTGACGTCATCGCATATGCGAACGAAAAAATGAGCGTGAATGCGCGATGAGGAAGTCACAGAGTTATGCTGCAAGTGTGTGTGACTGCTGTTCGAGTGTAATTTGTCATCATTCAGGTACCGATCTATGTATAACGCTGTTATGATAGTGTAGATTTGCTGTTTACTGGAAGATTGCCTCGAATGTCGATTTGTATCCATAGGGAGTTGGATGTTTACGCAGGATTGCGTGAATGTGTGAGTGTGGCTGAGCTAACGCACCGCATGTACAGACGAGGCCTGTTCGCGTGGAAGAAGTGATTTATTAGTGTGTAACGTAAGAAACACGGGAAAAAGTGAGTAATATTCACACTGTCATTTAAGTTGCATTTTGTGAGTGTTATTTCAGTCTAACTGTTGATGCAGTTCTAAGATGTTATGTTTTCTTTTCAGAAGTAACTTACCACTACCGTATTATTGTTACTGGTGTTTCATGATTTGCATTGTTCTTTATTATTGCACACAATACGTGGAGACAACTTGTACTTTTATATTTACTTTATTTTTTGGGTGAACAATTCACCGTGTGATCCAAAGATATATTGGCACTGTGTTTTTGTTTTATGATGGGTTTTCTGCCCTATGTATCTACAAGAAAATAAACAGAAACTCCTAACTAATTATAAGGAATAAAATACAACCCCCACTTATAGCCTATCTGTTGGTCCTGTGTTATTTTCCTGCGGCCACAATTTTGGTACCAGGAGTGGGGTATTCCAAGAAAGTTAGGAGAATTACGTTTTTTCATTGGTGTGTGCAATATATTTTTTTATAAATATAAATATAAAAAGTGCAGTGCAATAATACGGTAGGGGTGAAGAGGAGACTGAAGATTCCTGCAGGCGAGGAGGGAACAGCTGTGGCGAGGAAAGAGACCGATCGTCGTGGAGCATCGCAAGGGCCCAGCTAGATCTCGTCAGCCAGGGGCTAAAAGAGACTTTTCGACAGTTGTTGCTTCAGATCGGAAGGACTTCAACAAGCACTTATCCTTTTTTAGAGCTTTGCATAGAGACTTTTAAGGACGTGAGATTTTACAATGTCAGACCCAGATGATAACCCTAGCGGAGCTGAGTTAACAGAGCAAATTAGAGGTGATGATCATGGTGGAGCTAATTTAACAGAACAAATTAGAGAGTTGCAGAGTAAACATGATCATGCAATGGCTGCGATTTCCTCACTGAGTCAGAAGTCGTATGTTTATGTCCCGAGAGAAAGGCACATATTACCATATTGTGGTGATATGGAGAAAGATGGCAGGTCAGTCGATGATTTTATAGAGGAAGTCGAGCGGGTGCTGCGTGTTAGGCACCAATCTGACCAAGATCAGTATGATTTTGTTATGTCTCTGTTAACCCTCTGGGGTCTGGGCTGTTTTTGGGGCCCTTGAGATGTTCTGACATGCCCTGACATTTGTGCTTTTTTCAGTTGCTTATAAACATATTAATGGCAAAGGTGTAAATTCTCTATAAAGCACAAACAGGGCTACCATAATATGTGAGCCACGTGTATGTACATGTTTTCATTTTTGAGAGAATAATGTTTATGCATGGTTATTGAAAAAACTAAAAACTAAAATTTCTGAAATAAGGCCACAAAACACATAGTAAATATGCGTCAATAAGACTTTTGACTAATGGATGTCCTCGCCCAGAGTTTTTTCTTCAAAATTATGTGAAAATAGTCTTGCTTTATCGTTCACATAAAACCATACATTGATTTAAATTGATGTAAAACAGGTTTTGCTTGGAAAGCCAATATGCGAGGGGGGCGTGAACGAGGAGTGGTTTACACCTTAGAATACAATGTCCCACCCACTCTGCATAATTAGCCATGCATTCAGGTGTGACACTGACTGAGCCACAATGCAAGGACAAAAGATATATTTAGAAGAAGACTTATATTGACCATTTAAGATTTTGCTTACATCTATCTTGTAAATATGTTTTGCTATTTTATTAAAAAGGTTACAATTACAACAATAATTACAATTTCAACAATATTTCAAGTGTACTCTTTCTTTGTAAAAAAAAATGATTATAGGCCTACATTTTATCTATGTATTCATTAGTTTGAATATAGTCAACATTGGAACAGCTAACATCTTAGTTGATTACTTTTTATCATTTTATTTATAATGAGTATTTTATATATAGAAATTGCTAAACAAAAGCTTATTTGACGTGGCAGTATATTCTACAGTAAAAACTGTACCCAAATCTAGTCAACAAGATGTTGTCTTTCATATTTCACCTGACTGTAACGTTGTTTTCATGAAATATTAGGGCATATTGTTAATTTGCAGTTTAATACGTTGCTTATACAAATAGCCTACATTTTATTTCAACATATTTCAGTCGAATTTTACTCATCTTAGTATAGCAATACAGTTTGCTAAAACATCATCATTCATTTACACACGCGATTTAAATTTAACTTCTGGCAAAGATGAAGTTGACGATAGGCTATTGACTCGCGATCTTCGCAGTAGGCTAGTGAACGCACCGGAGAAATGCACATTTATTAGGCTACATAGTTTTTTGTTTTGGATGGTTTTGTTTAGAACCAGCTTTCTGTAAATATATTTCACATTTTCACATTTAGCCTATATTTACTTTAAATCCAGGAAATTTGTTAATGAAAAAATTATTAAAATTAAGATACAATTGATACAAAACGAAATTCGTTTTAAAGAAAGGATTTGTACTTTCTGTTTTGAGGTCTCTGTGAAAGTTTGAAAGTCTTTTAGTGCTGCTTTCAGAGCGCTCGCGTCCATAATGGAGAACTGTCACGTAATATTGTTTTTTCCTCATAAATGCGAACACGAAAAATAAAAGACAAAAGACTTTTAAGTAAAACTTACTCCGAAATTGTGTCCTTGGCGGAATTCGCTCTTCAAAATGCTGCCGTTCGTCGTCTGAGGCATTGATCGGGGGGCGGGTGCGCTGCATACTAGATCACCTAACTATTTACATGTGAATCGCGCCGGGGGGCGGGGCGGCCTCAGCTCATTTAGAGATAATGAAGGGAGAAGGAAAAACGGTACCTCTCCTTGCTTTCAAACGGATTACATGAGTTGAAAACATTTGTTTTTTATATAAATTACTTCATTTAAAAGAAGAGATTTCAAGCTTCATAGAGACATATCTCACGTGCCTGTGTGAGAAGTATTCGCTGAGTTATTGAGATTCATTTTCGGACACGTTTCAGAATGGACTACACTGGCAGAGAGAAGGCAGAACTCGCCTCGTGTTTATTTTTCTTTATTTGGCAAAAAGCACAACACTTTTTTTTTATTGTGAGTATACACAAAAATAATACACATTTAACAGAATCGATTGATGTATGAAACTTGTTTGTAAAATCAAAGTCAAAAGAGTATTCCGGGTCTCAATTCAACTCATAAGGAAAAAAGCGAACAGATCACGCCGGCGTGATTGCCGACCTCTGAGGGTTAAGGGGTACAGCCTTGGACGAGGTACGTCTTCGCAGTGTTACTGATGATGGGGTTGACGATTTGTTTGAGTACCTCAGGGAGGCGTTTAAAGACAGACGCAGCACACCTCAGCTCCTGCACAGTTTTTACAGTCGGAAACAACTAGAGGGGGAAAACATAAGAGACTTTTCTCATGCCTTGTCACAAGCCCTCCGCCTGGTTTTGAAATGTTCTCCCGATGCTATTGCAAACGAAAGGGTGGCATTGAGAGATCAATTTGTTGAAGGAGTCCGCGATCCATCTCTTCGAAGAGAGCTTCTCAAATTTGTGCGAGACCACCCTAGGTGTACGATGATAGAGGTGCGAGATGAAGCACAGCTTTGGTTTGTAGAAGAGCCCCCAGCGAGTCCTAAAACTACTAAGTCTCGATGTAGTACTAACATGACACAATGTTCAATTCTCAGGGTGCAAGAGAAAAAGAGTGTCACCTTAGAGGATGTTCTCGAAGTGGTAGCCGAACAAGGCAAAGCAATTAGTGAACTAACTCAAGCCGTCAAAAATCTGACTGTAAGGGGTGGTAGTGCAAGGGTAGAAACTTTTAGGCCTAAATCACAGCCAAAATTCACTGAGGATGGACAACCAATATGTTTCAAATGTCAAGGCGCTGGACATGTGGCAAAGAATTGCCCTCAGAAGCAGAGCTCTAGAACAGCTAGGTCTGTATCCTCTGACTCCCAGGGAAACGAGAACCCCCGGTTGTTGTGAGTCAGGCAATTCGGGGGAGACACACAGACTCAAAGGATGCACCTCCAACCTGTGACCAGTTGTTGCAACGTGCTGTTGGTACATGTCCTGTTGTAGACCTTTCAATTTGTGGTGTCCCCACTAAAGGCCTATTGAATACAGGCAGTCAGGTTAGCACAATAACTGAGCAGTTTTTCAGAGACCATTTGTGCGGTAAAAATGACGACATTCTCTCCATGGCTGGTTGGCTAAAGCTCACAGCAGCCAATGGTCTTGATATACCCTACCTGGGTTACTTAGAGCTCGAGGTGGAGGCAGTGGGAATTAAGATGCCAAATTGTGGTATCCTAGTGGTCAAAGACATCTCTAGCTCTGGAAACACCGTACCATGTATCATAGGAATGAATATAATCAGCCGATGTGGGCAGCTGGTCCAAGCAGAATTTAATACCACTTTAGGGGGGAAATTAGATTCTGATTGGAGGCGTGTTTTCCAGAAAGTCCAGACATGCTCTGTGGACAGAAAATCTGTTGTGCGTGTAGTTGGAAAATGGACTCAGCGCATACCTGCCGAATCAGTGGTTACAATAACAACGACGGGCTTCAATAGGGGTGTAGGGCAGGGAAGTCCTATGTTGTTAGAGCCGCTCAGTACTCCGTTGCCAGGAGGTCTGGTAGTCATCCCCACCCTGGTTGACTCGCATTGTCCCTGCATACCTGTTAAAATTCTGAATTTTTCTCAGGAGGATGTGTGGTTGTCACCTAGGACCCGTCTGGGTATCCTGTCAAGGGTGGAGTCTGTGGACAGCCCGCAGCGGTGTGAAGTAAAATTTCAACGAATCTCGGCTGACCTTGAACAGGTGACTTTAAATATGAAGGATGGACAAGACCCAGATCATGTGCAGGTTATCTTGGATAAGATTGATGTAGGAGGAAGCGAGTATGAGCAAGCTCAGCTCAGGTCATTGTTGGCAAAATACATTGATATCTTTGCCTTAGAGGATGAAGACCTAGGTTACACAGACAAGATCAAACATGAAATCCACTTAACTGACAATGAGCCCGTCACACAGGACTATCGTCGAATTCCTCCTAATCAGTATAAAGAAGTGAAGGATCACATCTCACAACTGGTAAGGAAAGGAGTCATACAAGATAGTAATAGTGCCTATGCATCACCAATCGTGCTGGTACGTAAAGCAGATGGCAGTATCAGGCTATGTGTAGATTACCGTAAACTAAATTAGAAAACAAAAAAAGACGCATTTCCCTTACCTCGGATCGATGAGAGCTTTGATGCTCTGCAGGGGGCGTGTTACTTCTCAACAATTGATTTAGCAAGCGGCTATCATCAGGTGGCCATGGCGGAAGAAGACAGGCACAAGACGGCTTTCTCAACCCCTTTTGGCCTCTTTGAATTCTTGCGTATGCCGTTCGGGGTTTGCAATGGACCTGCAACGTTCCAAAGACTGATGCAGGCTACCATGAATGATCTTGTTTTCCAGATTCTATTAGTTTACTTAGATGATATCCTGGTGTATTCTTCAACATTCCAGGAGCACTTAGTAAGGCTAGAAGCTGTATTGAGAAGGCTGCAGGACACTGGTCTCAAGGTCAAGTTAGAGAAATGTCACTTTCTTCAGTCAGAGGTTGTGTTCCTGGGACATCAGATATCTGCCGATGGTATTGGCACCAACCCTCAGAAAGTGGCAGTTATAAAAGAGTGGCCGGTTCCGTCTACACTGAAGGAATTGAGATCATTCCTTGGGCTCTGTAGTTACTATAGACGGTTTATTAAGGGGTTCTCCAAGATAGCTGGGCCACTTCATGATGTGGTGAATTCATGTCTGACCGCTGAGAGCTCCAGTAGAACTAATGTTGTGTTGGGAAGTCTATGGACTGAACAATGTCAAACCACTTTTGACACCCCCAAAGATCGGCTTACTAGTGCGCCTGGCTTAGGGGTGGCTGACTATTCGAAACCCTTTATTGTGGAGACAGATGCCAGTAATCAGGGGCTAGGCGCCATTTTATATCAGAAACAAGGAGATGTAAAACGTGTTATTGCCTTTGCCAGTAGACGGCTGAGAGATGCCGAGAAAAATGATAGAAATTATAGCAGCATGAAGCTCGAGCTCCTTGCTCTCAAGTGGGCGATCGTTGAGAAGTTTCGGGGGTACATGTTGGGGTCCAAATTTACTGTGATAACTGACAATAATCCTCTGTGCCACTTGAAAACAGCAAAATTTGGAGCGATAGAACAAAGATGGATTTCACAATTATCCGTCTTTGATTTCGATGTCCAGTATCGTCCAGGGTATCAAAACACCGTAGCTGACACACTATCTAGACAGCCATTTGCAGGGGAGCATGAGCCAGCCTCAGAGGATGCAGAGTACGATGGATGTGTAGCAGTCTGCGGATGGATTCACAGAGGTTCAGACCTGGACCCAGCACTTGTGGCTGTTGGGATGCACAGCTGTAAAGTGAGGCAAATGCAGGCTGTAGTGTCCAACTTCAATAATGGTAATGAACTGGGTCAGGGAAATACACCCACCTTTCCAGGTTATTCAAATGATGAACTGATCAGCTTCCAACAGCAAGACACTGTGATTGGCAGATTCAGGAAGTTTTGGGATCAAAAGAGGAGACCCTATGGTAAAGAACTAAAAGCTCTGCCAAAACCTGTTCGGTCCATGCTGAAGCACTGGAACAGCATTAAGGAGCGCCAGGGTCTACTGTACCGTGTCTTTGAGGATGTGAGGCATGGGGAATGTTATCAGCTATTGTTACCTCTCAATTTGAAGAAGCCTGTTCTGGAGTATGTGCATGATTCAATGGGACACCAAGGTATCGAGCGCACCCTCCACTTGTTGAGGCGCCGGTGTTTTTGGATAGGGATGCACAATGATGTTGACAAATGGATAAAAGATTGTCAGCGCTGTGTGATGACCAAGCTGCCGCAGCCAAGGGTCCACCCTCCCATGAAATCGTTCTTGGCTTCTAGACCGCTGGAGGTAATTGCTGTGGATTTTACGGTGTTGGAACCCTCAACCAATGGACAGGAGAATGTTTTGGTTGTCACTGACATCTTTACAAAGGGGCGTAATTTTGAGAGTGAGGTTGTAGCTGAACTTTGTAAGCTCTATGGGGTGAAAAAGAGCCGCACCACACCATATCACCCCACTGGCAACGCGCAATGTGAGCGGTTCAACAGGACGCTACATGACCTGTTGAGAACACTGCCACCTGAAAAGAAACGACGGTGGCCTGAATACCTACCAGAGTTGGTTTTCGCGTACAATGCAACGCCTCACGCGACTACTGGGTATTCTCCATATTATTTATTGTTTGGGGTTGATCCTTACCTGCCTGTGGATGCCCTTCTAGGACAAGAGCAAGTTTTTGACCAGAAACACGACTGGCTGTTGGTTCACCAAAGGCGCCTTAATGATGCCCATGCCAGGGCGAGGGAATATTCTGAACAGAAGGCTGCTGAGCGCATTTCCTTGCACAGGGATAAAATCTATTGCCCAAAGATCGAGGTCGGAGCACTCGTGTACCTGAGGAGCAGGCCAGTAGGCCGTCACAAGATACAGGATGCCTGGGGGCCAATCATATATCGGGTAGTAGGGATTGTGGACAACACCTACACAGTGGAGCCATTGGAAGGAGGGCCTACAAAGAGAGTTAACAGAGTAGACATCAGGGCCTGTGTGAATCCGCCTACTCCCACCCCTAGAAGACTGCCAAAGGCACGAGAGGAGAAGTCTGAGTCCCTTAGTGACGTGGAGTCTGAGGATTCAGAGGAGGGTGTAGTTTTGAGGGAGGAGAAATCTCATGCGCCGGCAGTAAGAGGTCTCAGCACCCAGTCTGTTGGCCAACAAGGTATAGGCCATGTGCCCAATGTGGTACGCAGCAGAGAATCAGTTGATTCTGACCATGCCAATGTTCTATCAGAGCCTGCTGAGGCCTTGGAGACTGTGGAAATGCTGGATTCAGCTACAAGTGTGTTAACCCATCCTGTTGCGGCACCACGCAGATGCAGTAGGAGGCCAAATGCTGGACAGCATTCAAATGTGCACCATGAGCCATCGCTGTCTTAGATTGTACCTCTATAAGTCCGGCAGCAGTTTCACAGATATTGGCTGATTTGAGTTCTGTTCTGTTTCGGGAAGCAGTAAAAGAGGTTAAGAGTACTCTGGTCTTAAAAGAGTAATCGGGGGCGCTTACCCTGATGCAGGGGAGAATGTAACCAGGTGATGGTTAGAGGCCTTAATGCTTTTAATGTAAATAAGAGACATATCTGCAGAGAATGTACTAAAGGGTCCTTTAAGAGGCATCGGGTGACGTCATCGCATATGTGAACGAAAAAATGAGCGTGAATGCGCGATGAGGAAGTCACAGAGTTATGCTGCAAGTGTGTGTGACTGCTGTTCGAGTGTAATTTGTCATCATTCAGGTACCGATCTATGTATAACGCTGTTATGATAGTGTAGATTTGCTGTTTACTGGAAGATTGCCTCGAATGTCGATTTGTATCCATAGGGAGTTGGATGTTTACGCAGGATTGCGTGAATGTGTGAGTGTGGCTGAGCTAACGCACCGCATGTACAGACAGGGCCGTGCACAGACATTTTGAGGGGCAGTGGCTTAAACCAAAAAAGGGGGCACTGTAAGGAGTTTGAATGAGGCAGTATCATCTTAATACAGAAAATTAAAAACAACTATTTTATATGGGCAATAAGATTACAATTAGGATTTAGTGCAAAATCAAGTTATGTTGTTATAATTACTCTTCCAATTAAATAATTCAATGTCAATGCCAGTTTAACTGTCTGATGCTCAGTGGGTTCTCACTCTCTGAGCTGCCTCATCCTATGGAAGTAGTATAGACATTTAATTTAATATTATACACTTAAAGTATAAATTGAAATGATATACAGGTTACAACAGTTATAAAGTCACACCGGGGTAAAATGCGCATTTGACTTAATTCTCTTTTATACCACTCAGTGGCACAAATTCTGCTCAGCACTTTTTTTTCATAAACGCTTTTGATGATGGACTTGGAAATTTGGCTGATCATTGACTTGATCAAAGTTGATTCTGTGCTAATTTAATCTACTATTTTATGTATATTTTTTTTATGTTTTAGACTTATGTAGCAATTTAAATACAAAGATCTCAAGAATCTTGTTTCTGTATTTTTAAAATGAAAATTATGACAGATAGCCTATATTTATTGAACAAACATTTATTATTTAATTTATCAAAATAACTCCAAAATTGTTATAAACTTTACTAAAGTGATTGGTTTGAACAAGTATCAACTTAGACATTATTAAAAGCATATTAATTTAGCTTAAGTATTTTTATCAATACTGTGTGTCTTACCATGCTGGTTTTACCCCGTGTGTACCTCCTTGCCACCTCATACATTAATACGATTTTTAAACAAACCACCTTTCTGATTTATTTTCACACAAATCTGTTGCTCCATAAATTTTCAAACATTGTTCTGCAGTCATACACTGGGAGTAGTGAAAATTAGAATTCTTGTTCAATCAAATTATTTAACCTGATCTAATCTAATATAAATAACACTAATAAATAAATCACAAATAAATAAATAACATTTTCTGTTGTTTGCAGATTTTGTAGACAAAAAAACAATGCCTTCACAAAATTAGAAGAACAGAGTGAGAAAGAGCAAAGACAAAGCCTATTCAACATGGCAAAAATTGAATCAAAGTTCTAGAAAGCCAGAGGGTAAATCATTATGTATAGAATAGCAGACAGTTTTTCACACTTTAACTCCTGTAAATATATTTCCCATTATAATCAGTTGCCTTAGTTGATATAGTATCTATCTATAACATACATCATATTTATAATATTTTAATGAGACCATATTAACATTATACATAATAAAAAGGTAATATACTATATATTATCTAAATGTGTTCTAATCTAAATTAATAGTACTTTAGTATAGTAGGTTACAAGGTGGCTAACGGCACAAAACACATTTGCTTTTCTTCCAAGAACATGGATGTTGCACGAGTTGTAACTTGTTAGCACTATTTTAAGACCAGGAGCAAAACATTTTTCGACAGAAATACAAAAACATATTACCAAAATACTAATTTTGTGGATCGATTACTGTCTGTAATGTGGATTGTAATTTGTAATCGACCTGTGAATGGGACGAAATTCTATTCTGAAACTGTCGTCGGAGAGCGGGCACATGCTTGTCTACGAGTGACGCTGCGGAGCGAGCAGGAAAACACGGAGCGGATTAGCGGAATCAGTGGATCTTTAGCGGAGCGATAACAGAACGTTTTTATGGGAATCTTCTGGAGGGTTAGGGAGGGGTCGAGAGGGGCACCTCAGCTGATGAGGGCAGAAGGGCAGTGGCTCTAGCCACCGGGCCACCCCCCTGTGCACGGCCCTGTGTACAGACGAGGCCTGTTCGCGTGGAAGAAGTGATTTATTAGTGTGTAACGTAAGAAACACGGGAAAAAGTGAGTAATATTCACACTGTCATTTCAGTTGCATTTTGTGAGTGTTATTTCAGTCTAACTGTTGATGCAGTTCTAAGATGTTATGTTTTCTTTTCAGAAGTACCACTACCGTATTATTGTTACTGGTGTTTCATGATTTGCATTGTTCTTTATTATTGCACACAATAAGTGGAGACAACTTGTACTTTTATATTTACTTTATTTTTTGGGTGAACAATTCACTGTGTGATCCAAAGATATATTGGCACTGTGTTTTTGTTTTATGATGGGTTTTCTGCCCTATGTATCTACAAGAAAATAAACAGAAACTCCTAACTAATTATAAGGAATAAAATACAACCCCCACTTATAGCCTATCTGTTGGTCCTGTGTTATTTTCCTGCGGCCACAGATACAACATGTAAAGTAGTGAGATGAAACTGATTTCTCTAATCCAAGGTTCCTGCTTTCAAAACATTGTCAAGAGGCACATTAAAGAGAAAAATGACATAATTTACTCAGCCTTTTGTCATTCCAAACCTGTATGATTTTCAATATTGGCCTTCAAGTGGTTCATGTTAAAAATCAGATCATTGACAAAAAGAACTTCATGTTGTACTAGTTTGTTTGGGAAACCTGGTTTAAAATGTGTCCAGAATTTGAGAGATTGAGTTGTTTAGATAAAGAAATGTTTCTATAGAACTATTTATGCATTTCATATTTGCATAAACAGACTCTGTGGACTTATTCAAACTATGACAGAATTTTACAATGTAGAAACAATGGATTCATCTATTCACACCGGTCATGAATATTAGACATGCTGAAGTTTGTAATGAAGAGCAGTTTGATGATGATTTTGGTCACTTTGGTCAAACTTGGGCTTTAAACATTGAAGATGAATGTGAAGCTGTGGTCGTCTTTGCAAACCCACTTTTTGAGCACAACTTCAAAAATAAGATGATAAGATGATATACTGCAAAAAGAGATGTGTCAAAAAACAACACGTGACTGTGTAGATAGCATTTTGACACATGTTGTGTAGATTTTAGCAGTGGGTGGAGGGCAGTTTGTGTTTATGAAAAAAATTATAGGTATATTTTATATGGTATCCCATAAAATACTCTAAAATAAATAAAGCAATACATTCAAATAAATAAATTCAATCTTAATTCATGAAAGCTTAAAGATTAACGGGTGTTTTTTTTGCAGCCAATCACATCATGCCTCTTTTTCAATGTCTTTTTCAAATGCTGCTTTCACTTGTTATTAATAACGTACTCGGTTACTAACGTAACCTCGGTTCTCTCTAGAAGAGGGAACGAGTACTGCGTTTGAAAAACGCTATGGGGAAAACCTCTTTTCCATGAGATACTGAAGCCAAAAAATTATCCTTATAATTTTGAATTATTGCAAAGCGCGTTGCAGCAGCACACGGCTATGGGCGAGACGGCTCGCTCGCTCATTGGCCACTCTGCGGCAACTGCATCAGCCTATCGAGCGAGGCCTGAGGTGACGTCAGGCCAATGAGGACGCTTCGCGCCCTCCGCGCCACTTCCCGCCGAAACGGGCGTGGCCTAGCCCTATAAAGGGAGCTCGGGAAGGCTGATTCTCTGATTTTTCATCGCCGAAGCGAACCAGAGTGATAGCATGCACGGCAAGGAACGCAGTACTCGTTCCCTCTTCTAGAGAGAACCGAGGTTACGTTAGTAACCGAGTACGTTCTCTTACGAGAGGTCTCTCGTACTGCGTTTGAAAAACGCTATGGGGACCCAATGTAAAACGCTGTGCGTGCTGGGATCAGACACCAATAAACCTGGAGGCAAAGCCCAGGAATTACAGTGCACAATCACCAGAGGGACTCACAGAGAGTCCTGGGGAACAAGAGGGGAATCCCTCCATCCATATATAGTAGCGTCCGTAGACGCAATGTAACATGACATCACATAGACAAGGCGGGGTAAGCCTGAACTAATGTGGGAAATGTGGGTCTTACGCAATACTGCCCATAGCATAAGCAGTCGGCGGCTATCTTCTATCCATCTGGATAGGCTCTGTTTCGAAACAGCCAGTCCTTTTGAACGTCCGCTGAACGAAACAAATAGCTGCTCAGTCTGTCGAAAAACAGACGAGCGAGACACATAAGCTCTTAGCGCCCTTACTGGACAAAGAAAACTTGCGTCCCCTTCCTCGCTTGACACCGGTAGGGCAGACAGGGAAATGACCTGAGCCCGAAATGGTGTGTTGAGGGATTTTGGAACGTAACCGTGCCTAGGTTTGAGTATGACTCTTGAGTCGTTCGGCCCAAACTCTAAGCATGTCGCGCTCACCGAGAGCGCGTGCAGGTCACCTACACGCTTCACTGAAGCGAGAGCCAACAGAAACACTGTCTTGAACGACATATGTTTGAGGCTAATCGTTTGGATAGGCTCGAAAGGGTCACCTTTCATGGCTTCCAAAACCGTAGAGAGGTCCCACATAGGGACTGAAGGAGGTCTGGGAGGATTCAGCCTCCTAGCTCCCCTGAGAAAGCGGATGACTAAATCGTTCCTTCCTATTGACTGACCGAGCGTTGACTTAGAGAACGCTGCGATAGCCGCCACATAGACTTTGAGCGTGGAGGGGGCTCTGCCCTCATCCAGCAGCTCCTGTAGGAAGGAGAGAACCTCCATCACCCCACAGTCGAAGGGTGAAAAACCCCGAGCTGTGCACCAGCCGGAGAATATCAACCACTTTGAGGCATAGAGCCGTCTGGTAGACGGAGCTCTAGCCTGAGTGATAGTATTTAGCACTCCCACTGAGAGGTCAGCGGGTACCCGTTGAGCGCCCATACATGAAGGGACCACAGCTCTGGGTGAGGATGCCAAATCGAACCCCTGGCCTGAGATAGGAGGTCCCTTCTCAGGGGTACTGGCCATGGGGCAGTGTCTGCTAGCTGCATCAGAACTGGGAACCATGGTTGATTCTTCCAGAGTGGTGCTACAAGCAGCACTGAGCATTTTTTTCCCCTGATCCGTTCTGTCACCTGAGGCAGGAGAGAGACGGGGGGAAAAGCATAGAGCGGGCAGCGCGGCCACGTTTGTGACAGCGCGCTCTCGCTCTTGGAAAAGAACACAGGGCAGTGAGCGTTTTCGTGAGACGCGAACAGGTCTACTTCTGCTCTGCCGTATCTCTCCCACAACAGCTGGACTGTTTGCGGGTGTAGAGACCCTTCGCTCGCCGGAATGTTGTTCCTGGACAGTCTGTCTGGCCCCAAATTCTGCAGCCCAGGCACGTGCACTGCTCTTAGCGAGCGCAGGTTGCGCTGAGCCCATACCAGAAGGCGTTCCGCCAGTCTGTATAAATTTCGGGATCCGAGACCGCCTTGGCGATTTATGTAGAACACCACTGACATGTTGTCCGAGCGGACTAAGACGTGGTGGCCTTTTATTTGGGGACGAAAACGCGCTAGCGCGTTGTCCACTGCCATCATCTCCAGGCAGTTGATATGTTGAAGCTTTTCCCGTTCTGACCACTGGCCGAAGAACGGTCTGCCCTCGAGCAGCGCTCCCCATCCCGAGGTGGAGGCATCTGTCGACACCACTTTCACTCTCGAGGAAGTCCCCAGGCTTACACCTGATCGGTACCAGTCGCTTGCTTTCCAAGGTTTCAGAGCTGTGACGCAACTCTGATCGACCTTGAGATGAAGCTGACCGGATACCCACGCTCTGCGCGGTACCCGCGCTTTCAACCAGAACTGCAGAGGGCGCATGCGGAGCAAGCCCAGCTGGAGAACTGATGATGCTGAGGCCATGAGACCGAGCATCCTTTGAATTTTCCTGAGCGGGACGGTCGCGCCGCAGCGGAAAGAGTTCGCTGCGCGCTGAATGTCTAGCGTGCGCTGTGATGACAGCCGCGCTATCATGAGTTGCGGGTCCAAAACTGTGCCCAGAAAAGATATCGTTTGACTGGGGTTCAGAGAGCTCTTCGCCCAATTGACTCTGAGACCTAGATTCTCGAGATGATAGAGTAAAATGGTCTTGTGCTCCACGAGTTGTGATCGTGAGTGAGCTAGAATCAGCCAATCGTCCAAATAGTTCAGCACTCGCATGCCTCGGGTCTGAGAGGCACGAGCGCTGCGTCCATGCACCTCGTAAATGTACGGGGCGCTAGGGACAGGCCGAACGGCAGGACTGTGTACTGGTATGCCTGGCCCTCGAAGGCGAATCTCAAGTATCGCCTGTGACGTGACGCTATTTGAAAATATGCGTCCTTCAGATCTATCGACATAAACCAGTCTCCTCGGCGAAAATGCGCGAGGATTTTTCTGGTCGTGAGCATTTTGAAACTGCGTTTCGCTAATGCTTTTTTCAGCTGTCTTAGATCCAGTATGGGTCTGAGACCCCCGTCTTTTTTGGGAACCAGGAAGTATCTGCTGTACAGCCCCCCTTCGCTTTGAGCTGAGATAAAGGCTCTATAGCCCCTTTGCTCATCAGTTTTGATATTTCTGCATGAAGTAGGTGTGCTACTTCCGAATTCACCGTAGTTTCGACTCGCGCTGTGAAGCGACGAGGACGGCGACAAAACTGTAGCGAGTAGCCTCTCTTTATAATGTCTAGCACCCAATCCGAAACCCCTGGAAGCGCTGCCCATGCATCTGCATGGTAGGCTCAAGGTTGGATGCGAAGCGCGCTCTGGTCACTGGGCGACAGAAGTGCTTTGGTGTGCTGTAACATAGGCGTCATGCCTGTGACATCTGAGGCGGGGAGCGCGCTGATCACAGCAGGCAGAATGCTCGCGCTCGACCCCGCTACGGCGCTTAACCGAGTGAGGGAGGGCTGAGCGAGTCCCGTAGGACTCATGATGTCTGTGAGTAAGTGTGGGCACGGTGGAGCGGACACATTTACTGCTGCGGGCGCGCTGTCTGCCTGAGCAGAGCGAGCGCGCACAGGTTTCGTTTCACAGAAACCGTGGCATTTGCAGAACATAGTGTTCGTGGGCACTGAGGCAGTGGGCACGTTTACTATGTTGAATGTGCGATCGACCTGAGTCGATTCTATGAGCGCAGGCCCTGCGAAGGGCTGTGCTTGTGTGTAGGGATGGGCACTGGACAGTGGGCATCTGCTCTACACTTGAAGCACCATCGGCCGTGGCCGGGATTTATTTATTTATTTATTTTTTGAAGCGTGCTCTGCTCGTTTGGCGGCAGAGGCGCTTTAGCGCGCTGATAACAGCGGGCAGACTGCCTGCGCTCGACCCCGCTGCGGTGCTTAACCGAGCGAGGGAGGGCTGGGCGAGTCCCGTGGGACATATAATGTCTGTGAGTGAAAGTGGGCGCGGAGAGCGGGCACATTCACTGCAGTGAGCGCACTGTCTGCCTGAGCAGAACGAATGCACACAGGTTTCGTTTACAGAAAACATGAGACATGCAGAACATGGTGTGCGTGATCGACCTGAGTCGAATTTATGAGCGCGGGCCCTATGTGAAGGGCTGTGCTTGTGTGCAGGGATGGGCACTAGGCAGTGGGCATCTTCTCTACACATATAGCACCATCGGCCGTGGCCGGGACACCAGAAAATACATCCCATGGGATTTATCTGGGTAGCCGTAAAAGGCTTTTGTGTGCAGGCAAGCGGGCTTGTACACTGCAGAATACACTGGAACAGTCACATTTCTTGGAACTGAACGAGCGACGGGCTTCGGTGAAAGTCCGGCCACAGTGGGGCTCGGACACCGGCGCTTTCCTAGGCGTGCTAGGATGGCTTTGTGCTTCACCGTAAACCCTGGCCGTGGCCCACGCGGAGCGGGGCGGCGGCTAGTCGAGCGCGGGTTGTACCACGTGCTCGTCGGCTGCAAAATACACATCTGCAGTGGCCTCTCAGGGAACTGACAGAGTGATTTGCATTTGGCGGCAAAAATATTTTCTGCCGGCGGACCCGGGATTCGAACCCGGGTCGACCGCGCGAAAGCCTGGGAATCTACCACTGGGCCACAGTGAAGTCATATAGGCATTCAGTCAGCGCAGGTATTATCCGCACTGGCGTTTGTTTGCAGGCATGCGTTTTGGTAGCACAACATGCAATACTGACATTTTCAGACGCCTGAAGAGTGCCAGAATGTGAGAAGAGTGGAAATCGTCTGGTTTTCAGCGGGGCTAAAAACACTCTATTCTCCTTTCGCCAGTGACGCACCGGAACCGTAGAGCGGTGTTTGGTTGCAGGCAAGCGGGTACTACGCGCTTGCTGACTGCAAAATGCACCTCCGCAGTCGCCCTCAGGGGACTGACAGAGCAAAGCATTGGCGGCATAAATATAAGCCGCTAGACCGGGATTCGAACTCCGGTCTCCCATGCGAAAAGCTTATGATTTCACCACTGAGCCACAGGGGAAACACACAGGCTTTCGGATGCGCTGAGCGTCATACAGTGAGGAAAATAAGTATTTGAACACCCTGCTATTTTGCAAGTTCTCCCACTTAGAAATCATGGAGGGGTCTGAAATTGTCATCGTAGGTGCATGTCCACTGTGGGAGACATAATCTAAAAAAAAAAATCCAGAAATCACAATGTATGAATTTTTATCTATTTATTTGTATGATACAGCTGCAAATAAGTATTTGAACACCTGAGAAAATCAATGTTAATATTTGGTACAGTAGCCTTTGTTTGCAATTACAGAGGTCAAACGTTTCCTGTAGTTTTTCACCAGGTTTGCACACACTGCAGGAGGGATTTTGGCCCACTCCTCCACACAGATCTTCTCTAGATCAGTCAGGTTTCTGGGCTGTCGCTGAGAAACACGGAGTTTGAGCTCCCTCCAAAGATTCTCTATTGGGTTTAGGTCTGGAGACTGGCTAGGCCACGCCAGAACCTTGAAATGCTTCTTACAGAGCCACTCCTTGGTTATCCTGGCTGTGTGCTTCGGGTCATTGTCATGTTGGAAGACCCAGCCTCGACCCATCTTCAATGCTCTAACTGAGGGAAGGAGGTTGTTCCCCAAAATCTCGCAATACATGGCCCCGGTCATCCTCTCCTTAATACAGTGCAGTCGCCCTGTCCCATGTGCAGAAAAACACCCCCAAAGCATGATGCTACCACCCCCATGCTTCACAGTAGGGATGGTGTTCTTGGGATGGTACTCATCATTCTTCTTCCTCCAAACACGTTTAGTGGAATTATGACCAAAAAATTCTATTTTGGTCTCATCTGACCACATGACTTTCTCCCATGACCCCTCTGGATCATCCAAATGGTCATTGGCAAACTTAAGACGGGCCTTGACATGTGCTGGTTTAAGCAGGGGAACCTTCCGTGCCATGCATGATTTCAAACCATGACGCCTTAGTGTATTACCAACAGTAACCTTGGAAACGGTGGTCCCAGCTCTTTTCAGGTCATTGACCAGCTCCTCCCGTGTAGTTCTGGGCTGATTTCTCACCTTTCTTAGGATCATTGAGACCCCCCGAGGTGAGATCTTGCATGGAGCCCCAGTCCGAGGGAGATTGACAGTCATGTTTAGCTTCTTCCATTTTCTAATGATTGCTCCAACAGTGGACATTTTTTCACCAAGCTGCTTGGCAATTTCCCCGTAGCCCTTTCCAGCCTAGTGGAGGTGTACAATTTTGTCTCTAGTGTCTTTGGACAGCTCTTTGGTCTTGGCCATGTTAGTAGTTGGATTCTTACTGATTGTATGGGGTGGACAGGTGTCTTTATGCAGCTAACGACCTCAAACAGGTGCATCTAATTTAGGATAATAAATGGAGTGGAGGTGGACATTTTAAAGGCAGACTAACAGGTCTTTGAGGGTCAGAATTCTAGCTGATAGACAGGTGTTCAAATACTTATTTGCAGCTGTATCATACAAATAAATAGTTAAAAAATCATATATTGTGATTTCTGGATTTTTTTTTTAGATTATGTCTCTCACAGTGGACATGCACCTACGATGACAATTTCAGACCCCTCCATGATTTTCAAATGGGAGAACTCGCAAAATAGCAGGGTGTTCAAATACTTATTGTCCTCACTGTATGTATTCTTTGGCGTTTGCTGGCAGGCGTGCGTGTATGTCACAGACTCGCTTGCGGCAATATGATATTTCCAGTTGCCTAATCAGGGAACTGAGAAATGTGAGGGAAAAAAGGGCAGTCTGGCCTCAGCGAGACTAAGAACACTTTTTCTCCTTTCGCCGGTGAATGACGCACGCGGGGGCAGGGTAGTTTTTCTTGTAACGTAAAGAAAAAACTAACCCCGTCCGCGGAGGAGGAGCAGCCTCGCAGAAGAATGCCAGGTGAGTTCTCAAAGTCACCATAGGCAATCGGCTCGGAGTGAGGGCGGCGCCGTCAGCGAGCACGAGAGCTGCATGATCCTCTCGGAAAGGGGGGGCGTCTTGAAAAAGACACCCAGCTCTTTTAGTGTTAAATGGTACATAAAACACAGCTAGAGAAGGATATAGGCGCCGGATAGCGCAGCAGGAACGGCGGTGGAAGGCGGCGTGGGCCAGCAGCTTCTAGAGTGGCTCGTCCCGCTGAAGGTGCTTTCTCAGACGGCGCGCGGCTTCTTCCCGTGATCCAGCAATGCGTGAGCTTCGCTGAAGAGATGAAAAATCAGAGAATCAGCCTTCCCGAGCTCCCTTTATAGGGCTAGGCCACGCCCGTTTCGGCGGGAAGTGGCGCGGAGGGCGCGAAGCGTCCTCATTGGCCTGACGTCACCTCAGGCCTCGCTCGATAGGCTGATGCAGTTGCCGCAGAGCGGCCAATGAGCGAGCGAGCCGTCTCGCCCATAGCCGTGTGCTGCTGCAACGGGCTTTGCAATAATTAAAAATTATAAGGATAATTTTTTGGCTTCAGTATCTCGTGGAAAAGAGGTTTTCCCCATAGCGTTTTTCAAACGCAGTACGAGAGACCTCTCGTAAGAGAACCAGATTAACTTTATTTCTGTCAGACTCTACAGAAGCTCTTATTGAGAATTAACAGGTTTTGGTGTTGACGATTCATTGAATGTTTCATTTAAAGTCACCAGAATTGTGATTAGTGTCAGCTTTATTTGGGCTCTTGACCCTTGACTCTTTAACATTAGTTTTCTCTGATTGCTGTAAATGTGTATTTATTTTAGCACATTTGAAACAGCAGAAATAATCATGAGAAAAATATGCTCAGATGGTAATATTATCATCATGGACATGTAAGATTGTTAAGTTCAGCAAGAGTTTAATATTTTAAAGATGAGTGTAATATATAAAAGATGATTTTTAAAAAGATTAACATATTGTAATTAACTTAAAATTAATTTTTAAATACACAGTTCATACAAACCTTACAGACTTTAACATCAAACAGACATCAAGAATCAGCACATGAATCTCAACAATGGTGACAAACAAAAAGCTTCATGCCGCAATGCATGCTGGGTGCCACCATAGTACAAATCTCATCCATGACTCCCAGCATGCATTGCAGCATGAAGCTTTTCGTTTGTCACCATTGGTGAGATTCATACGTTGATTCTTGAGGTCTGTGTTTAACTAGTTTCTGCTGCAGATTAACATTTTCAGAAAACATTTTTATTATTCTGCACTAGAGGTGGGAATCTTCAGTCACCTCACGATCCGATCCGATTCCGATTCCAGAACGATTCTTTATCTCCCCCCCCCCATTAATTCATAAGTTTACATAAGTAATTAAGTAGTCTATTTTTTTTATAATTACAAATAAAATAAATAAAACATTAAAACAGTTTTATTTTAAGAATTTTAAACTAATATAACTTCAAACCATATAAATAGCAAATAGCCTAATAAAGAGAAGCATAGAAACAAATGACAAAGAAACAGAAGAGTGCTTTCAGTATTTAAGATTATCTGAACATTTTCCATTCAAGAACTGTGAGTGATTTATTTTCATCATACTTTTGTTTTTTACTTTGACATCTTATTAGACTGAGATATCTTAGATATCTATTTAGCTGCATTCACGCTCGGATCTCTTTTTAAATACAAGTAATGTGGTTTGTCCTCACCGTTTAATCCCTTAAGACATAACTTGCTGTGTTTACGTTCATTTTGCACAAGTATATTAAACCACTTACACGGAGTCGCACAGCCGCATGCGCGAGCAGTCAACACAAAGCGCGCATCAGCATTTGAAACTGAAAGCAGCCTTCTGTTAGCGAGGTTCATATTTTAAATATATAAGTCCACTGCATTCCAAACCACATAAACGATGACTTCGTAGAGCATTTTTAAGGAGAATATCGACGCGCGAGACAGCACACTTCAAGTGTAACATCAAACATGCGCGTCTCTCACAGCGCATCCTGTACAATGAAGCCTGTGAATGTCCTTATAATTCGTTTCAACCTTTCCGAACTTTATTAAATATTATTTTACTGAAGGTACGTGTGTGGGGAATTGTTAGCAAGCAGAAGACGGGTGTTTCTAAAGCAAACTCTGCGTCATCGCACATCTGGTTATAAACTAAGCTCAGAATCGATTCTGAAATTCTCAGAATCGATCCAGAATCGTTGGAGAGAGAATCGCGATGCATCGATGGATCGATTTTTTCTCCCACCACTATTCTGCACTGCTGGATAGCATGATGAAGTGTCACAAGATTATTATAACTAATAGCAAATAAATAAATTAAATGCAAACCATCCATATACTCATAAACTTGATCAGATCAGCACTTGCTGATTATGACATCATCAAGAAACATCTGATCATATTTTCTCTCGCCATAACAAATGTATTTGATTAAAATACAGTTAAAGCAGCCAGAGAAAAACTAAAAGAAGAGTAAAGGGTCAAGAGCTCAAATAAAGGAGCCATTAATCACGATTCTGGTGACTTCAAATAAAACATTCAATGAAACCTCAACATCTAAACCTCAGTTAATTCTCAATAAGAGCTTGTCTGTGTAGATTCATGATGTCTAAACCATCCAAATGTTCAAACAAACTCTTTATTAAACGTCACTGGACTCCATAAACACAAGTTAACAATACGTTTCAGTGTTCATCCAAACACTCAGTTGTAAAAACACAGGAAGTAACTCTGGCAAACGCACACCGACTAGAGTCACACATGTGACACATATCTGACACAAGTTGTGTAACTATAACACATTAGTGTGTAAAAGGTTTCAACACACTTCTGTGTAAGAGGAATAACACATTAGTTGTGTTAAAGGTAATACAAAATGTGTAGTCCTTATAAACACAGAGATGTGTTAAGAATCGACACAGGTTGTGTGTTAAATTTGACACAACATGTGTTGTCCCTGAGCACACACACTACATGTGTTAAAACTGACACAACATGTGTCATTTTTAACACATCTCTTTTTATAGTGTAGAGAAAAAACATAATAATTTTATAGAAAATAGTATTTTTTTATCTCCTTTAAAGCAAATGTACCATTTTTTTTTAGAAATGTAATCTTTGTATTCATTGATTCGTCTTAGTTTGAATGTTAATTTGAATTTTAGCAGGAAGGGTTGACAAAATGTTGTTGTTTTTCCTCATTGGATGAACAGATAACGGTCATATAATCTTCTGACACATATTTCTGTGTAGTCAGTCTAGTTGGGTGAAGAAACTCATATCAGGTGAGTCTCTCTTTACTTAAATGAGAATTAAATGCTTTAGTGTTTCTATCAATACACGTTTTTGCAGTTTTGTCATTAATAGCTGTTTGTGATACTGTAGACTACATGTTTCACAGTATTTATGGGAGAAATTTGTGTGGAAAGTTGTATTTGAATTTGAGGAAGGAAAACAGTGGACTTGGTTTCATATTTCCTCATTAGAATGATGGACAGATAACTTCACTATATCATCTCAACACACACAAACTTTTTCTTCAGTCAGTCGTGTCGGGTGATGATCACTGTATATCAGATTATATCAGGTAAGATCTTCTTTCTGCTCATAATGATCCTCATCACTCTCTTTATGTCAAAAAACATGTATTGATGTGTGTGTTACAGTTGTGTAGTTATAATTGATTTGTGTGTATCAGAGGTGGAAAGTCCAGGGGTCAGAAAGTAAAAGTCCTGCCATATATTTATTCCACCCATGAACTCACACAGCAAAAACTCCAGTGTTAAATGAACTCTCCTGGGAGTTTATTTGGCTCCAGACTCAAGAGTGTTAAAGTTAATGAGATAATTTAGTGATTGATTGAGTGATGATTGACCATTATTGAAGACACCAGATGTTAACAAGCAGAATCACCAAAGGAGAAAATCTCTTTTTTTAAGTTACCATTATGGATATCGGTGTTTGATTTAGTTGGGCAGTTGACCTTTAAATGTTTAACTTTAGATTTTGTTTGGCTGCTGTATATGAGTTATAACAGCCAGATGAACAAAGAGAAAAGGTGAACAGGTGTTGGTTATATTTTAACATAATCATCATTTAACCTGAATCACTGAACTCATTTAGAGTCTAATCTCTGACTTAAATGTATATTGGTTATAACAGCATCACAGTGATTCTACAGAATAATATCCAGATTTGTCATTATAATCCAAATGATTTCTTAAAAGTTGTTCTGATATTAAAAAAATAAATAAAATCTTTCTTTAAGGCGCACACAGACATCAAGAATCAGTGTATGAATCTCAACAATGGTGACAAAAAGAATATTCAATTAGGGAAAGGAAATTAGTAAGACAATTCAGATCATAATTTATTCATACCGCAATGCATGATGGGAGCCATGAATGAGTTTTGATTGGTGGTACCCAGAATGCACTGCAACATGCTTTATTATTGTCACCATTGTTGAGAATCACAGGCTGATTCTTGGTGTCAGTGTGTCCAAAAAAAAAAAAAAAAAACCTTTTCAAAGTGTTTTGATCAGGACAACTTTAAAGAAATCTTTTGGATTATTTTGAAAATGCTGATTATATTGATAAGTGTATACTGTAGAATCATAGACTGTTGTAATCAGCAAGGTAAACCTAACTCTCTGAATGAGCTTTGTGATTCAAGTCAAAAGATGATTATGTCGAAACACAACCAAAATGACCTGATCAGCTTTTCTCTTTGTTCATCTGAGAGTTATAACACTGATAGAACAGCCAAACAAAATCTAACAGTATTAGTTTAAGGTTCAAGAGCCCAACTAAATCCAACACTGATCACCATAATGGCAACTTAAAAAAATAGATTTTCTCCTTTGGTGATTCTGCTTGTTAACATCAGGTGTCTTCAATAATGGTCAATCATCACTCAATCAATCACTAAATTATCTCATTAACTTTAACACTCTTGAGTCTGGAGCCAAATAAACTCCCAGGAGAGTTCATTTAACACTGGAGTTTTTGCTGTGTGAGTTCATGGGTGGAATAAATATATGGCAGGACTTTTACTTTCTGACCCCTGGACTTTCCAACTCTGGCATTATTTAATTCGACGACTGATTTGTCTAAACGCCAGTGAGGGGTAGGTTTAGGGGCAGAGTCAGGGGTAGGTTTAGGGGCGGAGTGAGGGGTAGGTTTAGGGGCGGAGTCAGGGGTAAGTTTAGGGGCGGAGTCAGGGGTAGGTTTAGGGGCAGGTCAGGGTAGATCATTCGTACAAATTAGCCAATAGCCACCTCATAAAATATGAGGAATTAATCAAGTTGTTTAATCCTTTATTGCACTGTGCTTGACAATAACAGTTTTAAAAGTTTGCAACATTGACTCAACGCCATTACCATTGATTTATGGATGAAATTTAAAACAAATGTGAACATTAATTGCTGAAGCAAAATATATGTTCAATACAGTTAGCATTGACACATTAACGTTATTTTGATGGTTGCTATCTATCTGGGACCATAATCAAACACACCTGAACCAGCTAATCAATGTCTTCAGGATTACTAGAAAGCTACAGACAGGAGAGTTTATCAGGGTTGGAGCTAAACTCTGCAGGACAGCATTTGCCCATCCCTGTCCTAGAGTTTCTTCTAATGAGCTGATGAGTTGAATCAGGTGTGTTTGATTAGGGAGACAAAGAAAACGTGCAGTGTTGGGGGTCCTTCAGGAGCAGGGTTGGGAAACACTGATCTAGACATTAGAAGTGCCCATTCCTGATCTAGATGCTGAAAAATAAGTAAAATGAGTTGCTTTGTTGTGTATTTGTTGCTTTTTTACCCCCTTTTGAATCAACTTAGCTGAACAAATAAATGGTTAACTAATAATAGTAATAAAAATACTTGTGTATGAGTTTAACATTAGGGTTAACTTGGGTTGACTCTTTTACTCCGCGGTGGATTTGCATATGTGATACAGATACAACATGTAAAGTAGTGAGATGAAACACTGATTATTTCTCTAATCCAAGGTTCCTGCTTTCAAAACATTGTCAAAAGGCACATTAAAGAGAAAATTGGCATAATTTACTCAGCCTTTTGTCATTCCAAACCTGTATGATTTTCAATATTGACCTTCAAGTGGTTCATGTTAAAAATCAGATCATTGACAAAAAGAACTTCATGTTGTACTAGTTTGTTTTGGAAACCTGGTTTAAAATGTGTTCAGAATTTGAGAGATTGATTTGTTTATAAAGAAATGTTTCTATAGAACTATTTATGCATTCCATATTCACATAAACAGACTCTGTGTACTTATTCAAACTATGACAGAATTTTACAATGTAGAAACAATGGATTCATCTATTCACACCGGTCATGAATATTAGACATGCTGAAGTTTGTGATGAAGAGCAGTTTGATGATGATTTTGGTCACTTTGGTCAAACTTGGGCTTTAAACATTGAAGATGAATGTGAAGCTGTGGTCGTTTTTGCAACTTCAAAAATATGCATTATGGCAAATATAAAGGTCTAAGGATAGAGAAAAAACAGTAATTTTATAGTAAATAGTAAGTTTTTAATCTCCTTTAAAGCAAATGTACCATGTTTTTAGAAATGTGATCTTTGTATTCATTGTATTCATTAATTCGTCTAAATTTGAATGTTAATTTGAATTTTATCAGGAAGGGTTGACAAAATATGTTTTGTTTTTTTTTCTCATTGGATGAACAGATAACGGTCATATAATCTTCTGACACACATATTTCTGTGTAGTCAGTCTAGTTGGGTGAAGAAACTCATATCAGGTGAGTCTCTCTTTACTTAAATGAGAATTAAATGCTTTAGTGTTTCTATCAATCTACACGTTTTTGCAGTTTTGTCATTAATAGCTGTTTGTGATACTGTAGACTACATGTTTCACAGTATTTATGAGAGAAATTTAGTGAAAGTTTTGCTGCTATTAGATTAATGCTCTGCTTTTAACATGGTCGACACAGTATTCTGGTCTCCATTATGGAGAGTTGTGTTGGACAATGAGGCGCTTTTTTAAAATGCTGATAACAGACCAACATTGAATCAAGATCGATATTTAACATTGATTTTTTTCCTCAGGTTTGCACTTTAAAATAATGTTATTTCAATTATAAAGAATATTTCTAGATGGACATTAAAATAAAATCACTTATTTTACATCGAATCAACATTGAAACAATAACAAATCAATCTTGCTTTATGTACAACACAATCTTAATTAAATCTTAAATAAATAGAACAAATCTTACTGTATTTCTATGCTGGTGAATCACGTCCATTTTTACATCTTTCAAGCAGAGACTATGTTTAATTTCATTTAGAAAGTGTGTTATAGGTATTAATGCATTTTACAGCAATCAGTTATGAATGATTTCAGTGATGAGGGAAGAAAAAAAAGCATTATCAGCAGTTCAGATCAACAGTTTCCCAAAATCACCTTAGGGCTGGGCGATAAAACGATAACGATAATTATTGCGATATAATTTTTCTCGATAAAACGATATCAAGAGGTCGATAAATGTTCGATAATGTTTATGCGCCAAAAGCGGAACTGAACTCATTTGAACCGCGCGCCACACGGACCATTTATCCGCTCGGCTCAAAGTCCAAACGGCAGCGCGAGCGCGAACTCACTTATAGAGAGCCTAAGTCCCTCCCCTTCCGGTCGACCACCATGGGACCTTAGTTCGAAAAAATATTGTATGGTAGTCAATGGCGAGAGACAACAAATATTTTGATCTCGTTTGAATTGTGCCCTGATTTACACATATGATGTTTGTCAATTTAAAAGATACATTTTAAAGTCAAGAAAGTCGCAGCTTGATGTAAAACTGTTGAGGTATAAGACTGTGAAAATACGTAATTACAAAGACTACAAACCCAGAAGGCGCACATGCGACGTCATACCTTTTCTCTCAATGAATGAAGCTAACTTTACTGAAGCTAACGTCTGACATTTTTTCTATAGTCTTACATTATAATCGTAACGTTACGCTGTCATGCCTGAGTGTTTTGAACCAGAATACACACATACGAGCAACGGATCTTGTGACGTACATAGTGCGAGACGAGAGATGTAGTTCATTGAGCGATTTTCACATAAAACTAAACGTTACTCTTCTGTTTTATGACAAACTGCGACTTTCTTGACTTTCATAATTACCTTTTAAATTGACAAACATCATATGTGTAGTTCAGGGCACAGTTCAGACGGAATAAAAAGATAAGTTATCTCTCGCCATTGACTTCCATACATATTTTTTCCGAACTAAGGTGCCATGAGCCGGAAGCGGAAGGGCGGGACTTAGGCTCTCTATATATGTAAGTGTCAATTGAAATTCTTTTCTAGAATTATAGGAGAAATTATTAAAATATTAAAAATTAAAATAATATTTTTATCAAGCTTGTATATTTATGTTCAGTTACTTCACTAATGGTAATAAAATGAGCTATTGCCATTAAAATTAAATTTAAAATTGCCATTAAAATTAAATAAAAAAAATTAAATTAAAATTAAATTAAAATGTATCTCTATTGATTCATTCATTGATGGTAATTTTACAAGATGTACATTATATAGGCTATATATATATACATGCACACGCATACAGGCACACTGCTTATGCCATTACCATCAATGAATGAATTAATAGAGATACACACACAAGTTACATATGTAACGTTATCTCTATTGATTCATTCATGTTTATTCATCGACGATGGTAATAGCACAAGCAAATAAATTACTTTTTCCTTGCCAAAAATCAACATCTGTCATCGTTCACAGGTTGTGTGTTTTTCTGAGGTAAAATTTATTAAGTAAATAAATGATAATACTTACGTTATTTGAGAAATTCCATAAAAGCTCTCGACGAAGGCGTGATCTGCGAGTAGCTGACCGACGCCTCCTCTGGATTGTGAGCTCGAATGACGTAAAAACGCTGACGAAAGCAGAAAGCAGAACTAAAAACATCGCTCCCAGTTGGTGCAGTCAGTGGAATGGGCTCTTTAAATTTTCGCGCTGTTTTGATAGCGTATGTCACGTGACATGCTCTGTTGACAGCGTATATCACGTGACATTTCCAACATGGCGCATGTAGTACGTCCGGACTCCATTCATACTACCCGTATTCATACTATATAGAACGTACTTTTTTAACGGTCGCGAAGTACGTTCTAATTTAAATGGAGTACCAGAGCCCGTCTACGGAGAGCCTGCCCACTCCCTATTAAGCTCTATTGTACCGAATTTTGGTTGTAGTACCACCAGAGTTCCACTGGGGGCGATCGCCATGAGTGCAAAATGAATGGGAGTCTATGGGGCTAGACGGCTAAATTTGTCTCTTTCACCTGATTGCCGTTGATAAATCTCAAATCTGATTGTAGATTTTGCAAGTTCAACATGGGTTTTAGGTCGAAAGTTGAATGAACGAGTACTTATGTCCTTTCGATTTCTTAAAAGTTGAGTTGTTGTTGCGCATAACACACTAGCATTCTGCTAATGAACGCTGATTGGTCAGTGAAGGACTGATTACGACCAGAGATACCGCTTGATGGCACGTGTCATCCACAGTGAGACCAGAAACAAACAAAACAAAAACTCTTCTAGCAAGTGTGTTTACCTGTGTCAGCTGTGTTGTCGATGCCTCGAGTGAAAAGAAAGTGCAGAGCGCGAACGCACCAAAGTGACTGAAGGATTGCCGTAAAGCAGTATCTCTGGTCGTACATGTATATGACGTCATTGACACTTTAAAAGACTTTTTAAAGCAAATAAGTGACTCAAAAAAATCTAACACCCAGCAATGTGTAATTTATTTGCATCTCCTTTCGAATACAACATTCAAATTACTAGACAAAAAATTATATCCTGAGAAAAGTGGATTTTTAATGGTATAGCGCCATAGACCTCCATTCATTCTGCACTCGTCCTGTGAGCGCCCTCATATGGAATCAGAGAGGAACTGCAACCAGTTCAGAAGCCGGAAGTTTACTGAGAGTGAAACTTCTCGCCATATTAGACATTCTCTGGTAGTACCTACTCACATAGTACGCGATTTCGGCAAGAAGTCCTCGCTGCAGCCTGTAGCACGATGACGTAGTTGGATGATCCAATACGTACTGAATGGGGAGGTTCGGATCATTTTGCTGACTCTTGTTCGATCTCGTTCATCAAAATGAATGAATCTTTTTTCGAGTCATTTCGTTCATTTAAGGGGCTTTAAATGTTATACTTTTAACTGGCAAATTCCCCGAACACATCCACCTACGCAATCTTGATCATATTCTGAATTAAGAAATCATTATAATGCAGTCAAAAATTTGTCATTTGTCACGTTCATGAACATAATTCGCATGCGCTGGTCTTAAGTGAGATGATGTTCTAACCTGTGTAGTAGTAGCCTACTGATAAATAGTAATAAGTAATTATTGATGAATAAGTAATTATTTACATAAATGTGATGCTTTCCTAGTTTCTCTCTACATACATGCAAAATAGTTAATTTTACAACATTTTAAATCACATGATTTTAAACCTAAATGTGATGGATTTAATGCGTGTATACAGAACATTTTAAAATAAAGCCATTTTATTTTATTCAGGTCATATTTGCTGTTGAGTGAAAGCAAAAATGAGTCAAGTAATTGTCTCTGTAATTTTAATCATAGAGGTAGGCCTACAATAGCCTACAATACGGTCTGTAAACAACTTAAAATACCAGTAGTAGGCTACACATTCGCAAACGCAAAAACGCAAAAATAATAACAGCATCAAGAAACTAAATCTTGTCACAAAAAAAAAGTGCTTAATGATATTTTGCCTGGTAACAGTTCCTTCTTTAATGGCTATACTAATTTCCACAGTGCTCTGTACATAAGGTCCCTTACGAAATCGTCCCGTACAAGTAAGATGATGTGTCCCGTATCAAATCAATAATGGACGGTATTTGTCCCGTATTTTTCATTAGGCCCACACATAGTTGAATAAAAAAATAAGGATTTTACAGTATGGATAATACTAATAGCAAATATAAAAATATCAATTTCACAATAGTAGAGAAGCTCATTGCATGATTGCATTTTAGCGTCTTTGTTTCTATAGCGACAGAGTTTTATGTATGTACATCATGCCATGATGTACATAAAAAATAAAAAAATAAACTGAATTTAAGTTTAATATACAAACTGATCACAGCAGTCAGATCACGCAGTTGTCACTCAAGTGATCATTTATATTTAACTTAAATTCAGGTTTTTATTTTATTTTTTATTTATACAGACCAAAACGCACCACCGCGCATGTGCGTCCAGTACGTATTGGATCATCCAACTACGTCATCGTGCTACAGGCTGCAGCGAGGGGTGTCTTGATTTCGGACGCAGCCATACTGTCTATTGAACTCACTAGAGCCGATGCGTTTACTCTGATCGCTCTCGGTCACGAGATCCAGTGAGAAGCGCTTGAATTCAGCGAGGAACACAATGTCTCAGTGATTTAAACCAGTTTAAAGGCAGATGAAACAGCGCTGACAAACAGGAGAAACACTGTGCGCAACGATACAGTCAGAAGGCTTTTCCGTCTACAAATTCCCATCATTTACCATGGATTTACTGTAACGTTGGTTAGCCTAGTAATATTAACTGCACCATGAAATGTGGGATATACTATACATATTGAATTGTATTATATTATTAATGTAGACAATGTATTAAAGTACTAATGGAATATAATTACAGTATTTAAAGGAACGCTCCACCATTTTTTGAAATAGGGCTTATTCACCTTCTTTCCTACATTTAGATAGGTGGGCAAATGCATTTTTGTCTCAGTGCATGCATTGTTTTAGTTTGACAGGGTTGGTGCTAGCTTAGCTTAGCATAATGAATGGAATCCTTTGTTGCCAGCTAGCATGTCCTGGGTAAAAGTGATATAAAAAATAAAATAAAAACCCACCTAATTACTTCTTGTGGCCTGCGTATTCACAACAAGTACAAATAGCGATGCAGATTAACACTAGGCGATTTCCTATGCAGATATTGACTTATATATTAAGGACTATATTAGGGGGAAGCACAGGCGAAGCACTGCTACTTGGGCGTGATATCTCTGCGCCCAAGTAGCAGTGCTTCGCCTGTGCTTCCCCCTAATATAGTCCCAAGTCAATATCTGCATAGGAAATCGCCTAGTGTTAATCTGCATCGCTATTTGTACTTGTTGTGAATACGCAGGCCACAAGAAGTAATTAGGTTTTTTTTTTTTTTTTTTATATCACTTTTACTCAGGACATGCTAGCTGGCAACAAAGGATTCCATTCATTATGCTAAGCTAAGCTAGCACCGACCCTGTCAAACTAAAACAATGCATGCACTGAGACAAAAATGCATTTGCCCACTTATCTAAATGTAGGAAAGAAGGTGAATAAGCCCTATTTCAAAAAATGGTGGAGTGTTCCTTTAATAATGTATAGGCTGTTTTTCATACAAATACCATAGAAACCATAAAGTTACATTTTGCCATGATAGTGAGGTGCTACAGGGTATGCCTGGTTTCATCTGTGGTTGTCATGATCTAAATGCATGATACTGGATGACCAATGGTTAAGTTTAATAAAACTCAAACAGTCAGAATATTACATTTTACCAAAAAAAAAAAAAAAAAAATTAGCACATGCAGAAACTAAGAAATTGTCCAATAAATATATTTATTTTGTTAAGGAAAAATGACAAATTGAATGTTCTACCTCAGATTTGTGAAATGTTCACCTGTTTGGCAAGTGTTTGTCATGATATGCTCTGACAATAAAGAGTAGTTTAAAACCACAATTAACGCTCTGGTTTCTACAACTTACACTTAGGAGCAAAAATCTGCCTTTAAACATGAAAGAAATAAAGATTTGACTTTTATCGTGATAATTATCGATATCGACTGATATAAAAACAATTATCGTGATATTTTTTTTTTGGCCATATCGCCCAGCCCTACCTGATCATATTTTCTCTTGGCTTTATATATAGATTTGATGTATATAAAATAGACTGACTCTAATTTGAGAAGAATATCCTAGTTTGTGAAATAAAAAATGAAATTAAGCCATCTTCTGCAACATATATATTTAAAATGTAACATACAAAAGTCTTAACTGTAGATATCTGTGAAATAATCAGAGAATCTGATCACAACGTCTATGTACAATTTATATTTATGACACGAGTCAATAATCTGAGTTTGAGGGATGGGTTTAGGGGCGGGGTCAGGGGCGGGTTTAGGGGTGGAGTCAGTGGAATGTTTAGGGGCGGAGTCAGGGGTGGGTTTAGGGGCGGGGTCAGGGGTAGGTTTAGGGGCGGGTCAGGGTAGGTCATTCGTTTGAATTAGCCAATAGCCACCTCATAAAATACTTGATCAAGTTGTTTCATCCTTTATTGCATAGTGCTTGACAATAACGCTTTTAAAAGTCTCAATTTGAACTCCGATCCAAAATCAAATGCTGTGGAATGTTCTACATGTGTGGTTGAAACAAAGAGAAAACAGGTTTTTATAAGTCATGCGTCAATGCAATGGCTAATTTGTTTATTCTCTAACTGTAAAGGAAACTCGTCCTCTGAACTGGTTTGTGGATAAACAGAAATAAACTGACAATGGCTTCCTTTCATAAAGGTGAGTATTCTTCTTGTGTTTAAAGGTTGCCTCTCATCGCCCCAAAAACCTTATGAACTGTGAATGTATGATGAATGTAGTTTTCTCAGACTCAATCCAATACAATTTCAGTGCTTTTATTGACTTTTTCTTCATATTTCAGGTTTTATGAAAACTCATCCTCTCATCTCTGCTATTCTGTGTAAGTCTAAACAGTGTTTTGTGCTTTTTGTCTGTATGCTGATGTAATGACCAGTGAATCAGATCTGGTTTATCCTTCACATCACTTCACACAGTAAATTCCCCAGTGCTGAATTACCATCGCTCAGTGTTCATAAGGGAAACTCCAGCAGAGTGTTCAAAGAAACACAGAAGCAGTGTTAGAGATAATTAAGTGATTAATTGAGTGATGATTGTTCAATTATTGAAGAAACCTGATGATAATAAGCAGAATCACTGAAGAAAAGAGAAACAAAAGAACTACAACTGACTTCCAACCACAGCTTAATATGAAATCAACTGAAAAGTCATTAAATCTCTATTTCAGACCAGACTGACTTCTTTTTCTGTCATTCATCTGAGAATTAGCAGAGGTTGAGGCCACATTTACGCATAGCCGGGTATTTAGATAAACGAATATTTTTCCCCCTCCGTTTTCAAAAATAACATCGTGCACACAACATCGTTTTAAAAAAAAGTTGTCGTTTACATCAACCCGCATAAATACAGTGGGCGGCAGTGTAGGGAGAAGGATAAAGCCATGCAAGCCAATCAGAATCCTCAAAATTGACAACAACGAATAACACGAGTGACTTCCTGTTCCTTTCAAAACAACAGACATGGCGCGAGGTTCGTTTGTGTGGACAGACAGCGAAGCAAATGCAAACAGGCCAAAAGCGTTTGCACAAAAGTAAAAATGAGTACCACTTTAACAGCATCCATGATCAAATAGTGGCCAAACAAACTCTAAACATAGGGCGCTCACATGACGTAAGCATTTTCTGGAGCATAATGTGACGTTTGAGAACCTAAAACCCCGTTTCTCCCAGTTGACACGGCAACACATAACCGGCGTTTTCAGAAATCTCCACTTTGGCTGGAGTTTTTAGAAATAATCGTTTTCTGGGATAAAAACGGCGTTTTCGTGTAAATGACAGGCCAAAACGCAGGGAAGTATCTGCGTTTTCCCATCGTGTAAACGGGGCATTAGATGTTAATGATTTATTGAAAATGTTTGTTTTTTATTGAACCAGTGTTTCTTTTGGTTGTGCAATCTTAGCTTTTTATATCAGTATGACACACACATCATACTTCATATAGATACTGTAGAGCTGCAATGGTGCTTTTTTGACAGAAAAGGCTTGAGAGTTTCATAATGTGGAAAAGATGGATGAGGATAATAATAATTTCTAGGATAGACAATACAATATTCTGTGAAAGAAAAAGTCATGATGACAGAACTTTCATTTGTGGGTGAACTATTATTTTAAGTACAAGCTTATATTTATATATGTTTATTTATATTTTATTGTGTCCTAAACATGTTGATTCATTTGTAATTATAATTATTTTTTAGATGTCTTAAGACTGTACTTGGCCTTTTCAACTGTCTCACCGGTGACGACTGCAATAGGTAATGTACACTGAAAATATGTTTTGTCATTTCAACTTTTTACTTCAAAAAATTTACTTCATGTGGAAACATCTACAATAACTGGTTGAAATGTTGAAATTAAATAAATTATTCAATAGATTATAGACAATACTGATTATAAATGATTTCAACCAACCTAAAAAAACAAGGTTTAATTGAAGCATAACTGTCAGTAGATATAACCTGTGAACCTGTAGATATAGCCAATGAAATAAAGTAACACACAAAAATTGGGCAGGAAATAGGATATTAAAATATTAAATGTGAATATGAATATCTTATTCTTCATTCAGTTCTGAACAGAATCAGATTGAACCGATTTTTTAAACGCTTATTAAAATAGAGTAGTGCTACAGCGCTATTATTATCAGAGCATGTGAGCAGAAAGCAGGGAGAGGACGAGTGAACGAGAGGAGAGCGTCATTTACCAGCGTTGCCCAGCACTGCGACACACACCATGTTAAAGCACAGAACATTTGCAAACAGAAACAAGTCCAGAGAAACTTTCCAGAGCACATTTTTAAGCAGACTTTGCTTTTACACACACCGCGGAGAGCACACACACACACACACACACACAGCGGAGAGCCCAACACACACACACACACACACACACACACACACAGCAGAGAGCACACACACACAGCAGAGAGCACACACACACACAGCGGAGAGCCCAACACACACACACACACACACACACCGCGGAGAGCACGCACACACACACAGCAGAGAGCACACACACACACACACACACACAGCGGAGAGCACAACCAGAGTTGTATAGTCCAGGGGTCAGAAAGTAAAAGTCCTGCCATGTGTTTATTCCACCCATAAACTCAGCAGCTGATTTCACTAATTAGTTCTCTCTCCTGTCTGAATTAGCAAATCCAGGTGATTGGAACAAAATACTGAGGAGGACTTTTACTTTCTGAACCTGGACTTTACACCTCTGCATAGCAATGCCACATGTCAGCCAAGAGCAAAGAAATAAACCAGAACTGGACCTTATCGTAGCCAAAAAATCCGTGTATATTAAATATGGAGTAATTTCAGACACAGCCTCAGATGAAATCAACTGAAGAGAAAAGAAGACATTAAATCTGTGAAGATCTCAGCAGAGGAGGATTAAACAACTCCACAAACAGCATTACCAGCTTCACTTATTACTAACCAGACTGACTTTATTTCTGTCAGACGTCTACAAAAGTTTTTATTGAGAATTAACAGAGGTTTAACTCTGTTTCATTTGAAGTCACCATAACAGTGATGAGTGCTTCCATTAGTTGGGCTCTTAACTCTTATTATATCTTTTGTCTTCTTTGGCCGCTGTGACAGTGTGTTTGTCGAACACATTTACTGCAGCAAAGAAAGCTAAAGTGAAATGAGATCAGGTGATGATGGTTTCCTGTTGATGGTTTTATAATCATCATGAAATCGACTGATTCACTGAGGTTTTTATAATCTAACAATTATGTTGTTCCACTAATATATTCACATCACAAACCCTGTGTTACTGCAGCATGAGATCCAGCAATATATCAATTGGTTTAAATCTTTTAACAAGGATGAAACAAAAAATGAGACTCACGCTGACACACACAGATATCAACAATCAGCGTATGAATCTCAACAATGGTGACAATCACAAATAATATTTAGATAAACAGATCAACTCAGAACATCACTGAAAAGCTACTAAGCTTACACATCCACCAAATAAGTTGTTATGTGTCATACTCATGACATAATAAGTTGGATGTTGCACATTAAGCAGTTTAAGTTTAGTTTAAAAAAAAATGTAAAAAGATATATTTTAATGGGGCTTGGGGTCTCAGTATATTTTCCTGCTTTTTTGTCCTTAGCCAATCACATGCCTGAGTGCTGCGCGGATCGCGGATAATCGCGGGTCGGGCGGGCCAAGTAATACAAACATTCCATTCCAATTAATCGAGGGTGGATGACAGATAAATCATTATAATGTGTTGAGTTTAATAAAGACACGGAACTCTCATCACGGTAAAATGCAATGAACGTGCGCTAGAGATGCGCGGTTGGCGGTTACAGCCGCAGACTCCGCGGATAAACCGCGGATCGGACGGATGACGTGACGAAAAATAATATTTTAATTCAATTCGGGCGGGTGGCGGGCGGTTGAACCAATCAAATGAAAAATATTATGTATACAGCAATCAGCGGACGGCGGGCGGGTGCGGTTTTGAAAATTGGTCAAAAACGTTGGTGCGGATGGATGGCGGACGGATGATGAGTTTTGTGATGCGGTTGCGGATGAAATAATAGCCCATCCGCGCATCTCTAACGTGCGCGAACGTGAACGTTTACTTTCGTTTTCAACAACGTAATTCTCTTCAGGGAAAACCAATCAAGGAAAACATATCAGGGCTCGACAATAACGCTTGTCCGGGACCATAGACTGTGTCCGGGACACGTGTATTTTTTTCTTTTTTTGAAGGGGAAAGTGAGAGAGAATTGTAGGCCTACTACTTGCCCAACCAGACAAATGCCCTGATGATTAAAACAATTTTTCGTATAAAAATACAAAATAACTAGGCCTAATTCTGTTTTATTTCATTTAATGTAAGTGGCGATTGATATAGTTGATAATAATATAGGCCTATAATGTACTGATGGTAACAATGTTGCGCTGTTGAGGCTTAATTGCGCAGTTATTTATAACACTATAGTTAAGAAACAATATTTTGTATAGCCTAGGCTACACAGAGAGCCATCAAGATTGAAACCGAGACTGATTTCATAACAGTTCAATAAACAAATAGTTAAAATTAAGTCACTTACATTTTGAACGCAATGACTGTTTTTGTTCTGTTTCTGCAGCGAAAATAGTTCCAAACAAAGATCACAGCAGAACCATCGCGCATCTCACAGCAACAATTGCTATACTGAATGATACTGAATGATTCAGCGTTTTGAGCGAATCGGTTGAGTCAAAGATTCAGTTACCAATTCATAAACTGCCTCATTCTGAATAAATCAGCCGTTTGTTCGAATCGTTTGAATGAATGACTCAATGACTCGCTCATTAAGACGGTCGCCTGCCGCCTCCTACTGGCGGTTTAGTTTCATAAAGTATCATTCTTTTCAACATTCCTTATTTGTATATTCAAAAATATTTTAAATAATCTAATTTAATACAGTTATAATTTTTCAATGTCAATTATTTAATTTGATTGGTAACAGCATAGTGTCTTATTATTTTAATTGAATATATTGATCAAATTTAAGAATTTGAAATGAAAGATGGAGCATACATTTAATAAAATTAGGGGAAAAATGCCCTTTATAAAAGGTACAAAAAAAATAGTGTTTTCAAACAGTGATGTAATGAAACTTTGACAATTTAAGTTTGAAGGGAGTAAAGCCTCTGTTTAGGCTATTAAAGGTATAGTGGAGGATCTTTCCGAATTTTAGATAAGACCCGCCCTCTCCACTTTTTGAAAAGTTTGATTGATTCACCAGAATGATTGACAATTAGGAGGACCAATAGTACAGGTATTCCACCCGGAAGTAAAAAAAAATCCTCCGCTATACCTTTAAGGAAATGTAATTTTGCCAAAAGAAAAACTTTTATTTTAAATAAATGTTCATTTTTAATCAGCCTACTTCAGTGTGATATGTTACCATATCATGCTTAACACTGAGAATTTGAATAATTGTAATGTGATGATCAGATGCAGATATCTAAATCAAAGTATATGGGCGGTTTGCGGGTGTATTATCTATTTTTAACAGTAGATTCGGGTGACTCAAAGTGCACCAGATTAATGAATTTATCTTTAAAATGTACAAAATTTTCTTAGGGGTACCAGGCTCCACCCACAAAAATAATATGGGAAACACATTAGGCTATATGATGATCTACAAAAAATACTAATTTAATTATCTTATTATTAAAATACATTATTAGGATTTTACCACCTCCGCCTTATTTTGAGCCAGGAAAAACCCTGGATACGTTAAGTTTTTCCGCATGAGGTAGGCTACTTTGTGTTGTACGTTGCCATGACGTTCACGGGCGCATGAAACTACCATGGTACCTCAACGTTTGTTGTTGGACACAACAAATGTGTCCCCACATTAAGTCCTTGAAAGGTCCTTGAATTTGAAGTTAACCAAGGTGTGGGAACCCTGAGCGGAGGGCACAACACACACACAGCGGAGAGCACACACACACACACACACACACACACACACACACACACAGCGGAGAGCACAACACACACACAGCGGAGAGCACACACACACACACACACACACACACACACACACACACACACACACACACACACACAGCGGAGAGCACACACACACACACACACACACACACACACACAGCGGAGAGCACACACACACACACACACACAGCGGAGGACACAACACACACACAGCGGAGAGCACACAGCGGAGAGCACACACACACACACACACACACACAGCTGAGAGTACACACACACAGTGGAGAGCACACACACACACAGCGGAGAGCACACACACACACACACAGACACAGTGGAGAGAACACACACACATACAGTGGAGAACACACACACAGCGGAGAGCACACACACAGCGGAGAGCACACACACACACACAGCGGAGAACACACACACACAGCGGAGGACACACACACAGCGGAGAGCACACACACACACAGCGGAGAGCACACACACACACACACAGCGGAGAGCACACACACACACACATAGCGGAGAGCACACACACACATAGCGGAGAGCACACACACACACACACACAGCGGAGAGCACACACACAGCGGAGAGCACACACAAACACAAACACAGCGGAGAGCACACACACACACACAGCGGAGAGCACACACACACACACAGCGGAGAGCACACACACACACACAGCGGAGAGCACACACACACACAGCGGAGAGCACACACACAGCGGAGAGCACACACACACACACAGCGGAGAGCACACACACAAACACACAGCGGAGAGCACACACACACACACACACACAGCGGAGAGCACACAC